>NC_036876.1:7811614-7822306 GCF_002910315.2 Salvelinus sp. IW2-2015
CGTGTGGGTGTGTGTGTGTGTGTGTGTGTGTGTGTGTTGTGTGTGTGTGTGTGTGTGTGTGTGTGTGTGTGTGTTGTGTGTGTGTGTGTGTGTGTGTGTGCTTGTATGTAATGTGTGTGGTAGTGTGACAGTACGGCTTATGTCGTTCAGGGCACTTTTGCTGGTTGAGTGATTTGAATGTGTGCTCCCATTGAATGAGCTGAGTCTTAGAAAGCCATGGGGGAGAGAGGGAATAGATGTGTTAACCCCCAGGGTTATTTAGACAGTAGTATTATACTCCTCACACAAACACACACACACACACACACGGCCAACGCACACAATCACACACACACATTCATATGCATACACACATCGCTCACACAATCACACACACACACACACACACAACACACACACACACACACACACACACACACACACACACACACACACACACACACACACACACACACACACACACACCACACACACACACACACACACACACACACCCTTGCAAGCTCATGCACAAGGTGGAAATTGACAACCTATAAACAAATTCTAACATATTAAGTCCAACCATCCGGTATGGGAGCCATTTTCCTCTTTAAAAAGCCTCCACACTCAAAGTGTACCCAGATGAAAGTCGGGTAGTCACTGAATTAGCCAGGGAGAAAACTAATTTCCTTTGCAATTTTACCGAGCATTTAATTTGAAACAATTAAGATATTATGGGCGCCGCGGATACACTGAACAGAGAGACAGCTGGGAGCATCCCATAAACCCTTGGCCTATGAAGGAGGCACCTCACCCCTCTCTCTCTTTCCACTTGCCTCCCTCGGCGTTCCTCCTCTCTCTCTCACTTGCCTCCCTCGTCTTCCTCCTCTGTCTCTCTCTACTTTCCTCCCTCCCGTTCCTCCCCTGTCTCTCTCTACTTTCTCCCCTCGTTCCTCCTCTCTCCCACTTGCCTCCCCTTGCTTCCTCCTCTCTCTATCGGCTTACCTCCCTCCCTCGTCTTCCTCCCCTGTCTCTCTCTACTTCCTCCCCTCGCCGTTCCTCCTGTCTCTCTCTACTTTCCTCCCCTCCCGTTCCTCCTCTGTCTCTCTCCATTTGTTCTCCCCTCTCGTTCCTCCCCTCTCTTTCTCTACTTTCCTCCCCTCCGTTCTCCCTGTCTCTCTCCATTTGTCTCCCTCCCGTTCCTCCCCTGTCTCTCTCTACTTTCTCCCTCCCGTTCCTCCTCTGTCTCTACCACTTGTCTCCCCTCCCTTCCTCCCCTGTCTCTCCTAACTTTCTCCCCTCCCATTCCTCCCTACTCTCTCTACTTTCCTCCTCCCGTTCCTCCTCGTCTCTATCCACTTGTCTCCCTCCCGTTCCTCCTCTGTCTCTCTCACTTGTCTTTCCCTCCGGTTCCTCCCTGTCTCTCTCTACTTTCCTCCCCCCGTTCCTCCCCTGTCTCTCTCTACTTTCCTCCCTCTGTTCCTCCCTGTCTCTCTCTACTTTCCCTCCCCTCCCGTTCCTCCTCTCTCTCTTCACTTGCCTCCCCTCGCGTTCCTCCTCTCTCTCCACTGCCTCCCCTCGTCTCCTCCTCTGTCTCTCTCTACTTTCCTCCTCCCGTTCCTCCCTGTCTCTCCTACTTTCCTCCCCTCCCGTTCCTCCCTCTGTCTCTCTCTACTTTCCTCCCTCCCGTTCTCCCTGTCTCTCTCTACTTTCCTCCCCTCCCGTTCCTCCTCTCTCTCTCCACTTGCCTCCCCTTGTGTTCTCCTCTCTCTCCATCGCTTACCTCCTCCCCTCGTCTTCCTCCCCTGTCTCTCTCAATTTCTCCCTCCCGTTCCTCCCCTGTCTCTCTCTACTTGTTCTCCCTCCCGTTCCTCCTCTGTCTCTATCACTTGTTCTCCCCTCCCGTTCCTCCTCTGTCTCTCTCCACTTGTCTTCCCTCCGTTCCTCCCCTGTCTCTCTCTACTTTCCCTCCCCTCCTCGTTCCTCCCTGTCTCCTCTCCATACTTTCTCCCTCCCGTCCTCCTTTGTCTCTCTCCACTGTCTCTCCCTCCCTTCCTCCCTGTCTCTCTCTACTTTCCTCCCCTCCCGTCCTCCTTTGTCTCCTCTCCACTTGTCTCCCCTCCCTGTCCTCCCCTGTCTCTCTCTACTTTCCTCCCTCCGGTTCCTCCCCTGTCCTCCTCTCCTTGTTCCTCCCCTCCGTTCCCTCCTGTCTCTCTCTACTTTCCTCCCTCCCGTTCCTCCCCTGTCTCCTCTCTACTTTCCTCCCCTCCGGTTCCTCCCTGTCTCTCTCTACGTTTCCTCCCCTCCCGTTCCTCCCCTGTCTCTCTCCTCTTTCCTCCCCTCCGTTCCTCCCCTGTCCTCTCTCTACTGTGTCTCACTCCCCGTTCTCCCCTGTCTCTCTTCTACTTTCCTCCCCTCCCGTTCCTCGCCTCTGTCTCTCTCCATTTGTCTTCCCTCCCGTTCCTCCCCTGTCTCTCTCTACTTTCCTCCCTCCCGTTCCTCCTCTGTCTCTTCCACTTGTCCTCTCCCTCCCGTGTTCTCCTCTCCCTGTCTCTCTACTTCTCCCCTCCCTTCCTCCCTCGCTCTCTCTACTTGTCTCCTCCCTCCCGTTCCTCCCTGTCTCTATCCACTTGTCCTCCCCTCTCCCTCTTTCCTCTCTTCCACTTGTCTCTTCCCCGCTTCCTCCCCTGTCTCTCTCACTTGTCCTCCCCTCCGTTCCTCCACTGTCCTCTCTACTTTCTCCCTCCGTTCCTCCCTTGTCTCTCTCCACTTCCTTCCTCCAGTCGTCTCTCCTTTCTCGATTGCCTCCCTCGCGTTCCTCTCTCTTCTTCTTCCACTTGCCTCCTCTCTTTTCCTTCCTCTGTTCTCTCTCTAGTTTCCTCCCCTCTCCCCTCCCGTTCCTCCCCTGTCTCTCTCTACTTTCCTCCCCTCCCGTTCCTCCTCTGTCTCTATCCACTTGTCTCCCCTCCCATTCCTCCCCTGTCTCTATCCACTTGTCTCCCCTCCCATTCCTCCCCTGTCTCTCTCCACTTGTCTCCCCTCCCGTTCCTCCACTGTCTCTCTCCACTTGTCTTCCCTCCCGTTCCTCCTCCTCCTCTGTGCTTTCTTGAAGTGACTCGTGACGTAGATAGCATTCAGCCTCGCCAACACAAATACATTTACTTAGCCTCCCCTGAACTACATGCTTTCAAACAGCACCTTCACCAATCACTCAAGTGCCTCTCAAATGGATCAGCTGACCGCCTATCTGAAGGTCTATTTGTGTCACGAAGGTGAAAGCAGGAAGTGAGGACGTAGGATGTTTACCTCGAGACATTTTCCATTACAATGTTTATGATGTCTTTGGATTTATATGATTGCGTATGTGTTATTTATGACAGTATCAAAGAGAAAGATATGGATTGAGGGAGAGAGAAAGGGAGAGCTGCAAACTATAGGGGGCAGCAAACAGTAGGCTCAACTACTCAGAGGTTTGTACATTACGATAGGGACAATGAATTAGAATGTCTCTTCAATATACAAAGTTCATCCATATTCGTAGTTACAAAACAACATTAATATTGGACTACACCGGTAGATGATTTTACATTATCATTAACATGAGAATGCAGAATGATCGTTACCTATTTATTAATACAGAACAATAATGATCTAAAGCCATTCCCATAACAATAGGTGTATGTACGTATAGCATCGATGACCTTGCACTGTCCCTTACTTCAATGGATACGACACCCTGTTTGTTTGTGCAGAACTCACACCCCTCCCCAAACGTCAAACCTCATGTTTACTCTCTCAAACACTCTCCCGTCAATTTTCCCTCCCCCCTCTCCCCCTGCTCCCTCCATAGAAGGGCATCAGAGGTGTGAAATTGATGAAGGTGCGCTTGTGAAAATGTCATTGGGGAATCAGCCAGCAGGCGCTCCACTTTGTTCCTGTGTGTGTGTGTGTGGGGGGGGGGGGGGGTGACGGATCGGGCGGCAAAAGCACCTTTTCATGAACACTGAAGTGTAAAATGGAGGCTCGGGCAGACACAATGACCGTGATCAATCGGCTACGCTGGGAGAGTTCTGGTAAATGCCTGAGTCGCACGGTGAGAGGTGATGTCCACACAGAGGGAGAGAGAGAGAGAGAGCGCATGGGAGCATACATTGTGTTACCGTGTCAGCTTTCGGGAGGGCGAGAGGGATGGGTACAGAGACTAGAGTGGAGGAGAGGTAAGGTGAGCAAGAGAGGATTTGAGATAGAGAGAAGGTATAGAGAGAGAAAGTGAGTCATGGAAGTTAGTAAGAGGCAGGAGTAGAGAGAGAGAAAGTGTGGGAGAAAATTAGGAAGATGAGGTAGGAATAGATAGGCAGGGGTATATAGAGGGGTTGGAGATGGAAAGAGAAAGGTAAGTTAGAGAGGGTTGGAGAATGGAAAGAGAAAAGGTAAGTTAGAGAGGGTGGGAGATGGAAAGAAAAGGTAAGTTAGACAGGGGTTGGAGATGGAAAGAGAAAAGTAAGTTAGACGGGGTTGGAGATGGAAAAGAAAAGGTAAGTTAGAGAGGGGTTGAGATGGAAAGAGAAGAAGGGGGTTAAGATAGTGAGGGGGTTGGGAGAATGGAAAGAGAAAAGGTAAGTTAGAGAGGGGTTGAGGATGGAAGAGAAAAGGTAGTTAGAGGGGGTTGGAGATGGAAAGAGAAAAGGTAAGTTAGAGAGAGAGGGGTTGGAGATGGAAGAGAAAAGGTAAGTTAGAGAGGGGTTGGAGATGGAAAGAGAAAAGGTAAGTTAGAGAGGGGTGAGGTATGGAAGAAAGGAGTAGAGAGAGGTGAGATTGAAGAGAAAAGTAAGTTAAGAGGGGGTTGGAGATGGAAAGAGAAAAGGTAAGTTAGAGAGGGGTTGGAGATGGAAGATGATTGTGGGGAAGACATGGGTTGGAGAGGAAGTGAGTGACTGAAAGAGTGCAGAAGACAAAGGAATACTGTATATACTGTAAGTAGATTGAGGAAGAAAGATATTATCATAATTATTGCTTCAGAACCGCCATAGACCCAGACTACACATACTGTAGCCCTTCACCAGGCCCTCCCAAACAACACTCTCTCATTCATCTACTCTCTCATCCACACCCCCTATTCCCCTATTCCCCCTCTCTATTCCAATGCCGTCTTCACAGAGTTTCCTTGCCGATCTCTCAGACACACACATACACACACGGACCCTGACACAACTTCACACACGCACGCACACACAAACACACACACCAACGCAAACACACACAGAGCCTGACACAGCCTCACACACACGCAAACACACACATATCTATACCAACACATCAACAGATGCGGATCTGCACCATTTCCCCAGTCCGCTGAATTCTTTCCTGGAACTTGACTCTCTCTCTCCCTTTCTCTTTCTCTTTCTCTCTCTCCATAGTCTCTCTCCCTCTCCTGTCAAAGAGAGGACAATATTCTCCACTAGCAGACAGGAACTGTCAGAACACTCACACTGCACGGCCGCGGCGCACCACGCTTCCACGTTAACCCAATTCAGCTCTAATGGATTCTGATTGCCTTTCAAGCCCATTATGACATTCTGAATCCACGTTAAATCCGAACGGAGCTCCAAGCTCTTTCAGTACCGGTGTGATGGAGCTTTTGTAATAAGGCAGTGTCTAATAATGATGACTCTGCATACTTTACTGTAAGGAGCAGGTTACTGACTTTGAGCATACAGTTCCAGTCAAAAGTTCCAGTCAGAGTTTTTCTTTATTTTTACTATTTTCTACATTGTAGAATAATAGTGAAGACATCAAAACTATGAAATAACACATATGCAACCATGTAGTAACCAAAAAAGTGTTCAACAAATGATTCAAAGTAGCCACCCTTTGCCTTGATGACAGCTTTGCACTCTCAACCAGCTTCATGAGGTAGTCACCTGGAATGCATTTCAATTAACAGGTTTGTTTTGTTAAAAGTTAATTTGTGGAATTTATTTCCTTCTTAATGCGTTTGAGACAATCAGTTTTGTTGTGTCAAGGTAGGGGTGATATACAGAAGATAGCCCTATTTGGTAAAAMACCAAGTCCATATTATGGCAAGAACAGCTCAAATAATCAAAGAGAAACGACAGCCCATCATTACTTTAAGACATGAAGGTCAGTCAATCTGGAACATTTTAAGAAGTTTGAACGTTTCTTCAAGTGCAGTCGCAAAAACCACCAAGCGCTACGATGAAACTGGCTCTCATGAGGACCGCTACAGGAAAGGAAGACCCAGAGTTACCTCTGATGCAGAGGATAAGTTCATTAGAGTTACCAGCCTCGGAATTTGCAGCCCAAATAAATGCTTCACAGAGTTCAAGTAGCAGACACATCTCAACATCAACTGTTCGGGGAAGACTGTGTGAATCAGGCCTTCATGGTGAAATTGCTGCAAAAACCACTACTAAAGGACAGCAATAATAAGAAGAGACTTGCTTGGGCCAAGAAACACAAGCAATGGACATTAGACAAGTGGAAATCTGTKATTTGGTCTAATGGGTCCAAACTTGAGATTTTTGCTTTCCACCACCGTGTCTTTGTGAGACAGATGCAGAGTATGTGAACGGATGATCTCTGCATATGTGGTTCCCACCGTGAAGCATGGAGGAGGAGGTGTGATGGTGTGGGGGTGCTTTACTGGTGACACTGTCTGTGATTTATTTAGAATTCAAGGCACACTTAACCTGCATAGCTACCACTGCATTCTGCAGCGATACGCCATCCCATCTGGTTTGCACTTAGTCCCACTATCATTTGTTTTTCAATGGGACATTGACCAAACATACCTCCAGGCTGTGTAAGAGCTATTTGACCAAGAAGGAGAGTGATGGAGTTCTGCATCAGATGACCTGGCCTCCACAATCACCGACCTCAACCCAATGGTTTGGGTTTGAGATGAGTTGGACCGCAGAGTGAAGGAAAAGCATCCAACAAGTGCTCAGCATATGTGGGAACTCCTTCAAGACTGTTGGAAAAGCATTCCAGGTGAAGCTGGTTGAGAGAATGCCAAGAGTGTGCAAAGCTGTCATCAAGGCAAAGGGTGGCTACATTGAAGAATCTCAAATATAAAATATATGTTGATTTGTTTAACACTTTTTTGGTTACTATATATTCCATATGTGTTATTTCATAGTTGTGATGTCTTCGCTATTATGCTACAATGTAGAAAATTGTAAAAAATTAAGAAAAACCCCTTGAATGAGTAGGTGTGACCAAACCTTTGACTGGTACTGTATGTCTCGGGCAAGAAGAGGTCACCACAAATGCATGGTCGGAGGAGATGAGTAGTTACTCACATGTAAAGGTAGAATGGGTTTGTAGAACCGAACACAACCAGGTTCATATACATTAGAACTAGCACAGCTGGAACAAATAAGTAGTCTTTCTATCTGGTTCAAATTCCATACAGTTTCATACAGTGTTCCAATACAGTTTCATACAGTGTTCCAATACAGTTTCATACAGTGTTCCAATACAGTTTCATACAGTGTTCCAATAGCCAATACATGGGGGCATGGCTATAAAAAGTCATTTTAAAACAATCATTACTGATTGTGTAAGATTGTACGATACAGCTGCATGGCTTAATGTCAATATATCTACTTCCGAACTCAACCCAAATGAAACTTAATCATCGCAATCAATCTTTTTTGAGGGTTTCAAGGCAAACTTTGCGACAGCTCCAAGTCTCATAATCCCCTCCTGGTTTTTTTTGTATCATGAACTCAGCAACCATTTAAGTGCTCCCAATCTCCACAAACTGTTAATTGACCGTGAAAGTAAGACTATACGCTCGCCATCCATCAACGGTCACTGACACGTTCTGAGACATCTCTGAGAAAAAGAGCAATATTGGGTATCATGGCTGAGATTTTGGTGGGGGGGGGTAGTGTTGTCTGTAATATCACCTAGGGTTGGTTGGTTCTCGCCTTCTGCACTTCGCCGAATAATCGTACTTCGTATCTGCACTAACTCTGACCACTGGCCTACCACCACTCACACTCTAATGCACCCCACCACACACACTGGACTCTACCCACACACTCCACACGTACTTACACTGACACCCCAACACACACACACTGGACTCTACCCACACACTCACACGTACTTACACTGACACCCCAACACACACACACTGGACTCTACCCAGCACACTCACACACTTACACTGACACCCCACACACACACACTGGACTCTACCCACACACTCACACGTACTTACACTGACACCCAACACACACACACTGGACTCTCTACCCACACACTCACACATACTTACAACTGACACCCCAACACACACCACACTGGACTCTACCCACACACTCACACATACTTACACTGACACCCCAACACACACACACACTGGCACTACTCAACCACACGACTCAACACACACACTTACACTGACACCCCCAACACTTCTACCCAACACTTACACACACCCAACACTTCTACCCACACACTCACACGTACTACACTGACATCCCCCAACACGTCTACCCACACTTACACTGACACCCCGACACTCTACCCACACACTCACACGTACTTACACTGACACCCCAACAACTCACCCCAACACTTACACTGACACCCACACTTCTACCCACACTACACTGACACCCCAACACTCTACCCACACACTCACACGTACTTACACTGACACCCAACACTCACCACACTTACACTGACACCCCAACACTCTACCCACACTTACACTGACACCCCAACACTCTACCCACACTTACACTTTGACACCCCAACACTCTACCCACACACTCACACGTACTTACACGACACCCCAACACTCTACCACACTTACATGACACCCCAACACTCTACCACACTTACAACTGACACCCAACACTCTACCCACACTTACATTGACACCCCAACACTCTACCCACACACTCACACGTACTTACACTGACACCCCAACACTCTACCCAAACTTCACTGAACCCAACACTCTACCCACACACCACACGTACTTACACTGGACACCCCAACACTCTTACCCACACTTACACTGACACCCCAACACTCTACCCACACTTACACTGACACCCCAACCACTCTACCCACACACTCACACTACTTACATGACACCCCAACACTCTACCACACTTACACTGACACCCAACACCCAAACCACTCTACCACACACTCACACGTACTTACACTGACACCCAACACTCTACCCACACTTACACTGACACCCCAACACTCTACCCCACATTACACTGACACCCCAACACTCTACCCACACTTACACTGACACCCCAAACACACACACACCACACACACACACACACACACACACCAACACACACACACCACACACACACACCACACACACACACACACACACCACACACACACACACACACACGTGTAACACGCGGCACACATGCATTCTGACGCCACACACACTCATACTCACCACACACAGAATTAAAAACACAAACACACACTTGCACACTCACGACATACGCTGCCCTCTACTGTCTATTATCTATCCTGTTGCCTAGTCACTTTTTTGTCTTGATCTTTAACTCTGTATTGTTGTGAAGGACCCTGTAAGCATTTCACTGTTAGTTTACACCTTGTTGACGAAGCCTGTGACAATTAACATGTGATTTGATCGGCCAGTGGGCCATTACAGTTTTTTACACAAACTTTGGCACTTAATTCGGAACCTTGTGGTCATTTTTCAAAACTCTAGACACAAAACTCAAAACGTCATCAATTGTAACACAGCTGTCCATTTCACAACATTGCATTGGCATTCATATCTTTTAAAGAAAAACCTTGCACTTGCAGAATTCATTAGGTTTCAAATAACTCATTTATCATGAAATACCATAGAACATTCATTTAGATCACCCACACAACAAGATACCGATAGTTTCACGTGCTCGTTGTTCGTACAATCATTACAATTATCAATTGCACATGTCATATGACTCGAAATCTCACGTAAAACCGTTAGAGAAATATACAGACACAGTGGAATTCATTGAACAAATATGACATTATTATAAAATACAATAAAATCACAACATAGGTTTCTTTGACAATCAACGCAAAAAAACTTTGCCCTACAAAAAGAAAATTTAGAACACAGTAAAAACGCTTCACAACTGCAGTGGTTCCTCACCTGGCTTTAGTATAAAAACCAAACCAAAGATTGATTACTGTACTTCTATATTTCCTCAACCCTGGTCTTGTGGAAGTTTGGCCATAGGTTCCTCATCCACATCACAATGGAGTGTTTTCCATTAGCCGAACAACTTTGGGAAGGACTCTTCATGGGCACGGCGAATCCCAGGCCTGACACCTGGTCTGTCCGTGATGTGCATGGCATCTTCATCCATGGCTGGAGGAAGGGTGGCTTGTTTGTGAGGGCGCCTATCATATCCTTCCACCTCCATCTTTAGAAAACATTCCTCAATCTCGGGAGAGTATGGGAGAAAGTACAGGGTGGTAATTGTGGTTAAAACGTGGTTGGGCCTGAAACCATGCTTGCCCATCGAGCATGATGGAACATGACATTATCCCACCACAATGACATAGGTCCATTGCATCAGCTATACAGAGCTGATTTAGCTCATCAAGGAATGGTTACATTCGCAACAGCGAATCATGTGGCTGCCTGAGCCAAACTCAATAATAGAGTATATA
>NC_036876.1:7824742-7830455 GCF_002910315.2 Salvelinus sp. IW2-2015
AAAAAAAAGAAAAAAAATGACTGTTGGAAAAGCATTCCAGGTGAAGCTGGTTGAGAGAATGCCAAGAGTGTGCAAAGCTGTCATCAAGGCAAAGGGTGCTACATAAAGAATCTCAAATATAAAATATATGTTGATTTGTTTAACACTTTTTTTGGTTACTATATAATTCCAATATGTTTATTCATAGTTGTAGTGTCTCGCTATTATGCTACAATGTAGAAAATTGTAAAAAATTAAGGAAAAACCCTTGAATGAGTAGGTGTGACCAAACCTTTGACTGGTACTGTATGTCTCGGGCAAGAAGGGTCACCACAAATGCATGGTCGAGGAGATGAGTAGTTACTCACATGTAAAGGTAGAATGGGTTTGTAGACCGAACACAAACCAGGTTCATATACACATTAGAACTAGCACAGCTGGAACAAATAAGTAGTCTTTCTATCTGGTTCAAATTCCATACGTTGTGTCAGTAGCGGTGTCGCAATTACAGTTTCATACAGTGTTCCAATACAGTTTCATACAGTGTTCCAATACAGTTTCATACAGTGTTCCAATACAGTTTCATACAGTGTTCCAATACAGTTTTATACAGTGTTCCAATACAGTTTCATACAGTGTTCCAATACAGTTTTATACAGTGTTCCAATACAGTTTCATACAGTGTTCCAATACAGTTGGGGGCATGGCTATAAAAAGTCATTTTAAAACAATATTACTGATTGTGTAAGATTGTACGATACAGCTGCATGGCTTAATGTCAATATATCTACTTCCGAACTCAACCCAAATGAAACTTAATCATCGCAATCAATCTTTTTTGAGGTTCAAGGGCAAACTTTGCGACAGCTCCAAAGTCTCATAATCCCCTCCTGTGTTTTTTTGGTATCATGAACTCAGCAACCATTAAGTGCTCCAATCTCCACAAACTGTTAATTGACCGTGAAAGTAAGACTATACGCTTCGCCATCCATCATCGGTCACTGACACGTTCTGAGACATTCTGAGAAAAGAGACATATTGGGTATCATGGCTGAGATTTGGTGGGGGGGGGGTAGTGTTGTCTGTAATATCACCTAGGGGTTGGTTTGGTTCTCGCCTTCTGCACTTCGCCGAATCATCGTACTTCGTGACTAACTCTCCTGCACTAACTCTATGCACACACACTGGACTCTACCCACACACTCACACGTACTTACACTGACACCCCAACACACACACACTGGACTCTACCCACACACTCACACGTACTTACACTGACACCCCAACACACACACACACTGGACTCTACCCACACACTCACACGTACTTACACTGACACCCCAACACACACACACTGGACTCTACCCCCCCCCCACACACCACACACACACGACTCTACCTCACAATACACACACTGGACTTTACCAACACACACCACACACACAACCTTCAAGGTCTAAAGCGTTTGTCCCTGTCCAGCCAGGTCAAAGGGTGATTAAGAGCTGTGGAGGAGAGAAGAGGGAGGGTCAAATGTAATTTACATTTACGTCATGTTTGGACCAGACGCTCTTATCCAGATCCATTTACAGGAGCAATTTAGGGTTTAAGTTGCCTTGCTCAAGGGCACATCGATACGATTTTTTCACCTAGTTGGCTCGGGATGATGAACCTTTCAGTTCCTGGCGCAATGCTGCTAGACTACCTGCGTGTTGTGTGTGATGTGTGTGTGTGTGTGTGGTGTGTGTGTGTGTGGTGTTGTGTGTGTGTGTGTGGTGTGTGTGTGTGTGTGTGTGTGTGTGTGTTGTGTGTGTGTGTGTGTGTGTGTGTGTGTGTGTGTGGTGTGTGTGGTGTGTGTGTGTGTGTCCAACTTGAGTCCACGCCGTCCCCCTGACAGAAAAACAATTAGAGTGGAGACATTTCAGCCGACAGAACTGTCCCACACTGCCCACCATACCACCTATGCCAAGGTACTTTGTAAAGCCAAAACTTTCGTCAGGGCAGAAAGGGAGTTCAGTCTGCGCTCAGAATAGAGAGAGACACCGAAAAAGAACTTCTGTTTTAATTTGTCTGACTGTTCCTGTCAATTTGAGTCTCTTTCACTTATCTCTCTTTCTCTCCACGTCCCTCAGAAGCTGCCTCGTTTCAGAAACTATTCAGCTACAAGTTACCAACAAACTTTTATATTGTTCTAACAAAAACTAAAAACAAGGGAAAAACATTGTCTTTATGAAGACTGGACATCTGTTTACAAACAAAAGAAACTGTTTCATCCATCATTTTCCGCACAATATGGAAGCACTTCTCTGCCGATACTTCTCTGGGATATGTGGGACGGTACGCGTCCACCTAACCAACAGCCACGTGAAATTGCAGGGCGCCAAATTCAAAACAAAGAAATCTCATAAATTATAAATTCCCTCACACATAAAGTATTATACACCATTTTAAAGATAAACTTCTCGTTAATCCAGCCAAAGTGTCTGATTTCAAAAAGGATTTTTACGGCGAAAGACACTTGCGAATTAATGTTTAGCTCAAGTACATAGCCACAGAAAAACACAGCCATTTTTTTCCAGCCAAAGAGAGGGTAACAAAAAGCAGAATGGAGGTAAAATTAATCACTAACCTTTGATGATCTTCATCAGATGACCCTCATAGGACTTCATGTTACACAATACTGTATGTTTTTGTTCGGTAAGTGCATATTTATATCGAAAAATCTGAGTTTAAAGGCGGGACGCTACTGTCTCACTTGCCAAAAGCCAGAGAAAATGCAGTGCGCCAAATTCAAATAAAAATACTTATAAATCAACTTTCATTAAATCACATGCAGATACAAATTAAGCTACACATGTTTTGAATCCCAAGCCACAATGTCTGATTTCAATAGGCTTTTTCGGCGAAACACACAAAGACATTAATGTTAGGTCAGTACATAGCCACAGAAAAAACACAGCCATTTTCACAAAAAGTCAAAAAAAGCAGCCAATAGAGATAAAATTAATCACTACTTTTGATGATCTTCATCAGATGACAACTATAGACATATGTTTTACACAATATATGTATGTTTGTTTCGATAATGTGCATATTTATATCCACAAATCTCGGTTTATATTGGCGCAGTTCAGGAAATGCCTCCAAATATCCGGAGAAATTTGCAGAGAGCCGCAAATAACAGGAAATACTCATCATAAACTTTGATGAAAGATACATGTTTTACATAGAATTAAAGATACACTTGTTTTTATGGCAACGCTGTGTCAGATTCACAACTTACGGAAAAAGCACACCATGCAATAATCTGAGAGCGGCGCTCAGATATAACAACATTTCTCGCATGTTGGAGTACGAAATACGAAATGACAATCATAAATATTCCCTTACCTTTCGGATCTTCATCAGAATGCACTCCGGAATCCTAGTTCACAATAATCGTTGTTTTGTTCGATAATGTCCATTACTTATGTTAAGTAGCTTACTTTTGCTAGCCATGTTTAGTACACATGTCCACACGCTCAGCAGAGATCCAAGCGAACGTTGACGAAAACTTCAAAAGTTATATTAACAGGTCGAATAAACTGTCAAACTAAGTAGAGAATCAATCTTCAGGATGTTGTTTTCATAAATTATAACTACGTTCCAAACCGAGAAATTTCCTTTTGTGTCTACAGAAGTAATGGAACTCAAGGCGATTCATCATTTGGAATGCCGCGTGGAACCAGATACTGGCATCTGCCAGACACTGACTTTAAACCTCCCATCCGGCCCCACATCACAGTAGAGGCTTCATTCAACGTTCTACACGAAGCTGTTGACATCTAGTGGAAAGGCGTAGGAAGTGCAAACGATCCATATCTTACTGGGATTGAATAGGCGATGAGTTGAAAATCGACCAGCCTCAGGAATTCTCAAAACTTCTGTTTTGATTTTTTTCTCAGGTTTTTGCCTGCCATATGAGTTTCTGTTTTATACTCACAAGACATCATTCAAACAGTTTTTAAACACGTCCAGAGTGGTTTTTCTATCCAATAGTATAATAATATGCAATATTAGCATTGGGACAGAGTAGGAGCAGTTCACTCTGGGCACGCTAATTCATTAACCAACAGTGAAAATGCTTGCCCACCTATCACAAAGAAGTTTAAATTTGTCCATCCCTGGCCTCTGGCAGCCTTGTTGTGTTTGTGTGTCATGGCGCAGGCAAAGGGGTCATGCCCAGGCGATCCCGCGCGTTCAGACGTAATGTCCGGGTGGGAATATGAGCTGCTGGATGATGACATTGTGCTGGTTGCTAATGGCACGTGGATAGGCGCTCGGCCCTCTTGCGTCCTGGTAGACACAGCTCATATTAGCGCACAATAAACGGGGTTTGATGTGACAGACACGAGATACTGCCTCACTCACGTCATTAAGCATGCTTTGGACCACGATCTCAAGTGGAGGAATCTATTAAAAAAGTGAGGAGTTGGGGAGATTTGCCCTGTGCTTTAGAGGAGTGACTGCCTGGTGAAACTGACCTGTGGAATTGACAGTCAGGGAGACTGCATAGCTGAAAAACTGCAGTAGATGTTCTAGGCTCCAGGAGGAATACAACGCCTAAGTAAGTAAGTAAGATAAGTAAGTGAGACATACCTGTGTGTTGACATTGGCCCAAACTCCAGAAGGCACTGACGCACCTCCTCCAGCCCCCAGCTGCTGCAGGTGGAGGGGTGACTGTCCGTCCCTGGCCTCCTCTCCCCGCTCTCCGTAAGACTGGACGCCGCGGGCTGTTTACAATCACAACCACTAAGAGGAGAGGACAGGGTTAGATTAGACCACAGTCATAGGCACAGGATCACACTGGTTAACCATGAAATCCTTCTTTGCTGACTCATTCAGAAACAAGATTGGATACCTCAACTATGCTGAATAAAAATATTTTTTTAACGCAACATGCCAACAATTTCTAATATTTTACTGAGTTACAGTTCATATAAGAAAATCAGTCAATTTAATAAATCATTAGCCCCAATCTTATGGGACTTCACATGACTGGGCAGGGGTGCAGCATGGGTGGGCCTTGAGGGCATAGGCCAGCCACTGGGGAGCCAGGGCCAGCGCAAACAGAATAGGTTTTTCCCACAAAAGAGCTTTTATTACAGACAGAAATACTCCCCCCACTGTGGTGGTCCTGGGCTGGCTGGTTACAAACGTGGGTCTGCAGTTGTGAGGCAGTTGGACATACTGCAAAGTTTCTCTAAAACGACGTTAGAGGCAGTTTATGGTAGAGACTGAAACATTAAATTATCTTGTCAAAGCTTAGGTGGATATTCCTGCAGTCAGCATTTGCAATTGCGCACTCCCTCAAAACTTGAAGACATCTCTATGGCAATTGTGTGACAAAACTGCACATATAGGACTGGCCTTTTTATTGTCCCCAGCACAAGGTGGCACCCTGGTGTAATGATCATATTGTTTAATCAAAGCTTCTTGATATGCACACACTGTCAGGTGGATTGGATTATCTTGGCAAAGGAGAATGCTTACTAACAGGCGATGTAAATAAATTTTGTGCACAACATTTTTTTTGAGAAATAAGGAACATTTCTTGGCGATTTTTTATTTCAGCTCATGAAACACGGGAGCAAAACACTTTTAACCTGTTGCGTTTCTGTTTTTGTTCAGTGTAGATTCAACTTCAACTGGAATTGGAGAATTTATCACCTCCAACAAATAAAGAATGGAAAATGGG
>NC_036876.1:7830480-7840743 GCF_002910315.2 Salvelinus sp. IW2-2015
TAGATTAGGGAGAGAGAAAGGGAGAGCTGCAGAACTATAGGGGTCAGCAAACAGTAGGCTCAACTACTCAGAAGTTGGTACATTACGACTAGGGACAACGAATACGAATGTCCTCATATACTAAAAGTCATCCATATATTCGTAGTACAAACAACATTATTATTGGACTACAAGGTAGATCGATTTAACTTATCAATTAACATGAGATGCAGAATGATCGTTACCTATTATTAATACAGGAACAATAACTGATCTAAAGCCATTCCCATAAAATAGTGTATGTACGTATATGCAATCGATGACCTTGAACTGTCCCTTACTTCAATGGAGCACGACCATGTTTGTTGGCAGAATCCACACCCTCCCCAACGTCAAAACCTCAGTTTACTCTCTCAAACGACTCTTCCCGTCAATTTCCCTCCCCCCTCCCCCTGCTCCACTCCATAGAAGGGCATTCAGAGAGTGTGAAATTGATGAAGGTGCGCTTGTGGAAAATGTCATGGGATCAGCCAGCAGGCGCTCCATCTTTGTTCTCTTGTGTGTGTGATGTGGGGGCGGGGGGTGACGGATCGGGGCCGGCAAAAGCACCCTGTTTCATGAACACTGAAGTGTAAAATGGAGGGCTCGGGCAGACACAATTGACCGTGATCAACTCGGCTAGTGGAGAGTTCTGTAAATGCCTGAGTCGCACGGTGAGAGGTGATGTCCACACAGAGACGGAGAGAGGAGAGAGAGAGCGCATGGGGCTCACAGTTGTGTTTACCGTGTCAGCTCTTTCGGGAGGCGGCAGAGGGATGGGTACAGCAGACAGAAGTGGAGGAGAGGTCAAGGTTGAGCAAGAGAGATGTTGAGATGAGAGAATGGTATAGAGAGAGAAGTTGATCAGTGGAAGTTAGTAAGAGGCCAGGAGTACGAGAGAGAGAAAGTGGCTGGGAGAAAAATTGGAAGATGAGGTAGAATAAGATAGGCAGGGGATATAGAGGGGTTGAGATGGAAAGAGGAAAGGTAAGTTAGAGAGGGTTGGAGAATGGAAAGAGAAAGAAAGTGTAAGTTAGAGAGGGTGGGAGATGGAAAGAGAAAAGGTAAGTTAGACAGGGGTTGAAGAGGAAAGAAAAAAGTAAGGTTTGACGGGGTGGAGATGGCAAAAGAAAAGGTAAGTAGAGAGGGGTTGCAGAGGGGAAATGAGAAAAGGGGGTAAGTAGTGAGGGGGTTGGAGAATGGAAAGAGGGAAACAGGTAAGTTAGAGAGGGGTTGGAGGATGGAAGAGAACACCGGTAACGTTAGAGGGGGTTGAGATAGTATTGGAAAACGAGAAACAGGTAAGTTGAGAAGAGAGGGTTGGAGGATGGAAAGAGAAAGGTAAAGTTAGAAAGGGGTTGAGAGGAAAGAGAAAAGGTAAGTAGAGGGGAGGTTGGAGATGAAAGGAAAGAGAAAAGGTAAGTATAAGAGGGGGTTGGAGATGGAAAGAGAAAGAGGTAAATTAGAGAGGGTGGAGTGAAAGAAGAAAACGGTGTTAAGTTGATGAGGAGGGAGTGTTTTGGGAATGGACAAGAGAAAAAGGTAACTAAGAGAGGTTGGAGATGAAAGAGAAAGATTAGAAGTTGGATGAGGATTGGGGGAAGACCATGGGTTGAGAGGAAGTGAGTGACTGAAAGAGTGCAGAAGACAAAGGAATACTGTATTACTGTAAGTAGATTGAGGAGAAAGATCATTACATAATTATTGCTTCAGAAACCGCTAGACCCAGACTACACATACTGTAGCCCTCACCAGGCCCTCCCAAACAACACTCTCTCATTCATCTACTCTCTCATCCACACCCCCTATTCCCTATTCCCCCTCTCTTATTCCAATGGCCGTCTTCACAGAGTTTCCTTGCCGATCTCTCAGACACACACATACACACACGGACCCTGAACACACTCACACACGCACGCACACACAAAACACCCACAACGCAAACACACACACAGGCCTGACACAGCCTCACACACACGCAAACACACACATATCATACCCAACAACTCAACAGATGCGGATCTGCACCATTTCCCCAGTCCGCTGAATTTCTTTCCTGGAACTTGCTCTCTCTCTCCTTTTCTCTTTCTCTTTCTCTCTCCATAGTCTCTCTCCCTCTCCTGTCAAAGAGAGGACAATATTCTCCACTAGCAGACAGGAACTGTCAAAACACTCACACTCGCCGCGCGGCCCACCATTCCCACGTTAACCCAATTCAGCTCTAATGGATTCTGATTGCCTTTCAAGCCCATAGACACTTGAATCCACGTTAAATCCGAACGGAGCGTGTCGCAAGCTCTTTCAGTACCGGCTTTGATGGAGCTTTTGTAATAAGGCAGTGTCTAATAATGATGACTCTGCATACTTACTGTAAGGAGCAGGTTACTGACTTTGAGCAGTTACGTTCAGTCAAAAGTTCCAGTCGAGGTTTTTCTTTATTTTTACTATTTCTACATTGTAGAATAGATGAAGACATCAAACTATGAAATACAACATATGCAACCATGTAGTAACCCAAAAAAGTGTTCAACAATGATTCAAAAGGCCACCTGCCTGATGACAGCTTTGCTCTCAACCGACTTCAGTAGGTAGTCACGCTGATGATTTCAATTAACAGGTTGTTTGTTAAAAGTTAATTTGTGGATTTATTTTCCTTCTTAAGCGTTTGAGACAATCAGTTTTGTTGGTCAGGTAGGGGTGATATACAGAAGATAGCCCATATTTGGTAAATACCAAGTCCATATTATGGCAAGAACAGCTCAAATAATCAGAGAAACGACAGCCCATCATTACTTTAAGACATGAAGGCCAGTCAATCTGGAACATTTTAAGAAGTTGAACGTTTCTTTCAAGTGCAGTCGCAAAAACCACCAAGCGCTACGATGAAATCTGGCTCTCATGAGGACCGCTACAGGAAAGGAAGACCCAGAGTTACCTCTGATGCAGAGGATTAGTTCATTAGAGTTACCAGCCTCGGAATTTGCAGCCCAATAAATGCTTCCACAGGTCAAGTAGCAGACACATCTTCAACATCACACTGTTCGGGGAAGACTGTGTGAATCAGGCCTTCATGGTGAAATTGCTGCAAAAACCACTACTAAAGGACAGCAATAATAAGAAGAGACTTGCTTGGGCCAAGAAACACCAAGCACATGGACATTAGACAAGTGGAAATCTGTATTTGGTCTAATGGGTCCAAACTTGAGATTTTTGCTTTCCACCACCGTGTCTTTGTGAGACAGATGCAGAGTATGTGAACGGATGATCTCTGCATGTGGTTCCACCGTGAAGCATGGAGGGGAGGGGTGTGATGGTGTGGGGTGCTTTACTGGGTGACACTGGCTGTGATTTATTTAGAATTCAAGGCACACTTAACCTGCATAGCTACCACTGCATTCTGCAGCGTACGCCATCCCATCTGGTTTGCACTTAGTCCCACTATCATTTGTTTTTCAATGGGACATTGACCAAACTACTCCGGGCTGTGTTAAGAGCTATTTGACCAAGAAGGAGAGTGATGGAGTTCTGCATCAGATGACCTGCCTCCACAATCCCGACCTCAACCCAATGGTTTGGGTTTGAGATGAGTTGGACGCAGAGTGAAGGAAAAGATCCAACAAGTGCTCAGCATATGTGGGAACTCTTCAAGACTGTTGGAAAAGCATTCCAGGTGAAGCTGGTTGAGAGAATGCCAAGAGTGTGCAAAGCTGTCATCAAGGCAAAGGGTGGCTACATTGAAGAATCTCAAATATAAATATATGTTGATTTGTTTAACACTTTTTTGGTTACTATATATTCCATATGTGTTAATTTCATAGTTGTGATGTCTTCGCTATTATGCTACAATGTAGAAAATTGTAAAAATTAAGAAAAAACCCCTTAATGAGTAGGTGTGACCAAACCTTTGACTGTACTTATGTCTCGGGCAAGAAGAGGTCACCACAAATGCATGGTCGAGAGAGATTGAGTAGTTACTCACATGTAAAGTAGAATGGGTTTTGTAGAAACGAACACAACCAGGTTCATATACATTAGAACTAGCACAGCTGGAACAAATAAGTAGTCTTTCTATCTGGTTCAAATTCCATACAGTTTCATACAGTGTTCCAATACAGTTTCATACAGTGTTCCAATACAGTTTCATACAGTGTTCCAATACGTTTCATACAGTGTCCAATACAGTTTCATACAGTGTTCCAATACAGTTTCATACAGTGTTCCAATACAGTTTTATACAGTGTTCAATACAGTTTCATTAAGTGTTCCAATACAGTGTTTTATTACAGTGTTCCAATTCAGTTTCATACAGTGTTCCAATACAGTGGGGCATGGCTAATAAAAGTCATTTTAAAACAATATTACTGATTGTGTAAGATTGTACGATACAGCTGCATGCTTAATGTCAATATATCTACTTCCGAACTCAACCCAAATGAAACTAATCATCGCAATCAATTTTTTTGAGGTTCAAGGGCAAACTTTGCGACAGCTCCAAAGTCTCATAATTCCCTTCCTGTGTTTTTTGTATCATGAACTCAGCAACCATTAAGTGCTCCAATCTCCACAAACTGTTAATTGACCGTGAAAGTGAAGACTATACGCTTCGCCATCCATCACGGTCACTGACACGTTCTGAGACATTCTGAGAAAAGAGACATATTGGGTATCATTGCTGAGATTTGGTGGGGGGGGGGTAGTGTTGTCTGTAATATCACCTAGGGGTTGGTTTGGTTCTCGCCTTCTGCACTTCGCCGAATCACGTACTTCGTGACTAACTCTCCTGCACTAACTCTATGCACACACACTGGCTCTACCCACACACTCACACGTACTACACTGACACCCCACACACACCACTGGACTCTACCCACACACTCACACGTACTTACACTGACACCCCAACACACACACACACTGGGACTCTACCCACACACTCACACGTACTTACACTGACAACCCCAACACACACCAACTGGACTCTACCCACACACTCACACGTACTTACACTGACACCCCAACACACACACACTGGACTCTACCCACACACTCAACAGTACTTACACTGACACCCAAACACACACACACTGGACTCTACCCACACACTCACACATACTTACACTGACACCCCAACACACACACACTGGACTCTACCCACACACTCACACATACTTACACTGACACCCCACACACACACACTGGACTCTACCCACACACTCACACACACTTACACTGACACCCCCAACACTCTACCAACACATTACACTGACACCCAACACTCTACCCACACACTCACACGTACTTACACTGCCAACTATCCACCATACACTACAGCCCACACTCTACCCACACTTACCTGACACCCCGACACTCTACCACACACTCACACGTACTTACACTGACACCCCAACACTCTACCCACACTTACACATGACACCCCAACACTCTACCCACACTTACACTGACACCCCAACACTCTACCCACACACTCACACGTACTTACACTGGCACCCCAACACTCTACCACACTTACACTGACACCCCAACACTCTACCCACACTTACACTGACACCCCAACACTCTACCCACACTTACACTGACACCCCAACACTCTACCCACACACTCACACGTACTTACACTGACACCCCAACACTCTACCCACACTTACACTGACACCCCAACACTCTACCCACACTTACACTGACACCCAACACTCTACCCACACTTACATTGACACCCCAACACTCTACCCACACACTCACACGTACTTACACTGACACCCCAAACACTCTACCCAAACTTACACTGACACCCCAACACTCTACCACACACACTCACACGTACTTACACTGACACCCCCAACACTCTACCCACACTTACACTGACACCCCAACACTCTACCCACACTTACACTGACACCCCAACACTCTACCCACACACTCACACGTACTTACATGACACCCCACTCTCCCACACTACATGACACCCCAACACTCTTACCCACACACTCACACGACACACGCACACCCAACACTCTACCCACACTTACACTGACACCCCAACACTCTACCCACACTTACACTGACACCCAACACTCTACCCACACTTACACTGACACCCCACACTCTACCCACACTTACACTGACACCCCAACACACACACACACACACACACCACACACACACACACACACCACACACACACACACACACACACACACACACACACACACACACACACACACCACACACACACACACACACAGTGTAACACGCGCACACATGCATTCTGACGCCACACACACTCATACTCACACACACAGAAATTAAAATACACAAACACACACTTGCACACTCACGACATACGCTGCCTCTACTGTCTATTATCTATCCTGTTGCCTAGTCACTTTTTTGTCTTTATCTTTAACTCTGTATTGTTGTGAAGGACCCTGTAAGCATTTCACTGTTAGTTTACACCTGTTGTTTACGAAGCATGTGACAAATAAATGTGATTTGATTCGGCCAGTGGCCATTACAGTTTTTTACAACAACTTTGGCACTAATTTCGGAACCTTGTGGTCATTTTTCAAAACTCTAGACACAAAACTCAAAACGGTCATCACTTGTAACACAGGCTGTCCAATGTTCACAACATTGCATTGGGCATTCATATCTTTAAAGAAACCTTGCACTTGCAGAATCATTGGTTCAAATAACTCATTTATCATGAAATACCATAGGAACATTCATTTAGATCACCCACACACAAGATACCGATAGTTTCACTGTGTCGTTGTTCGTACAATCATTACATATTGTAGTGCAAAATATGTGACACATGTTTCATTATGCTACTACACGTAAATACATCACTGTAAAAGGACTAGTAGAGAGAATACTACAGACACAGTGGAATCATTGAACAAAATATGACATTTATTGATAAAATACAATAAAATCACAACATAGGTTTCTTTGAATCAACGCAAAAGAAATTTGCTACAAAAAAATTTAAACMACAGTAAAACGTCAACTGCAGTGTTCCTCACCTGGCTTAGTATAAAAAGCAAACCAAAGATTGATTACTGTACTTCTATATTTCCCTCAACCCTGTCTTGTGGATTTGGCCATAGGTTCTCATCCACATCACAATGGATGTTTTCATTAGCCGAACATCTTGGGAAGACTCTTCGGGCACGGCGAATCCAGGCCTGACACTGGTCTGCCGTGATGTCATTGCATGCTTCATCCATGGCCTGGAGAAGGGTGGCTTGTTTGTGAGGGCGCCTATCATATACCTTCCACCTCCATGTGGAGAAAAATTCCTCAATCGGAGAGTATGGGAGTAAGTACAGGGTGGTAAATTGTGGTAAACTGTGGTTGGGCCTGAAACCATGCTTGCACCATTCTGAGCATGATGGAACATGACATTATCCCACACAATGACATAGGTCATGCCATCAGCTATACAGASCTGATTTAGCTCATCAAGGAAGGTTACATTCGAACAGCGAATCATGTGGCTGCCTGCAACTCAATATATAGAGTATATAGAGTAGAGAGCTTTAGATGTTGTTCTACCAAACATTAGAACAGGCAAGATGCATAATCTAAGCAACTTTGACCGTGGTATGATTGTTGATGCCACACATGGTGATTCCAGCATTTCAGAAACAGCTGCCCTCCTGGGATTTTTACGCACTACACTCTAGAGTTTACAGAGAATGGTGCGATAAACAAAACACATTCAGTGAGTGACATTTCTGTGGGCAAAAACACCTTGTTAATGAGAGAGGTCAGAGGAGAATGTCCAGACTCATTCAAGCTAACAGAAAGGCCACAAATTCTCAAATAACAGCTGTTTAAAACAGTGGTGTGCAGAATGGCATCTCTTAACGTACAACACCATGAATAATTCATGCTGTTGTGGANGAATGGTGCGATAAACAAAACACATTCAGTGAGTGACATTTCTGTGGGCAAAAACACCTTGTTAATGAGAGAGGTCAGAGGAGAATGTCCAGACTCATTCAAGCTAACAGAAAGGCCKKAAATTRTCAAATAACAGCTGTTTAAAACAGTGGTGTGCAGAATGGCATCTCTTAACGTACAACACCATGAATAATTKATGCTGTTGTGGAGGCAAAAGAGGGTCKTACCCAGTACTAGATAGGTGTACCTAATAAAGTGGCAGTAATGTGTACAGTAATGTCAAATCTGAAAACATGGTCTGGAAAAGTGGTACATGGGACCATAGAAACAGTATKTGATAAAGAATGATGATGAAATATTACATCCARAGATAATGTAGTCTAATTGGTTCATGTTCCACGGTAATTGGTGTCAATGGATCTCGTTATCCTGAAACGTTCATGATCTACACATGGAATATTGTTCGTCAGTTTCCATAAAACTATGCATTAAGAGTAATGCAACAGTTACTTATCATTTTGAGCGGTTGTATCAATTGATATTTAGATCATAGTAATGAAATTAATAGACAGTCATCTCAGATGTAATGTGTGAATTGCATTTTGAAATGGTAATACTTTGATGTTAAGTTCTGTCATTTTGAACAGGTGATTTTAGTTCAATGAACAAATGATCTTAGCTTTATGTGTATTGTATCCAAGCAATTGGAAAAAGTGTTAGAGTTTTGAAAAATTTGCATTTTGATCATTGGTTGTGAGTTTTGTGTCTAGAGTTTTGAAAAATGACATCAAGGTTCCGAAATTAGTGCCAAAGTGATTGTAAAAAACTSTAACAAGTAAATCTCGTCCGTCGTCTCGACATGTCAGATTAGATATATCCGRTTAGGAGATTGTTATCTGAAGAGTGAGAGACGATGGCTTGATGGGGGTGAAATTAATTGTACGATGACTGGTTCACTTGATCGGAATGGTGAGGGTTTTAACGGCGCATTGCGGTGAGGGAAGATTGACTCAGTAATTGGATGAGAGTGTGTTTTGGTGGGGATACAAGTTCTGTCGCTCCACCCCTAGGTTATGAACAGTGTTGTCCCGAGATGCACCAACAGAGAGTAATGACGCGACGTAGGCTCATTTACAAAGGCACAGCACCTTGGCAAGGAGACACAGGRCTGGTCTGTACCTTAGATTTATGTATAAGGATAAAATAAAATACAAGTATTGGATATTATTTTCTCCAAGGTCTCATTCTATGAAGTCTGTTAGAACTCCCTGTGTAGACATACTGTACATAATCTGGGGTTGGAGTCAATCCATTTTAACTCAATCAATTCAGGTAAATCACTGGAAATTCTACTCTAAAAATAATGGGCAATTCATTCATACTGTACATGTTGAATTGATCCAAAGCCTGATTAAATGCCCAAACTTAATAGAAATCAAATCAGTATGTGCTGGTTGGTCTTCGTGGGAAATCCTTGATTGTATTGCTCAGTAGCTCCCTTAACTCTATATCTAACTATTGTAACAAGGAGATCTTTTTTTCTGCACTGGACAAACTGAACTGACATACAACAACAAAGTGGAGCTTTAAGAGGTAGTTTATCTTGCCGTTAATTAATTGAATAGGATCTTTATGATTCTTGCTGAGATTAACACTACCCCAGTAAAGGAAAATCGATACATTGATTTGCGACATAACAGCTGTCATATAGTCTGGTTCATGGCTTTGAGAGAGACAGCTGTGGTAGGAGGCTGGTGCCATGCAAGCCCCAGATTGACTTGTACCCTCTGATAAAGTGGCTGTCATTGAGAACATTCTATCCTCACTGTCAGCAGACCCATTATTTTGCAAGCACCAAAACGACAATAACTCAGTTTCAACCAATGAGCTATAGCTGTTCATGTATGATACTTAACTGTCTGTAAATTATGTTTATACAACGGGTGTGTCTAATCCTGGATTTTGATTGGTTAAAACCACATTCCAGCCAGTGCCTATTCCACAAGTTACCACCGGCTAACTCTATGACGCTGAAATGTACACTACCATTCAAAAGTTTGTAGTCACTTAGAAATGTCCTTGTTTTTTTAATAAAAAGCACGCTTTTTTTGTCCATTAAAATAACATCAAATTGATCAGAAATACAGTGTAGACATTGTTAGTGTTTTAAATGACTATTGTAGCTGGAAACGGCAGATTTTTTATGGAATATCTACATAGGCGTACAGAGGCCCATTATCAGCAAACATCACTCCTGTGTTCCAATGGCACGTTGTGTTAGCAAATCCAAGTTTATAATTTTAAAAGGCTAATTGA
>NC_036876.1:7840768-7862915 GCF_002910315.2 Salvelinus sp. IW2-2015
TGAAAACAGCTTGTCTCAAACGTCAACAGGTGAAGAGAGTGACTGAGATTGCTGGCTTCTGGGCAGAGTGTTGCAAAGAAAAAGCCATATCTCAGATGGCCAAGAACAAATATAAAAGATAGATTGGGCAAAAAGAACACAGACACTGGACGAGGATCTCTACCTAAGAAGGCCAGCATCCCGCCTTTTACTGTTGACGTTCTCAGACTTTGTTTTTGCGGTACTATTAATGAACTGCCAGTGGGGCTTGTAGAGTGTCTGTTGCTCAAACTAGACACTCTAATGTACTTGTCCGCTTGCTCAGTTGTGCACCGGGGCCTGCCACTCCTTTTTCTTTTCTATTTAGGGCCAGATTGCGCTTTCTGTGAAGGAGTAGTACACAGAGTTGTAAGAGAGCTTCGTTTCTTGGGGAAATTTCTCGCATGGAATAGCTTAATTCTTCAGAAAAAAGAATAGATGACAAGTGTCGACGAAGTGTGGTTGATTTCTGGCCATTTTGAGCCTGTAATCGAAACCCACAAATGCTGATGCATTGAGATAATCAACTTATTTAAAGAAGGCCAGTTTATTGATTCTTTAATTACACAACAGTTTCCAGCTGGTGCTAACATAATTGCAAAAAGGTTTCTTAATGATCATTAGCCATTTAAATTGATAACTTGGATTAAGTAAACAAACGTGCCATTGGACACGGAGTGATGGTTCCTGTAATGGCCTCTGTCCCTATGTAGATAATTCCATAAAAATCGCCGTTTCCAGTAAATGCATTTACAACAATTAACAATGTCTACACCTGTATTTCATCTGATAAACTGATGTATTGTTTAACCAAAAAAAGATGTGCTTTTTCTTGAAAAACAAGGACATTTCTATGTGACCCAACTCTTTTGAAACTCCTCCGCGTAGTGCGCCTATATTTACTCTGTTCCATCTGACTGCGCAAGCACTGCAATCCACAAGCTCAGCAAGGCAAGTATAGATACTAGATCGTACACTGTAAAAAGATCTAGACGTTATCTCCCATTGTCTCTTAGACTAACATTGGTTTTTCAAACACTGAAGATTTTGTAATAACCTTGCTGTCTTGGTCTCTCTTGACATTTACAACAATTTTAATTTTTGAAATTTGATCTCAGCTGTCCTATGGGATAAAACATTCAGAGTCGGGACGGGACAGACAGGCTCGCAGGCTTTCGTCCAGCCAGTCAAAAATCAATGATCAGATACTTTTTTATCGGTCTATTAGTGCATTCAGAAAGTTTCAGACCCTTCCCCTTTTCCACATTTTGTTACATTACACCTTATGCTAAAATTTGATTAAATAAAAACATGTAATCATCAGTCTAACAAATTTCACCCCATAATGACAAGCAAAAAAAACGTTTTAGATTTTTCTAAAATATAAAAACAGAATGCCTTATTTACATAAGTATTCAGAACCCTTTGCCTATGAGGACTCGAAATTGACCCTTCAGGTGAATCCGGTTTCCATTGATAATCCTTGAGATGTTTTACAACTTGATTGGAGTCCTGTACGGACTTTCCTCTTCTTCTCTGACGAGGAAGTAAGAGATTAATCGGACCAATGTGCAGCGTGGGAAGTGTCCATTTTAATATATAAAACTGAACACTACCAAAAATTACTAAAATTACAAGTGAATGAACAAAACGATACGAACAGGTCTGTGATGTGCCAAACACGGACACAGGAACAACCACCCATAACATACAAAAACCCTAGACAGGACAAAAAACATATTCACCCTTGTCACACCCTGACCTGCCTAACCAAAAAATGAAGAAAACAAATGAATTACTAAGTCAGGGCGTGACAGTACCCCCCCCAAAGGTTCGTACCCGGCCCACACCACCTAAGCCTATATGGGAGGGTTCTGGGTGGCAAACTCTCGCGGGTGGCGGTTCTGGTGGGGACGTGGACCCCGCTCCCCTTCTGACTTGGGCCCAGCTTACGTAATGTCTCTGGACGGGAAACCTCACCACCCGACCCCGGACTAGAGGCAGCCACTGGACTGATGGGTTGAGTCTGGAGCTGGGAGTGCGCCTTGGACTGACGGGCGGTCTGGCGCTCTGGACTGGAGGGAGACTCTGGCAGATCCGGACTGGAGGGAAGACTCTGGCAGATCCGGACTGGGAGGAGGACGCTGGCAGATCCGGGACTGGAAGGAGATTGCAGATCAGCTGGAGGGAGACTCTGCAGATCCAGGACTGGAGGGAGACTTCTGGCAGATACCGGAACTGGAGGGAGACTCTGGCAGATCCGGACTGGGGAGGGACTCTGCAAGTTCCGGACTGGGAATCGAACCCACAAATGCTGATGCTTGAGATAATCAACTAGTCTAAAGAAGGCCAGTTTTATTGATTCTTTAATTAGCACAACAGTTTCCAGCTGTGCTAACATAATTGCAAAAGGGTTTTCTAATGATCAATTAGCCATTTAAATTGATAACTTGGATAAGCTAACACAACGTGCCATTGGAACACAGGAATCGTGATGTTTTCTAATAATGGGCCTCTGTACGCCTATGTAGATATTCCATAAAAAATCTGCCGTTTCCAGCTACAATAGTCATTTACAACATTAACAATGTCTACACTGTATTTCTGATAAATTTGATGTTATTTTAACCAAAAAAAGATGTGCTTTTCCTTTAAAAACAAGGACATTTCTATGTGAACCCAAACTTTTGAACGGTAGTGTATATTTACTCTGTTCCATCTGACTGCGCAATGCACTGCAATCCACAGCTCAGCAAGGCAATATAGATACTAGATCTACACTGTAAAAAGCATCTAGACGTTATCTCCCATTTCTRTTAGACTAACATTTGGTTTTCAACACTGAAGATTTGTAATAACCTTGCTGTCTTGTCTCTCTGACATTTACAACAATGTTTTAATTTTGAAATTTGATCTCCAGCTGTCCTATGGAAATGAACATCTCAGAGTCGGGACGAGACAGACAGGCTCGCAGCTTTCGTCAGCCAGTCAAAATCATGAATCAGCATACTTTTTATGGCTTAGTGCATTCAGAAAGTATTCAGACACCTTCCCCTTTTCCACATTTTGTTACATTACAGCCTTATTCTAAAATTGATTAAATAAAAACATGTAATCATCAGTCTACACACAATACCCCATAATGACAAAGCAAAAACACGTTTTTAGATTTTTCTAAAATATAAAAAACAGAAATGCCTTATTTACATAAGTATTCAGACCCTTTGCTATGAGACTCGAAATTGACCTCAGGTGAATCCGGTTTCCATTGATAATCCTTGAGATGTTTCTACAACTTGATTGGAGTCCTGTCACYACTTTCCTCTTCTTCTGACGAGGAGTAAGAGATATCGGACCAATGTGCAGCGTGGTAAGTGTCCATTTTAATATATAAAACTGAACACTACAAAAATACTAAATTACAAAGTGAATGAACAAACGATAATCGAAACAGTCCTGTATGGTGCAAACACAGACACAGGAAACAACCACCCCATAAACATACAAAAACCCTAGACAGGACAAAAAACATATATCACCCTTGTCACACCCTGACCTAACCAAAAATAATGAAGAAAACAAAGAATACTAAGGTCAGGGCGTGACAGTACCCCCCCCAAAGGTTCGTACTCCCGGCCACACACCTAAGCCTATATGGGAGGGTCTGGGTGGGCATAACTCCGCGGTGGCGGTTCTGGTGAGGGACGTGGACCCCGCTCCCCTTCTGACTTGGCCCACTTACGTAATGTCTCTGGAGCGGGAAACCTCACCACCGACCCCGGACTAGAGGACGCCACTGGACTGATGGTTGAGTCTGGAGTGAGTGGCGCCTCTGGACTGGAGGGAGACTCTGGCAGATCCGGACTGGAGGGAGACTCTGGCAGATCCGGACTGGAGGGAGACTCTGGCAGATCCGGACTGGAGGGAGACGTCTGGCAGACCAGACTGGAGGAGACTCTGGAGAATCCGGACTGGAGGGAGACTCTGCGCAGATGCCGACTGGAGGAGACTCTGGCAGATCCGGACTGGAGGGAGACTCTGCAGTATCCGGACTGGCGGCGCGCTCTGGCAGCTTCAGGCGGCTCCTGAACTGACGGGCGAGCTCAGGTGGTTCAGAACAGACGGGCGCTCTAGACAGACGGGCGGCCTCAGGCGGCTCAGGCAGGACAGGGGCTCAGGAACAGATGGCGGTCAGCGGCTCACGGACAGTACGGGCGGCTCTTGGAGCGTTCCGTACTGGAGGAAACACACAGAGACTTGCGTCTTAGAACAGCCACAGTACTTACCGGCTGGAGAGATCTACTGGAGGCCTCGTCCTTGAGGCTGAACGGCTGTCTTCGGTGGGGTGAAAGAGGAGGAGGACCAAAATGCAGCGTGATGATAATCCATATTTTAATTAGGATATTTAACCGACGAACCAAAAACAACAAACTGACAGAAGAACCGAAAACGCTACAGTCCTGAACATGGGAACACAGAACAGATGAACACACGAACAGGAACAATTCACCACAAACAAACAGTGAAAACAAGCAACCTTAATATGGTTCCCAATCAGAGACAATGACAAACACCTGCCTCTGATTGAGAAACCATATTAGGCCAAACACAAAACCCAACATAGAAACACAAAACATAGAATGCCCACCCAGCTCACGTCCTGACCAACTAACAAAAGACTAAACAGGAAAATAAGGTCAGGAACGTGACAGGAGGAGGCACAGGATAGACCGGTCCGCTGGAGGCGCACTGGAGGTCTCGAACTGATGGCCTGAACAACCCGTCCTAGCTGGATGTTGATTTTAGCCCGGCACTTGCGGTTTCGTGCGCAGGCACAGGACGCACTGGGCTGTGCAGACCCACGGGAGACACAGTGCGTAGGGCTGGTGCCATATAACACGGACCGAGGAGACGCACTGGAGACCAGATGCGCTGAGCCCGGCTTCATTACTCCTGGCTCGATGCCCACTCTAGACCGGCCGATACGAGGAGCTGCAATGTAGCGCACCGGGCTACGTATGTGCACTGGGGACACCGTGCGCTTCACCGCGTAACACGGTGCCTGCCCGGTCACTCTCTCTCCACGGTAAGCACGGGGAGTTGGCTCAGGTCTCCTACCTGACTTAGCCACACCCCCCGTGTTCCCCCCCCAATACATTTTTGGGGATGCCTCTCGTCCCAGCCGCGCTGCCGTGCTGCTTCCTCATACCACCGCCGCTTAGCTTTCGCTGCCTCCAGCTCTGCCTTGGGACGGCGATATTCCCCAGCCTGTGCCCAGGGTCCTTCTCCGTCCAGAATCTCCTCCCATGTCCATGAGTCCAGAGATTTTTGCTGCTGCCCGATACCACGCTGCTTGGTCCTTTTTTGGTGGGTGATTCTGTCACGACTTTCCTCTTCTTCTGACGAGGAGTAAGAGATATCGGACCAATGTGAAGCGTGGTAAGTGTCCATTTTAATATATAAAACTGAACACTACAAAAATACAAAATAACAAAYTGAATGAACAAACGAAAATTGAAACAGTCCCGTATGGTGCAAACACAGACACAGTAAACAACCACCCCATAAACATACAAAAACCCTAGACAGGACAAAAAACATATATCACCTTTGTCACACCCTGACCTAACCAAAAATAATGAAGAAAACAAAGAATACTAAGGTCAGGGCGTGACAAGTCCACCTGTGGTAAATAATTTGGAAAGGCACACACCTGTCTATATAAGGTCAGATCTAAAAAAAATCTGCAAAATTGAAGGTCCCCAAGAACACGGTGGCCTCCATTATTCTTAAATGGATGAAGTTTGGAACTACCAAGACTCTTCCTAGAGCAAACTGAGCAATCGGGGGAGAAGGGCCTTGGTCAGGGAGGTGACCAAGAACCTGATGTCACTCTGACAGAGCTCCAGTTCCTCTGTGAAGATGGGAGAACCTTACAGAAGGACAACCATCTCTGCAGCACTCCACRAATCAGGCCTTTATGGTAGAGTGGCCAGACAGAAGCAACTCCTCAGTAAAAGGCACGACAGCCCGCTTGGAGTTTGCCAAAAGGCACCTAAAGGACTCTGAAACCATGAGAAACAAGATTATCTGGTCTGAAGAAACCAAGATTGAACCAACCCTATGTTGAAGCATGATGGTGGGAGCATCATGCTGTGGGGATGTTTTTCAGCGGCAGGGACTGGGAGACTAGTCAGGATCAAGGGAAAGATAAACTGAACAAAGTACAGAGAGATCCTTAATGAAAATCTGCTCCAGAACGTTCAGGACCTCAGACTGGGGCGAAGGTTCACCTTCCAACAGGACAACGACCCTAAATACACTGCCAAAACAACGCAGGAGTGGCTTCGGGACAAGTCTCTGAATGTCCATAAGTGTCCAAGCCAGAGCCCGGACTTAAACCCGATCAAACATCTCTGGAGAGACCTTCAAATAGCTGTGCAGCGATGCTCCCCCTCCAACCTGACAGAGCTTGAGAGGATTTGCAGAGAAGAATGGGAGAAACCCCGCAAATACAGATGTGCCTAGGGTGTAGTGTCATACCCAAGAAGACTCAATGCTATAATAGCTGCCAAAGGTGCTTCAACAAAGTATTGAGTAAAGCGTTTGAATACTTATGTAAATGTGATATTTCTGTTTACACTTCGTCATTATGGGGTACTGTGTGTAGATTGATTAGGGGGGGGGAAACAATGTAATCCATTTTAGAATAAGGCTGTGATGTGGAAAAAGTCAAGGGGTCTGAATACTTTCRGAATGCACTGTATACGAAGAAATGTCAATAGAAAAACACGAAATGCAACTAGTTTGATGTCATTCCAGCTTCAGTTTGAAGTGAMTGTGTTAGCTCTGTAGTTGGCTATCTCTTCTGAACAGTGGCCTGGCGAGAGAGCAATTGTTATTCTGGCTACACTGTTTGACGTGACTATGTTAGCCAAAGTTGGCTAGCTAGCAAAGAAGGGATAAGGGCTGGCAACGGAACATTTATAACATATAACATAGATTTAGAACAAAAAGACTTAACGACTGGCTCTTGTCTCTGGCAACCGAACTGATATAACAAACGATCAACCGGCTTGGGTAGRGACCCTAGATTTGTGTCGGGACTATATCTCGTGGAAGGATAAAATAGTATGAATAAATTTGTCTCGGCCCTAAAAACACCCATTACAATATCCTCCAAACACCGGCTTCTCGGGTATGATCACTTAAATAAACCCTTTGCAATCCCTTGAAAGGACACCTTATTGTAAAGTGTTGCCAATATGGATGATGTCATTTGGATTGATCAAATCAACAAAACACTATTTTCTGTGTGACAAAAATAAATATGTCTATCAGTTCAGATCAGCCTTACCTTCAATATCAGCACAAATAATCAATGGCGCCAATTTGCATTATAGGACTTGGTGGTGTATCCAATAACACATGTCAAAGGGGAATTCACCACCTCCCATAATTTCCGATATTCAAAAGCTCATCAGTGTTTTTGGGATTAGTCAAGGTCTCCAGAGATTTACTGTAGCACAGTGAGGGTGTTTGTTGTTGTTGTTGTTTGTGTATAATACACAGCCGGTATAATATATGTATTACCCTCAGCCAATATGCAGTTTCTGAGAGCACTCTGTGATTCTTGACATAATTAGCGACATTTACATATCATTAGCATTGGTAATGTTTTCGTTATCATACAGTATGTGGGGACCCCATAATGCAGAAATCATCAACTAGATCCAGCCGCGGGACGATTTTTTCTTGAAGCAGATGTTTAGGGGGCCGGAACATAATTACTAATAATTTGTAGAATGCAAATTGACCACAAGAAGCCCAAACAGATATAATATTTGACTAAAACACAATCATTTCAAACCTTGCTTACATTTGTATACGATCACATATGTCACTCTGTTATTTGCGGGAATACTTTGGAACAGATTTCCAAAATTTAAATCACTTGGAGCTGAATCGCTGATGTTTTTACAGTATTTTATGTTTTTTTTTTTACTTGGGGCACTAAATAAATTCCCCCGTGGGCTGCCAGCTGGGGAACCCTGCCATTGTGGGTGAAGGGGTTTCCCACTTTATATACTGCAATGTAGAGTGCTGAAGCACGTAGCACGTACAAATAGTCTGTCCTCGGTTGCAACACTCACCACCAAGTTCCAAACTGCCTCTGGCACAAGAACTGTTAGTCAGGGGCTTCGTGAAATGGGTTTCCATGGCCGAGTAGCCGCACACAAGCCTAAGATCACCATATGCAATGCCAAGTGTCAGCTGGAGTGGTGTAAAGCTTACCACCATTGGACTCTGGAGTAGTGGAAACACGTTCTCTGGAGTGATGAATCACACTTCACCATCTGGCAGTCCGACGGACGAATCTGGGTTTGGCGGATGCCAGGAGAATGCTACCTGCCCCAATGCATAGTGCCAACTGTAAAGTTTGGTGGAGGAGGAATACTGGTCTGGGGCTGTTTTTCATGGTTCAGGCTCCTTAGTTCCAGTGAAGGGAAATCTTAACGCTATAGCATACAATGACATTCTAGACCATTCTGTGCTTCCAACTATGTGGCAACAGTTTATGAGAAGGCCCTTTCCTGTTTCAGCATGACAATGCCCCCGTGCACAAAGCAAGGTCCATACTGAAATGGTTTGTCGAGATTGGTGTGAAAGAACTTGTCTGGCCTGCACAAAGCCCTGACCTCAACCCTATCAAACACCTTTGGGATGAATTGGAACGCCGACTGCTAGCCAGGCCCAATCGCCCAACATCAGTGCACGACCTCACTATTGCTCTTGTGGCCGAATGGAAGCAAGTCCCGCAGCAATGTTCCAACATGGAGTGGAATACCTTCCCAGAAGAGTGGAGGCTGTTATTGCAGCAAAGGGGGAACCAACTCCATATCCATGCCCATGATTTTGGAATGAGATGTTCGACGAGCACGTGTCCTCATACTTTTGTATGTACACACTTTTGAATGTGTAGATGAGTAAACATGACGTAGATAGAGCATCAGAATAATGCCTATTGGCACACTATTTAGTGCATGCTAATCTCCTTGTAACAGTGTTCATCGTATGATATTCACCATCTGTTCCAGATGTGGCGTCACCGTAGGAATGTAAAAGGTTACTACATTGCCAGAAATAATAGGGAACAAACTCGACTTATCTCATGCAAAAGCAGAGAAYCACTGTATCATAGCCAAGCATCTGGATTGCCTTTGTCTTGAATCCATCTCATTGGACAGTTGGTTCATGGACTTGTCATATAGTCCTACATGACAAAGTTCACCCATTATAGGTAATGAGTGCTCTAAAGAAATCCCACCCTTGCCCACATTTATCAACAATAGCCTGACTCCCATAACTGTGCCAAGATTCTTGTTCTTCGCCCAAGAACATAAAAACCACAAGGTTAGATGTAGCATGGGGTTGTAAATCTAATAACTAGTCTCATCCAATTATATTCAAAGAGAGAACAGGCTTGAAAACAGTAGCTAGTCGTATTGCGGCCATATTGTATTTTTGTTATAGCTTGTACTGTAATGTGTCTGAGCATGTCTGGTCACTATGTTTAAGGTGTACATTGCAAGAAATGTCAACAACTTTTCAAGAAATGTTGACATTTTCATGTTACATACTTTAGGTATATGAATGCATACACTGTATATCACATTCTGTAGGCTTAAACCCACCAAATCATGTCAAGGACGAATCATTTAATTGTGGCTTTGGCTCTGGTTGAATCGTGCCTTTTTAAAAACAATCATTTCAATGACATTCAAACTATTTTACAACATTGCTTTTGTAGGCACAACTGAACTTCACTGTCTAAACAAACCTGTCATTTTCCCATAGCCAGAACTGGATAATTGCTACATCAAAAGTTATTGAAATTACATATTTCTCAAGTGTGCCCACATTGTTCATTTTTATAAAACTGCCTATTTTATTTAACCTATAAAATATATATTCAGCAACACGCTCCTATATCCAATTTTGCCCTTAAAGTGTAACTCAATATTATTTGTGTGGATAAATCAACATTACTCAATCAGATACATGTAATGGGGAGTGAGAGAGAGAGACCGAGAGAGAGGGGAGAGAGACAGAGAGACAGAGAGTTGGCCGGGACACTGATACACTGAGTGAGGTGGCTCTCTCAATGTTACCATTGTTAGATGCGAGATGTTTGTGCCTGTGGGCTAAGTTGTTCATCAGAAGCTTTGGGTCCCTGCCACAAAAGCAAGTTTTCTCCAAACACCCTCACTCATTCGTCGCCCCAGGACATTGTTTTTCATCCTCTAAATAAGGGCCCGGCATACACTTGACTTTGTTATGGCTTGGTGAACTGCAGAATACAATGCACAATGATATGTTTGCCTCAGCCGATAATACTGGCTTATAAAAAAGTGTAGAGATGAATAACACATTGTGTCATTAGTAGAAGTAGTAGTAGTAGTAGAAGTAGTAGTAGTAGTAGTAGTAGAAGTAGTAGTAGTAGTAGTAGGAGCAGTAGCATTAGCAGTATCATTAGCAGTAGTAATAGTAGTAGTAAATATCATATGAGTAGTGGTTCTTACATTGTTAAAACAATCATTAGTGATTACATTATTGGTTCTTCAAGGGCAAAAACATTGTCATCGGTAATGTATTGTTATCATTCCTCTTGAACATCTTTTGACTGCATGTGGCTTGTGTAAGTAAGTGGTGGAATTCCTCAGATAAAACTAAGCCCATGAATTAAATCTGAATGGCCAACATTCTCTCTTTCTCTCTCTCTCTCCCTCCCTCTCAATTCAAGGGATTTATTGACATGGGAAACATATGTTAACATTGCCAAAGCAAGTGAAGTAGATAATAAACAAAATTGAAATAAACAATAACATTTAACAGTAAACATTATACTCACAGAAGTTCCAAAATAATAAATACATTTCAAATGTCACACTCTCTCTCTCTTCCCCCCTCTCTCCCTCCCATGCACACCATTCCTTCTTCAATTCACACATTTTCACCATCTGAAAACAATTGACCGATTATTTTACCACGCTAGACAAATGTTTCCCTCAAAACTGTTAAGTGTCATGGTGTCCAAACGTCAGGATTACTTTGGTGGACTGAAGGGGGGAAAGTTGATCCCGGGGAGTTAGTTGTTCCTGTTGAGTGACGTCACCTTTCCATCCCCTCTCCGTTTCTGTGCCTGAGTCGGGCAGTCTGTGTATGAGTGTCGGCAAGAGAGAACGAGAAGGCGTCCCTGCTGCACGGCACACACAGAACTACAGTCTCGACACATAGAATAATGAATACCTAACGCGCACAACGACGGGAAATATACCACGTTTTCATCGCTCGACGTTCTGGTCCATACGCTCGCTGTTGTGGTTTGCCTCTGGCTTTGAGGAAGATTAACTAAAGAGTAAAAAAGCAAAGTCAAGGAAAAGAGGCGAAATAACAGCGGACAGACTGGAAGCGAAGCGTATATAGAAGTACAGACGGATTATTGATCTAATACTGCTGTCATTCTGGATGTAATTCGCGACTATTCTTATACAACTGGAGACCGAGTTCAAAGACTGAATGAAAATATGATAAGGTAAGCTTCTATGGCAATGACCATTCAAATTGGCGAATTTGTGGATGTATGACTTCTCACGCACAGAGTGAGCGGATTGAAGTCGTCGCCGCAAGTCTTTCAAATAGTGTGTTGAGATGCGATTGATTTGTTGTATTTGTTTATTGTCAAATATAATGGAGCACCAAACTATGTCTGTGCTTAGGCATTTCGTGAGTTATACTTATCGATTAGTTTGTTGTTTTTATTATGTAGGCCTATAGAGTGGAAAGGAAGACTGCAGTTAATTGAGATGGAATTGACTGATAGACCAGTGCTTATTTTGTGAAGGACGAGAGCAACCCATTAAATTACTCAATATACATGCACATTTAGAACAGGATAACAGTAGGTATTTTAATTATTATGTTCATGACTATTCCAGTAGACTAGACGATTTTAAGGATCTGGGTATTCGTTTACTGTATGATAATGTAAATTATACAACAGAAGGCTACGGAAATACAGTTAATGTATTGTGTAGTCCTATGGTAGAATAATATCAATTATCGATAGATGATCGGGTTCATAAAACATTCATAAAGTATTTTATTTGCTTCTCAGATTTTTTTTCTTTGGATTAATCGATGGTCCTCTTTTAAGATTACGATAGTGATATCACAGTTTGATTGGAAAACAACAATTTTTGTGGAGTCTGCCATCATGATTTAAAGCCGCATTCCTCGCACTCGGAAGAGACGCGCGTCTTATCTATGTTGTCGCCTATTTTTGGAACACATTTRTGTCTCCCAACGGTCCTAACTTAACTGTCGGACAGGGCGAACTGTATCCCTGGGTTTACAGGCGTTGAAAAGGGCACACAAATAAAGGCGAAAACGCCTGTCACTAAATCAGGTGAAAGCGAACGTTTTTTTTCCATGACAATTTTTCAAATAAAACTTGCGAACAACACCTGTGCTCGCGGAGCAAGTTGAGCCGCTAGGGGCCTTCATAGCCTACTCTACTCTACAGCAAGACATCGGAATGCAGAGCAGAGAATGGCCAATAGGGTTGAGATGGCCAGTGATGCCAGAGGAAGACAGGATCAATTCTCTCCCCTTTGCCTTACCGATGCCCCTCAAGAGATGTTCCATGTTGTTAAGCTCCTGTTGTGATCATACAAGGCTATCATGGTTGTTGTAGAAACCATTTATTTTGAGAATAATAAGGTTGCAATGCTGTGTGCTGGTCTACTGCTGATCTTTTTTGATAAATTCTATTCTTATATTTTAAAGAAAGTCATCACATTTGGGGTTAATTGCTTGTTTTTTATACAGTATATCATTTTATAACATTTTCTGGGTTTGAGACTTTTCTAGGCAGAGTAAAAGAGTACTTGCATGTATGAAACAGTACATGCAAATGACTTGGCATTTGGTTATCCTACAGTCCATGTCCGTTCAGCTGCATTATAGCTCAGTACTGGGTTGTGTTGAGTTTGTTGCTCTGAGTGAAATAAAATCCATTAAGAGAGGTTGGGGTAGTGAGGTGTTGAAAATGTCTCGTAAGTGCTTTGTAATTGTGTGTGTGCGTATGTGTGTGTGTGTGTGTGTGTGTGTGTGCGCACGTCTCTTTACGTGAGCAGCTGTGTGATTGAGCAATCTCCATGCAGTTTGTAGGCAGTAAGCACTCTCAGAGAGCTCACCCAAGCACCAATACTGTCTTCTATGTTTTACAGTTTCCAGCTCCAACAATTAGCACTCGCCCAAGTAGCACCCGTCGCTACTTGTTCGCTTTCTAATTCCGCCATTACGACAGCCTCCTTCAAAAGAGGAGACTAAACGAATATACGTTTACGTGGAATAGCCTAGTTGATTTGAGTTGTTCAACCCAAAGAGAGCTGTTGTGAGAGATGCGTTTTGCTGTTTTGAAAGCAGGGTTGAAGCAACCACCTTGTCTGCCTCTGTCCTTGGCTGCTTTCCTTGTGAAGTCCTTTGAAACAATTCATGGCTGTGTTTGAAGAACCGTTTTGTCATAACACACCAAGTTTCTATGACTCAGTGCTACAGGGGAAGACTGTATTGTGTATCGATGAGAGTGAGGCTTTTAGTTAATTTGCAGTGTGTGTTTCGTGCTGGGACTGAAAATGATGATACAGTACACAGGCCGCTGACACGAGAAGCGCCTGCTGCCAAAGGGTTAATAGATTCCCTTTGGGGGGAGTCAGAGCATTTTTGTTCATTCCCGTTCCCCCCCAGGACATGTTTTTTTTGTACACTCACCTGGCTAGAATGTTCTATTCCCCAGGGATGCAAACTCTGCACTTTTCAACGATATTCACCGTTTGATCTCAAAATAGGTCATCCATGTGAATCGTGTAGATTAGAAAAAAACAGAAAGTGTGCAGACGCAGAGTGTATCACCCACTGAGCTATGAGTGCTTCATCCAATACCACGTGTGACAGCTGAGAGCAGCCCCTAACCAGCCATGAAAGGCGCTGCGTGGTCATTCCGACGTCTGCATTGGCCATGCAGCATTTACGGTGATTTGGCATCTGTAGAAGTCACGGCATTTATACTTTGTGCCCTTCGCCGAGCGGCTCAAAACGGATGAGCAGAGCTTTTGTGAAGGAAGTGAGTTTGTGTTTATACAGGATCTCCCACCCCGACCTACCGTCAACCAATCATGTCAATGCGGAGTTATACGGAGCCCTCTGTATTGTTGCAACATTTGAGAGGTGCACGATGATGCGGTACGGAGCTCAATTTGGCCTCTGCGTGCCTCAGGAGGCTTCGCAATTGCGTCACACCCTCCGACCACATTTTCGGATCAAGCATAAATTGGTTCTTAGCCTACTGAGCTGCTTCTCTCCGTCCGTTCTTTCTGCGCATCTCCATCAGTTTTAAAATATTATTTAGCCGTAATTGCGAGCTGGGGTGTGAAGGTAGTGATGAGGTTTCTGTTGTTACATTTGTTTAATTATTGGAGTGGCTCGCAGCGCCAGCAAAGTGGATACGTAGATATCTTTTCATTTCGCCTGTAAGAACAAGCAAGCCAGTCTGACTATGCATTCTTTGAGTGGCACTGCCACTGGCTAGCTAGCTTACAACATGGTACCCCTTGGCTATGCACAGGGAAAACGGAAAAAGGATAGATAGCCTACTTAGAGATGCTTCAAAGGTAGGATGCATACGCCTAATCACTGTAAGTCTATGCAAAAACATCTATTTTTCTGGTGTTCCAAAATACAACTAGACAGTCAGGGAGAATCTACAATCACCAGAATACAACTAGACAGTCAGGGAGAATCTACAATCACCAGAATACAACTAGACGCAGTGCAGGAGAATCTACAATCACCAGAATACAACTAGACAGTCAGGGAGAATCTACAATCACCAGAATACACCTAGACAGTCAGGGAGAATCTCAATACCAGAATAACAACTAGACGTCGGGAGAATCTACAATCACCAGAATACACAACTAGACAGTCAGGGAGAATCTACAATCACCAGAATACAACTAGACAGTCAGGGAGATCTACAATCACCAAAATACAACTAGACAGTCAGGGAGAATCTACAATCACCAGAATATCAACTAGACAGTCAGGGAGAATCTACAATCACCAGAATACAACTAGACAGTCAGGGAGAATCTACAATCACCAAAATACAACTAGACAGTCAGGAGAATCTACAATCACCAGAATACAACTAGACAGTCAGGGAGAATCTACAATCACCAGAATACAACTAGACAGTCAGGGAGAATCTACAATCACCAAAATACAACTAGACAGTCAGGGAGAATCTACAATCACCAGAATACAACTAGACAGTCAGGGAGAATCTACAATCACCAGAATACAACTAGACAGTCAGGGAGAATCTACAATCACCAAATACAACTAGACAGTCAGGGAGAATCTACAATCACCAGAATACAACTAGACAGTCAGGGAGAATCTACAATCACCAAAATACAACTAGACAGTCAGGGAGAATCTAATCATCAAATCACAATACAAACTAGACAGTCAGGGAGAATCTACAATCACCAGAATACAACTAGACAGTCAGGGAGAATCTACAATCACCAGAATACAACTAGACAGTCAGGGAGAATCTACAATCACCAGAATAAACTAGACAGTCAGGGAGAATCTACAATCACCAAATACAACTAGACAGTCAGGGAGAATCTACAATCACCAGAATACAACTAGACAGTCAGGGAGAATCTACAATCACCAGAATACAACTAGACAGTCAGGAGAATCTACAATCACCAGAAATACCACTAGACAGTCAGGAGAATCTACAATCACCAGAATACAACTAGACAGTCAGGGAGAATCTACAATCACCAGAATACAACTAGACAGTCAGGGAGAATCTACAATCACCAGAATACAACTAGACAGTCAGGGAGAATCTACAATCACCAGAATACAACTAGACAGTCAGGGAGAATCTACAATCACCAGAATACACCTAGACAGTCAGGGAGAATCTACAATCCACAGAAAACAACTAGACAGTCAGGGAGAATCTACAATCACCAAAATACAACTAGACAGTCAGGGAGAATCTACAATCACCAGAAATACAACTGACAGTCAGGGAGAATCTACAATCACCAGAAATACAACTAGACAGTCAGGGAGAATCTACAATCACCAAAATACAACTAGACAGTCAGGGGAATCTACAATCACCAAAATACACACTAGACAGTCAGGGAGAATCTACAATCACCAAAATACAACTAGACAGCTAAGGGAGAATCTACAATTCCCAAAATACAACTAGACAGTAAGGGAGAATCTACAATCACCAAATACAACTAGACAGTCAGGAGAATCTACAATCACCAAAATACAATCGACAGTCAGGGGAATTACAATCACCAAAATACAACTAGCATCAGTCAGGGGAGAATCTACAATCACAAATACAACTAGACAGTCAAGGGAGAATTCTACAATCACCAAAATACAACTAGACAGTCAGGGAGAATCTACAATTCCCAAAATACAAGCTAGACAGTCAGGGAGAATCTACAATCACCAAAATACAACTAGACAGTCAGGGAGAATCTACAATTCCCAAAATAGCATGACACGGGGTCCCCGTTGATTTTGTAATGAGTCACTCAGATGCCCTGTGGTGTCACGATTCTTCTCGCTATCGTGGTACTTGGCCTGGTATCACATCATTAGTAAAATGTTGATATTGTGGCAACATCATTCTGAAAATAGCCAAATGTTATTGGAGTTTACACGAGTTAGCATCATGACCTGCGCTCCAGGTGTACAGGTGAAGATGTTTATCAAGTTTCCAGTGACTTTTTAAAATATACTTAGCCTTTAATATGTTCCACTGTGGTCAAAAGGCTTAGGCCTACATAGTGTGAACCAAGCAGAGGGACTTAGCTAATATAATTGAAACATCTTGAGATGGTATAAACTCAGCATTCAGTCTCTGAATGAGACAAAACCAAGTACCCTCTTAAAGAATTGGGCTCTCGTTTTACACTGCTATTGTTCCCACCAAATCTGGCTATGACTCACCATCCTATTTCAGAAGGGGAAGTAAAAAAGCTTGTTTGATGTGTGTTTGGTGTGTGTGTGTGTGTGTGTTTGGTGTGTGTGTGCCTGTGTGTCTGTGAGCACTGCTCATCGAATGCAAGCCAAGGCTGTGGCCTTCCATTATGAGCTGTGGAATGAAAAATCAACACTTACATTATAAAAATGGATACCTAAACACAGGCTGCAATTATGGGGCGCCAACCTGGTTGGAGAGAGAAGGCCACAGAGTGCCAAAAGGTCTGCTAACAATCATCCCATCGACTTGTCTTTCCCTGTAATCATCTGGTGTAATCTACCTTATTTGTACCAGCAGGCCCAAATTACCCCCCTCCCAATTTTCTACATTGTAGAATAATAGTGGACATCAAAACTATAAAATAACACATATGGAATCATGTCATAACCAAAAAAGTGGTAAAACAAATCAAAATATATTTTATATTTGAAGTTCTTCAAATTAGTCACCCTTTGCCTTGATGACAGCTTTGCACACTCTTGGCATTCTCTAAACCAGCTTCATGAGGAATGCTTTTCCAACAGTCTTGAAGGAGTTCCCACATATGCTGAGCACTTGTTGGCTGCATTTCCTTCACTCTGTGATCCAACTCATCCCAAACCATCTCAATTGGGTTGAGGTTGGGTGATGGTGGAGGCCAGGTCATCTGATGCAGCAGTCCATCACTCTCCTTCTTGGTCAAATAGCTCTTACACAGCCTGGAGGTGTGTTTTCGGTCATTGTCCTGATAGTTCCACTAAGGGCAAACCAGATTGGATGGCGTGTCACTGTGGTAGCCATGCTGGTTAAGTGTGCCTTGAATTCTAAATAAATCACAGACAGTGTCACCAGCAAAGCACCCCCACACATCACACCTCCTCCTCCAGCTCTCATCGGTGGAATCCACACAACGCAGAATCATCCGTTGACTACATCTCTTGCTTCTCACAAAGCACGGCGGTTTGGAACAAAGATCTAACATTTTAATATCCGTGCTTGTTTCTTGGCCCAAGCAAGTCTCTTTCTTCTTTTATTGGTGTCTTTAGTAGTGATTCTTTTGTAGCAGTTCGACCATGAAGGTCTGATAACGCAGTCTCCTCTGAACGGTTGATGTTGAGATGTGTCTGTTACTTGAACTCTGTGAATCATTTAATGTTGGGCGCAATCTGAGGCTGGTAAACTCTGATTAACTTTCCTCTGCCAGCAGAGCGTAACTCTCGGTCCCCTCGGTCTTCATGAGAGACAATTTCATCATAGTGCTTGATGGTTTTTGCAAATTGCACTTGAAACTTAAAAATAAATGTTAATAGTTTGATTCTTCACTTTTATTCTACAATGAAGAAAATAGTAAAATAAAAGAAACACCTGTAATAAGTATGTGGTCCAAACTTTTGACTCGGTACTGGTGTGTGTGTGTGTGTGTGTGTTGTGTGTGTGTGTGTGTGTGTGTGTGTGTGTGTGTGTGTGTGTGTGTGTGTGTGTGTGTGTGTGTGTGTGTGTGGTGGTGTGTTGTGTGTGTTTGTGTGTGGTGACTGTGTGCTGTGTGTTATAATAACTCCAATTAAGTGTGTATGTGTTAGTGGCCTGTGTACGTGTGCGTGTGGATGTGTGTGTACACAATGTGTGCTCACATGCCATACGTTGTGTATGCCTTCATGTCGTGTGTCAAGTGGCCTATTCTATAGACCCAATTACCAATGAAAACCTGATGCAATGTGACAAATGAGGATATAGTTTGATTTTGCAAAACACTGGTCAGTCCCACCATCATAATGAACGTAATCAAGCTTCTCTCCGGCCTTACTTCCTGTTTCACTTGGCTGCAGCCCGCCATTTTAAATAATTAAGAGCCTTCACTACTGATTTACCCATGCTACATATTCTTCCCTAACCCCTAGTTCTACCCAACTAGTATTCAAGGGTGTTGCCTGATATAAAGCAGGAATGTGTCCCAAATGGCACCCTTATGTGTCTGCATTGCATTTTTGACCAGGGCCCATAGGGTATCCATAGGGCTCTGGTCAAAAGTAGTGCACTCGAAGGAAATATGGTGCATTAGAGACACATTCAAAGAAGTCTGCCACTGGGAATTGCTTGACACGGAGGAAAAGCACTAGCACTTTACTATAGTTCAGCTTAACCCGCTGGTCAGAGTAGTAAGAAACATATTTCACACCCAGGAGAGGAATCACCTCTACTGTCCATCACCCTGTCAAGATGAAGACTTGACAACGGTGACGGACACTGACATCACACAGCACGCATGTACACACACACACACACACACACACACACACACACACACACACACACACACACACACACACACACACACACACACATCTCCCAACCAAGACACTTCTTTAGACTTTTAAGTAGTATTACCAAGCAAATCCATTTTACCCTCTAGATCTTCTCCTCTGTCTCTCCCTCTGGTTTCATGGGGGAGGATGTAGACTTAAAGCTATAGGGGCGATCAGGCGACCACCCACGTGCCACAAATGGGAGGGAATGCCCCACGACTGCCTCTCTCTGCAGCTGTTCTTCAGTGGCGGATTGGGTTTCAACAGATATGCCACATGCCTGTAGCCAGTTGTGAGGAGATAGGTGGGTGGCTACTGCTATGGCTTTGAATTGGGGTCTGTAGTAGCACTGCATGGAACAGGGATGTGATTCTGACCTCCATTTTGGCTCGACAGAATGCTAGTCACTGCCAATCGTTAGCAAGTACCAACTGGAAACTAATGGAAACAAATGTAAAGAAACAGTTTAGCTGTTCTGGGTGCTAATATGATTTTTACCTTCGATACATGGCTAAGTAGCTGGGTAGACTTACGCTTAATATGACACGTTTCCAGGTTTCACCCAAAATGGTGGTGTCTTTTTGCCCTTGTTATCGTCTCCTTTTCTCTTATCTGTAATTTTGGGCCAGAACAGAATCCACAGAGGGGTTCATTTAAATAACGGACTGAACGGGGGAAATAAAAGACAGGAGAAATGGAAGTCACGCCCTGCTATGTGCATTCATGTCACAGCGCTTTATCAAATTATTCCACAATAGCAGCCACAAAAGTGATGGAATTTCAATTAAAGTATGACAGTTTTAAAATTTGTTTCTGCTACATGAGGGGAACAAAAAGTGATTTGGCACAGAAGACGTATTCTCCAGTCTATATTCTCTGTTGGTTTCCCTCTTGCTCTCACTTTCTCGATTTCTCGATTTCGTCCTCTCTATTTCTCTCTTTTTCTCTCCCCCTCTCTCTATATCTCTCAGAAAGGAATGACTAGGCTAAAACATTTTGGTTCTGAGGCTGTGGTTATAGCTCAGAGCCAATCAGCAACAGTGTTATGATAAAGGGGGCTTTGGAATAACTTTCAAGATGGTTGACAGGCTTTTTCAGAGAACAATTACACTACCTGCTGTGAGAGATAGAGGGGTGGCAACAGATAAGTGCTAGGGACTGAGACTTGGCTCAGAGTAGCCAAGTCTGACCAGTGGCTAGTTCAAAATGAGGAAGTTCAACCTACATTTAACCCTCAGGGATTGTAAACAGTCTGGACAGAGATTGTTACAGCCTTGTAAACACACACAAATAGGTATGGACACGCACGCACATGGGTACACACACACACACACACACACACAGACACACGCACACACAAACATACTTAAATGGTGGTCCTGTGGAGATGTACATAACAGATGATCATGGACAACAGTGGAGGAAGTCTTGTCAAAAGGGAGATGGCTTCTGTTTTGATCTTGTTTTTCTCATGCTGAGGCAGTCAACTCTTTGATTTTCTTCCACATTTAAGCCCACAGATGGTTCGGTTATTTCTTACATCAGATCAAGAATCCAATGTGGTCCCTTCAGCTTTTTGGCTTTTTGTTCAGCTGTACGGAAAATAATATATTTTTGTGTGAAATAGGGGAAAAAACGAAGCAAATGGAATTGGAGAACTAAGATGATTTAGCCCAGGTCTTTCATTTGTTTGCTGTCTACATGGGGAAAGTTCTATTAGAAAGTGCAGTGACATAGGCCCACAGTAATTTCACGACTGAGGAATGCATTTAACAGTGATGGATTTTCATCATTTGAAAATGTTCCCTGATTTCCCCTGCAATACATGAATCCACAAATATTCTCATCTTGGTATGACGTTGGTATCTTAGCTACTCTAGAAATCCAAAGATCAAGGCTGATATGTCATACAGTATGTGTCCTTCCACACTGCTCATCTAAAGCTCTGTCTCTATGTTTCTCTCTATGTTTCCCTCTATCTCTATGTTTCTCTCTATGTTTCTCTCTGTCTCTATGTTTCTCTCTATGTTTCTCTATGTTTCCCTCTGACTCTATTAGATAACATAGAGAAGAAACATAGAGACAGAGGAACATAGAGAGGGAAAACATAGAGAGAAACATAGAGTCAGAGGGAAACATAGAGAAAGATGAGGAGAACATAGTGGCGACAGAGGGAAGTACAGAGAGAAACAGAGACAGACAGACGGAACATAGAGAGCAGACAGAGGGAAGGCAGAGACAGAGGAAAACAGAGATTAAATTCATAGTTCAGAGGGAAACATAAGAGAGGGAAACAGTGAGTATAGAGAAAAATAAGAGTAGAAACAACTAGCCAGAAACATAGGAGTAGAGGGAAACATACGGATAAGATACGAGAGAAAATAAGCAGCACATTGAGGGTAACATATTATTCAGAAACTAGCAGTAGAAGCTCATAGACAGCATAGAAAGAGAAATCTAGAGTCGAGAAGAAACATAGAGAGAACAACATCAGAAGACAGAGGGAAACATATATGGAGAAACATAGAGAAAACATAGAGACAGAGAGGGGAACACAAGAGAGCGAAACAACTATAGAGAAAAATAGAGAGAACATAGGAGAACCACATAGAGTCAGAGAGGGAAATAGAAGAAAGATAGAGGACGAAATACCATAGAGAAACATTCCCGAGCAGAAAAC
>NC_036876.1:7862940-7863162 GCF_002910315.2 Salvelinus sp. IW2-2015
CTCTGTCTCTATGTTTCTCTCTATCTTTCTCTATGTTTCCCTCTGACTCTATGTTTCTCTCTATGTTTCCCTCTCTATGTTTCCCTCTGTCTCTATGTTTCTCTCTATGTTTATCTATGTTTCCCTCTGACTCTGTTTCTCTATGTTTCTCTCTATGTTTCTCTAGGTTTCCCTCTGACTCTATGTTTCTCTCTATGTTTCTCTATGTTTCCCTCTGTCTCT
>NC_036876.1:7863468-7880540 GCF_002910315.2 Salvelinus sp. IW2-2015
TCTCTATGTTTCTCTATATGTTTCCCTCTGTCTCTATGTTTCTCTCTATGTTTCTCTATGTTTCCCTCTGACTATGTTTCTCTATGTTTCCCTCTGACTATGTTTCTCTATGTTTCTTTCTGTTTTCCTCTGTCTCTATGTTTCCCTCTGTCTGTCTCTGTTTCTCTCTATGTTTCCCTCTGTCTCTATGTTTCTCTCTATGTTTCCCTCTCTATGTTTATCTCTTTGTTTCCCTCTCTATGTCTCTCTCTATGTCTCTCTCTATCTTTCTCTGTATGTATCGCTCTATGTTTCTCTCTGTTTCCCACTCTATGTCTCTTTCTCTATGTCTCTCTCTATGTTTCCCTCTCTATGTTTATCTCTCTGTTTCCCTCTCTATGTCTCTTTCTATCTATCTCTTTATCGATCCCTCTATCTATCTCTCCGTTTCTATGTCTTTCTCTATGTCTTTCTCTCTCTCTTTCTCACTCACTCTTTCTCTCTCTCTTTCCTCATGACGCAATTATAGCCCAGCCGCTTTGAAGAAACCATGCAGAACTAAAATGACTTTTCATGTCCGGCGTAATGACCACCATTTTGAAGGGGAATGGTAATGGAGAGAGAGGTAGAGAGAGGGAGTGATAGATGGAAAATGAGAGAGAGGTAGAGAGAGAGCAGCAGAGTAAGAGAGGGAGGTAGAGAGAGAGTGTAAGACAGAGAAGGGTAAAGAGAAAGAGAGGGATAGAGAGACCGATAGTATGCTTTTTTGTGTCGCCTCGTGTCTCTCTGATCCAGGCCAGGGCATCAAGGCTCCTGTTCCCTCTATAGTTCCCAATTAATTTAGACCAAGGGAAGCTTAGCAGCTTTAAGGCAGATTACAAGATGAATTGTACCGGGAGAGACGCAGTATATTATTTTTAGGGGAGGGGTGGTGTGTGGATGGGGGGGGGGCTGATGCCAGAGGCCAGGGTAGAGTGGCAATACCTGTGGTTGTGTGTTGTGTGTGTGTGGTGTGTGTGTGTGTGTGTGTGTGTGTGTGTGTGTGTGTGTGTGGTGTGTGTGTGTGTGGTGTGTGTGTGTGTGTGTGTGTGTGTGTGTGTGTGTGTGGTGTGGTGTGTGTTTGAGCATTGTGTGTGTGTTTATGCGAGCGTGTATGAATGTGTGTGTGTGTGATCACCTAGGTAAGCAGCTGGCTCTCTTTTACAGTTCTGCTCTAATGAGTGTAGACAGTTTGGTGGCTGGAGTCATTATTCATCTATTAATATAGAATGGAGTTGTTTGGGAGAATTTTATCACCGGCGTACGGCATAAGGGTTTGTCCTGTGGGAAAATGAAATTGTACTCAGCTCTCAAATGAATAAAAAGGAATTTTATATTGAAAGACTTGGTTATAAAGGCAATACTGTCTCACTTTCGTTTCTGGCTGGTGTTCGTATTTGGTGAACGGGTTGCATATTTTGCCATCATTCCATATGTAATAGACCACTCGGGTGTGTCATGTTGAAGAGTTTGGATGACGCTAATGTTTATGACTATTCTTAGTATGAGCTCTCTTTCTCTCTCTCTCTCTCTCTCTCTCTCTCTCTCTCTCTCTCTCCCTATTCTTTTTTGTTCTCCTTTGGCATTGTGATATTTTTAGCATCCGATTCATGATGACAGGTGAAGGCTGTGTTTGTATCTTCAAAGTGAGCTGGGTGCTAGCAGATGCTACATACGTAGCCTTTTCATGTATATTTTAAGAAGTATGTCAGAGGGGTTTCACTTGTTGCATCATGCAGGGCAAGTTGATACTGTTCTGTAGACAGGGCCTTGTTTATATTTAGTTGGCTCTAAAAAAAAGAAAATATGGCTCGGATGACCCGCCAGCATATTTATATGCTGGTAGTCTATTAATTATTTGTTCAGCATTGGAGGCCATACTTGTGCGGTAAAGCCCAAACATTCTTTGACTCTACCAACATATTTATTCACAAATATCATCTCTAAGTTTGAAAAATATGGAGCCGTATAGCTGCAATCGAACACAGCCTCAAATAAGGTTATGAAGTGTCAACTGCAGCAATATCAGCAAACTAGGTTTCGCCCTGCAAGCACATAGTCAGATAGAAACTATGTTTGGATGAGAGCATATAAAAAAGAAAATAAATACCCCATGAGATGATAGGGTTATAATATGGGAAAGTTTAGCCACAGGCACATGATGGTCAGGCTACTGTTAAACGTAGTCCAGGCTGGAACAAATGAAGCTGTCACAAATACACAGAGACAGTATACCCTTCTAATGAGGTCATGATATTTATTTAACACCCGGCTGTATTATTGCGCAGGGATGATAATCTAGACACATTATGATAATATACATCATTTGGCTCCAAAGATAACATTTGATGATAGAAACAACCAGATGCTGTGATGCTCGATAGCTGTAGATTTTGTGTCCCCTGACGGAAATAAAGGATGACTCGGCAGATTTCTACCGTTCGGAAGGCAAACACAAGGCAGAGCATCAACAATAGGGCTATCTCCATTGTACTGTATGTTCACCACAGGTCTCCTTGAACTGACTACATCAGTAGTGGTAGTAGGTTGCTGTGTGCTGTTCAAGGTCACAAATGCCAGGAATGCAACTCAATTCCGACCACCTAATTCTCAACCTGCCGCTGCCTTTTTGTTGCATGTGCGGAACAGTCCACGCAGTCCAAAGAAACATTCCAAGAAGGCTTAAACGGTATAATACCTGGACACTGTCGTGCTGTAACTGTTGGAAATATGCATATGGGACATAGTTATACCATATTCCAACTTGTGAGAAGTTGGACACTGAAGTATGTTCATGTAACACAGACAAATACAAAGAGATCACGTCATAGGTTTGATTTGTTGCAACTGTCATTTGGGATTTGACTCATTCAAACACAGTTGAATGGCAACCTAGCAACCAGATGATGCTCGGTGGCAATCTTGAGCCAAATGGCCCGTCACAGTTGAGATGTGTCTACATCTCCCTGTCTCTCTCCCTCTCTTTCTCTGTGTGTGTGGGTAGTCCCCAGTACATACAGTTCCCTGTGAGTGCCCAAATCGGTTTGTGTGTGTGTTAGTGTGTTAGTGTGTGTGTGTGCGTGCGTGTGTGTGTATGCCTGCTCAGAGTGAGGGACTGGTGGCACAAGGATGAATTTAGTAATCAAGCGCTGATCCCACAGGCCCGCCGGTGATCAAAATGGGGATTTAACACGCCTCTAGGTCCAAGGGAGAAAATGTGTTTTTCAGAGAGAGACTTCATCATCCTCGTCAGACAGAATGAAGATCTCTGGTCAATCCTGTCCACAGAGAAAAATGCACGGCTGGAAAGAGTGAGATGAAAACGGGGCCTAACACACCTCCACACACTCTGATAGACAGACGTGTCAGAGGGAAATAGTTAGTAAATAAGAGATGGACAACTCAAACCACTGACATACAGCAGCAGTTACATAGAGATGGACAGGTAGACATCACCGAGTGAATGAGAAAAGGAATAGAAAGAACCATGGTAAATCAACATTTCTACAGAGAAAGAGAGAGCGATGGAAGAGAAGAGGGACATCATCCATCTTGCGGAGAGGAAGGAGGGCAAGGATGACAGAAAAGAGTGAGGGAGGGAGCGAGAAAGAGAGACAGACAGCTATTCGCTCACAGATCTAGAGAGTAATCAATGAAAAATAATTAAAGTCTTTGAAAAAACTAACTTTTATCCACTTTTTAAGTATGAATGAATGGCCTCACATGCCAAAACTTGTGAAATGGCTGGCTAACTTTGCATCTGATTTTTCACCCTCAAGGGTTGATCTGTGTTGGTGTCAAGTTAGATTACTCGCCTGGGGATTGGCAGAGTAAAAAAAGCCAACTGGGAAAAATATGTTTTAACCATTTCCCAGGTAAGCCAACATCAGTGTAAAAGGGTTGGCACTTCTGATTTATCCTAGCTGGCTGTTACTCTTTAATCTGAAAATTCACATTTTAATATTCCAAAATGATTTTCCCTTTCTTCTTCTCCACAATTGGTTCTGTATCGGAAAGAACCCAGGAAGAGAAAGAAAGGGGGTTGTATGGTAGGAGTGTCCGCTTTTCTATCACTGGCATACTCTGTCACACTTCATAGAACGTTTTTTTTTTGTAGTCATGAAAACATGACAACAATAGAATCCTTCCTTCCATTCGGATCCCTCCATTCCCCCCATCCGCCCCCCTGCAGTTTTGGAAATGTTCCCAACGGTCCATTGGGATAAGCCCAACAGAGAGTGTTGAAGGGGAATGTCCTGTGCTAGCTGCTAGCATATTGCTGTCTGCTGCTCTGCCTGGCTGCCAGGCTGCGTAACATTGCACCAGGGATTTATTTGCGGCTGTTCTTTTTCAACAATTGCGTCCAATTGTAGCGGTCACCACCACTCCAAAAGACCAATGAGGGATAGACGGCTGACTAAACACATGCCTACTCTACCTAAATGTACAGTATATCTCGCCAATACTTTCTGTATTTCATGAATCCCTATGGTGCTCAAACAACCTTTGGGCCGACGAAAGGCCATAGCATTCTTTCACGACAAGCCTGTGAACAGAAATGTGTGAGTTTGTTGAATGGAACATTACAGAGCTGTTGGGAACCGTGACCTTCCTCGTTTCTCTCAACAGGGTCGGGGTTCTGTCATCACGGGTTCTCACCACTCCCTTGCCTCATTCCTTCTCTCCTTCTCCTTCCCTCTATCCCCTCATTCCCTCTCTCCCACTCATTCCCTCTCTCCCCCCTTCCCTCTCGCCACCCCCCCCTTCGTATTCCTCTTTCCACTCATTCCCACTCACTCCCTCTCTCCCCCTTCTCTCTCCCCCCTTCCCTCTCTCCCCCTCATTCCTCTCTCCCCCCCTTCCCCCTTTCCCCCTCATTCCATCTCTCACACTCATTCCCACATTCCTCTCCCCTCCCTCTCTCCCCTCATTCCCTCTCTCCCCCTTCTTCCCTCTCATCCCTCTTTCTCCCTCTCCTCTCTCTCCTCCTTCCCTCTCTCCACTCCTTCCATTTCTCCCTCTCCTTCCCTCTTTCCCCTCTTTCCCTCTCTCCCCTCTTTCCTTCTCTCCCGCTTCTTCCCCCACTCCCCTCCTTCCTCTCTCCCTCTCTCCCCTCTTCCCTCTCTCCCTCATTCCCTCTCTCCCCCATTCCCCTTCTCCCCCTCCTTCCTCTCATACCCTCTTTCTCCTCTTCCCTCTCTCACCTCCATTCCCTCTCCCCCATCCTCTTCCTCTCATTCCTCTCTCCCCTCCTTCCCTCTCTCCCCTCCTTCCATTCTCCCCTCCTCTCTTTCCCTCTCTCCCCCTCTTTCCCTCTCCTTCCCTCTTTCCCTCTCCCCCTTCTTTCCCCCCTCTTTTCCCCTCTCCCCCTCATTCCATCTCTCCCACTCATTCCCACATCCCCTCTCTCCCCCTTCCTCTCTCCCCCTCATTCCCTCTCCCCCTTCTTCCCTCTCATCCCTCTTTCTCCCTCTCCCTCTCTCTCCTCCTTCCTCTCTCCACTCCTTCCATTTCTCCCTCTCCTTCCCTCTTCCCCCTCTTTCCTCTCTCCCCCTCTTTCCTTCTCTCCGCTTCTTGCCCCACTCCCGTCCTTGCCTCTCTCCCTCTCTCCCCTCTTCCTCTCTCCCCTCAGTCCCTCTCTCCCCCTCATTCCCTCTCTCCCCCTCATTCCTTCTCACACCCTCTTTTCTCCCTCTTTCCTCTCTCACCATCATTCCCTTCTCCCCCATCCCTCTCTCCCCCTCATTCCCTCTCTCCCTTCCTTCCTCCTCCCCCTCCTTCCATTTCTCCCTCTCCTTCCCTCTTTCCCTCTCTCCCCCTTCTTCCCTCTCCTTCCCTCTTTCCCTCTCTCCCCCTCTTCCCCTCCTTCCTCTTTCCCTCTCCCCCTTCTCTCTCCCCCTTCCCCTCTCCCCCTCATTCCCTCTCTCCCCCCTTCCCCTCTCCCCTCATTCCACTTCTCCCACTCACTCTCTCTCCCCTTCTTCCCTCTCATCCCCTCTTTCTCCCTCTCTCTCTCTCCTTCCTCTCTCCACTCCTTCCATTTCTCCCTCTCCTTCCCTCTTTCCCCCTCTTTCCCTCTCTCCCCCTCTTTCCTTCTCTCCCGCTTCTTCCCCCACTCCCCCTCCTTCCCCTCTTCCCTCTCTCCCCTCTTCCCTCCTCCCTTCCCCTCTCTTCCCCCCCCCCCATTCCCTTTCTTTCCCCCTCCTTCCCTCTCATACCCTCTTCTCCCTCTTTCCCTCTCTCCCCCTCATTCCCTTCTCTCCCTCATTCCCTCTCTCACCCTCCTTCCATTTCTCCCTCTCCTTCCTCTTTCCCTCTTCCCCTTCTTCCCTCTCCTTCCTCTCCCCTCTCCCCCTCTCTCCCCCCTCCCCTCTCCCCCTCATTCCATCTCCCACTCATTCCCACTCATTCCCTCTCTCCCCCTTCCTCTCTCCCCCTCATTCCTCCTTCCCTCTCTCCACCTCCTTCCATTTCTCCCTCTCTTTCCCTCTTTCCCCTCTTTCCCTCTCTCCCCCTCTTTCCTTCTCTCCCGCTTCTTCCCCACTCCCCCTCCTTCCCTCTCTTCCCTCTCTCCCCCTCATTCCCCTCTCCCCCCCCTTCCCTCTCATACCTCTTTCTCCCTCTTTCCTCTCTCACCCTCATTCCCTCTCCCCCCATTCCCTCTCTCCCCCTCATTCCCTCTCCTCCTCCCTCCCTCTCTCCCCCTCCTTCCATATTATCCCTATCCTTCCCTCTTTCCCTCTTTCCCCCTCTTCCCTCTTCCTCTTCCTCTCTCCCCCACTCCCCCTCCTTCCCTCTCTTCCTCTCTCCCCTCTTCCTCTCTCCCCCTCATTCCCTCTCTCCCCCCATTCCCTTTCTCCCCTCCTTCCCTCTCATACCCTCTTTCTCCCTCTTTCCCCTCTCTCACCCTCATTCCTCTCCCCCATTCCTCTCTCCCCTCATTCCCTCTCTCCCCTCCTTCCCTCTCTCCCCCTCCTCCATTTCTCCCTCTCCTTCCCTCTTTCCCTCTCCCCCCTTCTTCCCTCTCCTTCCCTCTTTCCCTCTCCCCCTTCTTTCCCCCCTTCTTTCCCCTCTCCCCCTCATTCCATCTCTCCCACTCATTCCCACTCATTCCCTCTCTCCCCCCTTCCCTCTCTCCCTCATTCCTCTCTCCCCCTTCTTTCCCTCTCATCCCTCTCTCCCTCTCCTCGCTCCTCCTCCTTCCTCTCTCCACTCCTTCCATTTCTCCCTCCCTTCCCTCTTTCCCCTCTTTCCCTCTCCCCCTCTTTCCTTCTCTCCGCTTCTTGCCCCACTCCCCGTCCTTGCCTCTCTTCCCTCTCTCCCCTCTTCCCTTCTCCCCCTCAGTCCCTCTCCCCCTCATTCCCTCTCCCCCTCATTCCTTCTCACACCCTCTTTCTCCCTCTTCCCTCTCTCACCATCATCCCTCTCTCCCCCATCCCTCTCTCTCCTCTTTCTCCCTTCCTTCCCTCCTCCCTCCCATTTCTCCCTCTCCTTCCCTCTTTCCCTCTCTCCCCCTTCTTCCCTCTCCTTCCCTCTTTCCCTCTCTCCCCTTCTTCCCTCCTTCCTCTTTCCCCCCCCCCTTCTCTCCCCCCTTCCCCCTCTCCCCTCATTCCCTCTCTCCCCCCCTTCCCCCTCTCCCCCTCATTCCATCTCTCCCACCATTCCCTCTCTCCCCTTCTTCCCTCTCACCCTCTTTCTCCCTCTCCCTCTCTCTCCCTCCTTCCCTCTCTCCACTCCTTCCATTTCTCCCTCTTCCTTCCTCTTTCCCCCTCTTTCCCTCTCTCTCCCTCTTTCCTTCTCTCCCGCTCTTCCACATCCCCTCCTTCCTCTCTCTCTCCCCTCTTCCCTCTCTCCCCCTCATTCCCTCTCTCCCCCATCCCTTTCTCCCCCTCCTTCCCTCTCATACCCTCTTTCTCCCTCTTTCCCTCTCTCCCCCTCATCCCTCTCTCCCCTCCTTCCCTCTCTCACCCTCCTCCATTTCTCCCTCTCCTTCCCTCTTTCCCTCTCTCCCCCTTCTTCCTCTCCTTCCTCTTCCCTCTCCCCCTTCTCTCCCCCTTCCCCTCTCCCCCTCATTCCATCTCTCCACTCATTCCACTCATCCTCTCTCCCCCCTTCCCTCTCTCCCCCTCATCCCTCTCTCTCCCTCCTCCCTCTCTCCACTCCTTCCATTTCTCCCTCTCTTTCCCTCTTTCCCCCTCTTTCCCTCTCTCCCCCTCTTTCCTTCTCCCGCTTCTTCCCCCACTCCCCCTCTTCCCTCTCTTCTCTCTCCCCCTCATTCCCTCTCTCCCCCTCATTCCCTCTCTCCCCTCTCCCTCTCATACCCTCTTTCTCCCTCTTTCCCTCTCTCACCTCATTCCCTCTCCCCACCCATCTCTCCCCCCTCTCTCCCCCTCCTTCCCTCCCTCCCTCTCCTTTCCTCTCGTTAAGTATCTGCCATCTGCAATGGCTGCATGACTCCACTGCCTCTATGTCATCAGTGACACCAGTACCCAGTGCCTAAAATCCCCCCTCTTCAGAGATAGATCCCTGCCCTGTTCGTCTCATTGCTTCTTGCCTCTAATTGTGTCTCTGCCCTTCCCAGCGGACTTCATTACCCAAGCATCTTTACGATTCTCACTCTTGTTTACTATTTGAGCATGTTGGAGGCATTTGTAGTTTCTTTCTTGTCATGTCTCGGAAGTAAACAGAATAGAAKGCCTTGGATGAGGCCAGGAAAGTCCCAGGATTCAGAGACTATGTTTATTGCGCTCAGTAAGAGTGGTGGCATGCCAACCAAATGGAGGAAGGGACTAATGGTGTCCCAGAGGACTGTGGTATGGAGCACCTCTTCTAAAAACAATGGATTCAGTGTAACTTTATTGCCCATAATGGCAATACAATGAAGCGTAGAACACTACTACAGTGAGGTGATTATCTGTTGAAATGGTGTCTACTCATTTAGGGTTGTATGGATACAGATGCCTATTATTTCTGTTCAATAAAGGCCTATTATTTCTGTTCAATAAAGGCCTATTATTTCTGTTCAATAAAGGCCTATTATTTCTGTTCAATAAAGGCCGATTATTTCTGTTCAATAAAGGCCTATTATTTCTGTTCAATAAAGGCCTATTATTTCTGTTCAATAAAGGCATATTATTTCAAACGACATTCATTAAGGGTTAGTGCACTACCTTTGACCAGGGACTATATTGCAGTAGTGCACTGCAAAGGGATTAGGGTGGCATTTGGGACACACCCAGTAACAGTCAAACAGAAGTCGGCGGTAAAGCTAACCGTGGCTTCATTAAGCGGTCTGACGTAGAGAACGGCAACTCGATACTGGGTTCGTAAAGAGAGTTGTGTATTTAGCTGGTTTGTCCCTTCGTGACTCACAGGATGTGTTGATTTTTTTGGTTGCTCCAAATCGAGTTCCATAAATCCATAAATAAGATCTCGTATTGGCGCACGGGTGCATTTGCACAACCAGGTCGAGAGCTCATTCGGAACATTAGCCTACGTTCATGGCTATGAGTCACACACTGGTGATTGTGGTTGATTACATGACAGAATATTCCAAATAGGAAAGTTCTAGCATTACTGCCTCTATACATATTATACGGTCTTCTCCTTTTCACTCATTACACTTACTTACTTGATGAGCCCAGTAGCGGTTTAATGTTGACATTTATCTGACAACGTATCACAGACTATCACAGACAGTGGGTCATTATGAAAATGCCCATCAAGAAAAATGGGAAAAAATACATCCTTTTGGCATCATCCTCATCTCTGAAGTTCAAACGGTGTCTCATAAATTGCCTGGCTGTCAAAGCCCCCTCAAGTTAGACAGCTACGCAAAAGGGACTTCTTATGTCACGTTAACTGAGGGATGTTGGGAGGCGGCCAGCAAATGGGGAAGGCTATTGTAGACGGCTGCCATTGATTTATTTTGTTCAATCTTTTTTTTCTTCCTGCTTCTACTTCAAGTCTTCAGCATCGAGGGAGTGCAGTTGGAGGGAAGGAGGGAGTAAGGAGAGTGGATGGTCTAGTGTCTACTTGCTGAGAATATTGACTGGTTTCAGCCAGGCCTCCCTACTGTCTCAACAGCCACTGCTGGCAGCCTTGATTTGCATGGTGCTCCAAATGAAACTGATACCCTTAAGCTAGTTTTTTTCTCCTTCCTATTTTGCTTATTGCAAATGACCGTTGGCTGAAATGACACGAAAGTCAATCAATTTTAAGGCTGAACAAGTCTGGGACAAGCCATGGCACAGATTGCACACACTTGCTCCTGCACACAGACACAAACACAAACACACAAACACAAACACACATACACCCAACCCCTCTCGTGCACCTTATAGTCCTTTCTGAATTATCCCTATTCTTTTCATAACTACTACCTATAGAATCATTTGCTGTTTGACTTCTGCCCCTGAACATCAGTAGACTGAATAGGGTGATGGAATGTGCACATAAAAACGAGATGTCTTGCATCAGTAGATCCAGCGTCGGTCAGGACTGCGGGTATAAATTGCCAGCCATTATTTTCGATTAAACACGCTGACACCGTGGCCCATTGCATTCCTTCCCATTTTTATCCTGTCACAGGCACGCAATATTTCCAGCGCCGTTTCATTTTTAGATTGTCCCGCAGCACGGTTACAAAAAGCCGGCGAACCCAGGGGCACAAGCCACCGGTGATCTTATTAACGGCACGGCTGCGATTACGTCCTTGCACGTATCRTAATCTTCAGCCCCGTCCCATCTTCAGCCCTATCCTTTCCCAGGGCTTTGAGAGCCGAGGGCTACGTCAAGGCAGTTTATCACTGATATACTGGACAAGTTTAATTCCCAGGATTCCAGGCAGGCACAGCAGGATTCCCCAGTGTTTGAAATAGGCAGACACAAAATGGCTGACTAGCTGCACTTAGAAGCCAAGAAATCATGCCCAGAGATAAATTGTAATTGTCCTACAACTGAAACTGCTGCCCTCCAGGTTCACAGCATCCTCAACAGGCTAGGGAGTGGGTGGAAATGAACAAAACTCCACACAGAGCCACATGCACACAATCAAATGTGCACACACTAAGTTAGTTCCGGGGCTTCAAATGAGACATACACAAAGAGACATGTTCACGCTGTCGCGGGTTGGATCTGTGGATAGTGCAGAATCCGATATGGTTCAATGCCAGCTAGCATCAGGGATAACAGATGCTTGACGCAAAAGGAGCAGACACCAGATATATGACATCAGGACCGAGTGCCCCTTCCGCTAAATAATGGCCAGTATCCCAACATAGGGGATGGCTACCAGAACACTGATGTTGTGTTTTGACTACAAAATAAAATAGAAATAAATAGATATCACCGTAATTTGTTATATGCAGTGCTATACACAGTATTCCAAGTTTAACTAGTGCTTCTGAGGTTTAGTCAGTGGCAGGATTGATATTTTATTCCAGTTGCGTATTCCTTTGTTGTGTCGTTAAGCCTCAGCTCAGTCCCAAAACAATGAAACTATTCAACAGATTAAGTCATTTGCTTTAACTGCTGCTGCAAATTGTGTTGTCTGCGCCAGAGCTCCACCGGCCAGGTCGACCTTAATCAGGTTATTGATCATCCATAGCCTCTCACTTTTCTGTCGGGTTTTGAATCCCAGGGTCGCGACCCCAGAGAGAGGACCGGAGTTAGTGTCAGCCAGGGTGGGGTCAGCGGGTTGAGCTGCCCACCGGTGCCTCTCATACACATCGGCAAGACTCACTTCCACTGAGGTGAGATCGCGGGAAAGGGATAGAGAGCGAGGGATGAGCGAAAATATATTTAAACTCAGGCTAGTGCTGTCTAGTGCTGTTGCATGTGGGTTGATGGTTTATTGGTTGGAGAGCTATTCTGAGCTAGGCTTACACACTTACTCAAATGAATGGTTTGCGAGGGATGTTTATCTGACTTGCGCTTTGTGTGCTTAACTTATGAGTGAGTTATTTTAACTTCACCAGTTTGCCCTCTTATGACCATTCAACCAATGTTACACTTTTCACTTCTCTTGGTAAGCTTTTGAACACATCTCACGCCCTTGGCGTTTTCCAGCACTTCTCTTTGAAATTAGTCCCATTCAGACACGCTCGGATTGTGTCCGAGTCAATAAACACATGAGCGCTAGTTTGCCTGTCAGTCAGTCAGTCAGTCAGTCAGTCAGTCAGTCAGTCAGTCAGTCAGTCAGTCAGTCAGTCAGTCAGTCAGTCAGTCAGTCAGTGAGGCCTCTCTCTCTCGGCAGAACCCCTCTTTAGTGGACTCCTTTTTACAACTCCAGACTTCCCGCTGACGCGGGTGCTTTCTGAAGTGTTTGGGAAGATGGGACCTCGATGGGCCCTCTTAGCCTCCTGCTGGAGGTCAGTGTTGTTGACCCCGTCTGCTGGCGGAGGTGGCAGAGCTCTCAAACTGCCAGGGATGATTTGATTCCGCTCCACTCAGTATAACAGCAGGTTGTGACCTCAGGGTCGGGCTGGCAATGCCAACGGCTCTATTGAGGAACAGAAGCCCCATTGATTGCAGCTGACTAAGGCTGCTGTGCCTGGTCTCAATGGCACCGGATGTTTTCCACCCAATCCATTTGGAATATAAACTGTGATGAAAGATTGTTGTAGAAATGGGGTTTAGCTGTTAATGTTTCGCCTGATATTGAATTGTATAAACCTTGCAAATCCAACGACTAAACTTAATTCAACCTTCCCTGAGTCGTTTGTAATTTGTGAACATCCGCTGACATTTCGACAATAACAAACACCTAGAAGCTGAAATGCAGCTGGGCCAAGTGTCACACAAAAGTTGAGCATGTGAGCACAATAAGGCTCTCCATATCGATATGCAAGGTATTCGTGATTTGTTTTGGAAGTAGGGTAAGTTCTTTGGGAAAATKATTTTGAACTGCAGCTTTGGCTCGGAAATAAATGGTTTGACAGATCATCAATGATTACAGAATACAACAGTAAATTCAATGCTATTGATTTATTTGGCAGGGTCTTTTATTATGCTTAAAGCAAGACCAAGCACTCCCGTGATTATTGGACTTTGGCCATTGTGCCAGTCTCCTTTCAAATGCGAAAATGAAGATTTATGTTTTCCTGCCGCACGAGTGATGCTTGTGGGATTGTAAGGACTCAAATGGATGAATAAGAAAATGTGGAAAAGTTATATATTTAATGCTATGCCAGATATAACTCACCACAGACACAATAATAGCCTTGCCAGTAGCAGTGTGACGTTAAAAAAACGCGGTGTCTAGAATCGCTGAACAACAAGAGACTAGCTGTATTTATGATGTTCAGGAAAGAAAATATCAAGAGACTGTATATGGCACTTTCTGTAAGGAAGACCACAAATAACTCAAGAGGATCCAAAAACTGTATAGTTACCCTGTTTTCAGTTAGATATGGCATTTCCGTTATAACGTGTGCCATATCTGATTTGAGATAACGTGTTAGCATTGTTTTAGCATTGTGTTAGCATAGTGTTAGCATAGTGTTAGCGGCCATTTTGCTGCACCTATGGTTCATCACGGCGGAGCGTTGGCAAGGTCTTGCCACCGGTTTGACCCGGGGACCAAAGCGGTAACTGACAGTCAAGCCGGAGCTTGTCAGCCTCGCCGCTTATCACTTCTGACATCTGTCCACGCCGTCTCGCTTCCCCTGCTGTGACACTGGTCCAGGAACAGTGACCTTGGGAAGCTCTCAGACACATATACACACACACTCTTTCTCTCTCTCTCTCTCTCTCTCTTTTGTTCTCTATCTCTCTTTGGTTCTCTCTATCTCTCTCTCTTTCGTTCTCTATCTCTCTTTGGTTCTCTCTCTCTCGTTCTCTCTCTCCTCGGCTGGCACAGCATCCGTCTGTTGTTTTGGTTGTTCAGAGGCTATTAGTTTCCCTATTAGACCTTGCTTTGTGGTCAGACAGACACACCGACAGATAGACAGGCAGTGATGTAATCCCTGGATTTGTGAGGGCACTTTGTCTCTCAACAGTGGATCCTTCTAGAGATGGTATTCTCTGATTGGATGGATCAACTCTCCAGATAGTCATATAGTAAATACACACAGAAACAGAAACACGCACGAGGCAACTCTCAGCAGCTTTGTTCCCGGGTCAGTTTGCGCTACACATTAGACAAGACGGAGTGTTAATTGAGAGCCCCTTTATTTACTAGCCTCCACCAGTTTACAAGCTAATGACATTAGGCTCTTATTCTGTCAATCAATCCCTCTCAGTGTGGTCTAGATTTAGGGAAGGAGAGAGAGAGACGGTCAACACCAACACTTCCTGACCCACCCCCACTTCCCCCATATTGTGTAGTGTTTGTTTAGCTGCCTGCTTGCCTGTCCTTTATTAGGCATGGGAGGCATATGTTCTTCCTACCGTAAAACCATAGAAACAGCAGGACGTTGAGTTGAGGAGGTGGATGTTGGATGGACTTGTGTGTGGGTTGCCATGTGTGTGGGTTCTAATAATGAGGCAGGCACAGGCTGTATTAGCCTCTCTGGGAGCATCTGGAGCAGTCCTTTATAACCAACAACCCCCCACTCAATACCAGACACTAGGCCCCCAGAGTCCGGTCTGGAGCGTGAAGCCACAAGCTCTGCTGGTCGGCTACTGTGTGGAAACCTGGAGGTGCCAAAAGCCCTGGTCTGCCCCAGAAAGCCGTTTTGGGCTCTAAAATGTGTTTATTTTGATCACGTTCGACCCCCACTGTGAATTATTTTAAAGTTTGCTACAAATTGTGATATTTAATTAAATAGTGATCCATTCTGACAGGACCACGTGCTGACAGACCAATCAAGGGCCGGCTACGAGGAGGCTCCCGGTTGTCTCTCTCAGGCAGGATGAAAACGACTACATGGATCATGATCCTTTTGCTAGTTACGGCCACTTTCACCATGGGACCCTTTTAGTGATTTTTTTTGGTGCCATTCAGCCCCAGTCAACAATAATTAAAGTACTTCCGGCTTCATGTGCCATCAGGAGTTTTCCATAGGAATACGTGGATGAAAGTCGGCGCTATCACTATCTACTGGTTTTAATGTATATGCCATACACACACACACACATGAACCTACCCAACCCCCTCCTCCCTTCAGTTAGAGAGGGATCTGTATGGAATACCAGCACGAACCGAGGCCTAGGTCAGATACGGCGGGTCACACACCCGGCTATTTAAGTCTGCCTCATTTAATTCCTATGTCATCACATGGCCTCTCCACCCATGTCTGGTGTCGTTATTTTGAATGGGTCCGGAATGGTCGTGCTCTCACGTCTCCCGAGACAGGAATGTGGACAAGGAAGGTCGCAGGGCTTTTAGGGGCTTCAGGGGGGTTTAGGGGTTCATCCAGTGCCAGGCTGGTAGTTCCAACGCCGCACGAAACGCTGTCCCTGTTGACGTTAAAGAATTTGGGAGCAGAAGGGGTGGAGTGGGGAGGAGGACTTCTAGGAACAATACCCAATGGTCTTTGTGCCCCGCTTTTTCCTTCGCTTGTTAAGGCAGCAACTTACATATGATCTCATCATTTTGACACGTGTCAAAAAAAAAAAAAACTAAACCATCAACATCCATGTCAGACTTTGACAATGACGTYCCATAGCCCTTGAGACACAAAGCGCTGGTGACACAGGTGCAAAAGCCTGACATTGGGAGTCACGCTCTAACACTTTTTTAAAGCCGTGTATGTAAGTACCCTCATGGTGCATTTAGAATGACAGGCGTTGCACCTGTGTCACCGGTGCTTTGGGTTGCCACCTCGGAGGTTTCGGTGTGAGAATGGGGTCCATCTCCAGCACTTTTCCCTGTATAGAAAGCCCACCGTGCTTCTTCTCAGTGCTATTCCAGGAACAGGACAGACACTGAGCTCCCTTCCTCTGGCTTAGTATGTTAGTGTCTGCTCTCTCTCTCTCTCTCTCTCTCTCTCTCTCTCTCTCTCTCTCTCTCTCTCTCTTTCTCTCTCCTCTCTCTCTCCTCATCTTCCTCTTCTCTCTCTCTCTCTTTCGTTCTCTTCTCCTTCTCTATTTCCTCCTCTCCTTCTCTCTCTTCTCTCTCTTCGTCTTTCTTTCTCTCCTCTGATCTTCTCTCTCTCTTTCTCCTCTCCTTCTCTCTTCTTGATTTCTCCTCTATTCCTTCCCATCATTATACTTCCCTCTCCTCTTGATTCATAAGAAACTCTTTCCCCTCCTCTCCCTTCTCTTCTTCCCTCTTGCCATCTATCCTCTTCTCCTGTGTATTTTATCGGTTTTATATTTCACTCAGAGGTCAAGCGTTGGGCTAGATCACGGAGGCCAGCTGTTTTCCGAGTAAGAAGGGCCGTTTTTTATTTAGCCATCAGTAGCGGCTGACTGGTAGGATAGAGAGGGGCGAAGAGATGGGAGAAGGGAGAGGATGACGTGCAGGCGGTTCGAGGGACTGATAATCCGCTGTTGTAACAGACAATCGTCTCAGCTTCTTCTGTCGGAGATTAAGGCAGATCAGCCTTTTCAGTTCAGGACACACTTGCGCACCGAGAACACACACGGAAGGATAACAAGCGCGGCAAGACAACTGAAGGTACACACCTGAGCAAGTATACACCACTAAGCGGCGCACAGAAACTGAAGCGCTGCACACTGAAGCCATATATCAACTGAAGCGGGCAGCACACCCCTGAAGCGTACACACACTGAAGCAATACTGGATCCGCTGAACATTATCATGACACTGAAGCGTACACACTCTGAAGACGTAGCACATTTGAATGAAGCGTACAACACGACGTGAATAGAGCGAACATACTTAGGGCAGACGTTAACATACCGCCACACAAACACCACTCCTGGCACACAGACCACAACACACACACAGCACAGACCTACACATCACACACACACACACCACACCACACACACACACACACACACAAGCACAACACATCCTCCATCCAGCTCCGGTTAGACTAGACAGACAAGCTGACTGTTTGGATTGGGGCTTCAATTCACAGAAAACAACTCTCAATGGGGGTCGTTGTTGTAGCGCTGCTGCGCCATGCCCGTCAAGCTCG
>NC_036876.1:7881373-7910509 GCF_002910315.2 Salvelinus sp. IW2-2015
TAACTGGTTCTGCAGTCTGGATTATGAAAGCACATAAAAAGTCAAAGTCAAAGGACATTTCTCCCAAAATATCTTCTTCCCCGTACTGTGAAAGATTACAGTTCACAAAGTCCTACGAGTGAGATGTAAAGCCCCTCTATCTGTTAACTGTAGAGGGTGATTTCCTCTTCGTGTTTGTTTGTACAGTATTGCGCCATTGAAGAAATGTCAACCCCTGTCAAAGACGTCTTAATCAAGGGTTTCCTCTGTCTTCTCTATTTAACCTTGGGGATTTAGTATTCATACTTAAAACTGCATGACTGTTTACTTACTGCTGCAAGAGACCTTGAAAGGGCAGTATGTTCCAGACAAACAAACAGGATTAAATCAACAGTAACCGCAAACCAAATCTAACCCTAATATACCCATGAGAAAACAGAAAGAGATAGCTAGAACACATCCTCACAAAAGACACAATGTTGTAGGTAGGTGCAGGTAACATCGCTTTGTGCATGGGGGCATTGTCATGCTGAAACAGGAAAGGGCCTTCCCCAAACTGTTGCCACAAAGTTGGAAGCACATAATTGTCCAGAATGTCATTGTATGCTGTAGCATTAAGATTTCCCTTCACTGGAACTAAGGGGCCTAGCCCAAACCATGAAAAAAAGCCCCTGCCCATTATTCCTCCTCCACCAAACTTTACAGTTGGAACAATGCATTGGGGCAGGTAGCGTTCTCATGGCATCCGCCAAACCCAGATTCGTCTGTCGGACTGCCAGATGGTGAAGCGTGATTCATCACTCCAGAGAACGCGTTTCCACTGCTTCACAGTCCAATGGCAGCGAGCTTTGCACCACTCCAGCTGACGCTTGTGTGCGGCTGCTCAGCCATGGAAACCCATTTCATGAAGCTCCTGAAGAAACAGTTATTGTGCTGACGTTGCTTCCCGAGTTAGTTTGGATCCCGGTAGTCAGTGTTGCAACCGAGGAAAGACGATTTTTAAACACTACGTGCTTCAGCACACAGCGGTCCTGTTCTTTGAGCTTGTGTGGCCTACCACTTCACGGCTGAGCCGTTGTTGCTCCTAAACGTTTCCACTTCACAATAACAGCACTTACAGTTGACCAGGGCAGCTCTAGCAGGGCAGAAATTTGACGAACTGATTTGTTGGAACGGTGGCATCCTATGACGGTGTCACGTTGAAAGTCACTGAATTCTTCAGTAAGGCCATTCTACTGCCAATGTTTGTCTTTGGAGATTGTATGGCTTTGAGCTCGATTTTATACACCTGTCAGTGTGGCTGAAATAGCTGAATCCACTCATTTGAAGGGGTGTTCACATACTTTTGTATATATTGTACCACCAGTATGGACTAAGATGTTGACCAGAAAGAAGTTACATACAATGCATTCTAACAAAGGGGAGAGTGCGGCAGGTAGCCAGCTAGCTAGGTGACTAGATTCAACGTTTTCGCTAGACACTAAGCCTCCCACTAATAAACGTGTACCACCAATATGGCCTTCATTAGGACGTGGCTGGGAGACCTAGATGAGTAATTAGTGGGCACGTTGAGACTGGGCCTCTAAAACACTGTCGTTAACCAGTAGAAAATACAACCTTTCCAGGTCACATCACATTGTTTGCCGCAGTAAAACAAGTTTATTTCAGCATTGTGCCGTCGTTAAAGTCCACTCGTCTGCGTTTTATGGAGCACAGCGCGATTGTGCCTGAGGAACTCAGTAAATGGTGTAATTCAAGTGGGGAGTGTGTGTACGTGTTTGCCTAGGACTGTTTGTGTATGTGTGTGTTTTACTGGGGGTCCACTCAGMTTTTTTTATTACCACACTCTAACAATCACCAGGGATTAGGCCCTATCTGAAGACAGTATATTGTTTACATTACCCCTAAGAGATACCCAGCCACCCCACACTGAAACAGAAGAGTTTATACTGGAACATCTCAAGTCTCCCATACCCTGACTGGGTTTCAATCCAGGTCTCCTTTGCGCCACACGACGGTTAGACCTCTGAGCTGAAGCCTAGACATTAGAATACATTACGCTGGTACATGGTTGATGCGCTACACCGATAACTCAAACTATCCATCCACCCGGGGAGAAAGAAAAACATCCATATGGACTTTGGAATATAAATTCACCCTACCAGTTTGTACCATCTATTTTCTGCTAGACATTTGCGTGTCGGCCAAATATCTCATCATTTTTTTTCAAAGCCACTCCAATATGCTGGGCACTGTTCGGAATGTGTTGTTGGGTTTCTTTTCCTAATAGGTCGACAGCTGTAATAACACAGTTTCATTTATTAACAAGTGCCTCTTTTAGAGGGTTTTTCCCACTATTAAACTGCTGTCGTCGTTGAAAGAGTCTTCGTTTTTTGCTGATAGTATGATACATTGATAAAAAGATTATGCCCGTAGGAAACATACAGCGCCTTGGCCTAAAGGAGTAATCCTCTTTCTGTTTGCCAGAATCAAGGTAGCTCTTTATTTTAGTAGCCTATACTCAATGCATTTCCTATAATATAGTGCACGTGAGCAATACTCTTTAGCCTACATCTTAGCTCACATACACACCATTGCAGATAGAAGTGAAACAAATGCACACTTATTGATATAATCGAATTCTATCCCACAGTGCAGTTCAATACTAACTTTGTGATGTAATATTTACTAGACTTATTTTCTCTATTCAAGCAAACACCATGGGCAACAGAAAAAAATCAATGTTTGCTTTGAGAATCATAGCCATGACTCACGCGGAACGAGAGCTTGAGCACTAAAAGTAACACTTTCCCTGGACAGGATTCACTCTGTGAGTACAACATGAGTGCCTCCTGCAATCTACAATGTGTGGGAGTAACCTCTAGCAGAATGGTCCGAGCTTATTCGGGGAGACGTGGGCCGCACTCTCAAAGACACACAGCCCCACTCCATCAAACATGTAACCGGCGAGCATTGGGGGCTCCGAAATATACACAACACCACAGCCTCCGTACCTACTTATCACATGTCATTTCCTCAGCTCTGGACCTTTGATCTTTCGCTCGGCTGGTGTTTGTATTGGAGGGAATTAACTGTCTGTCCGGACTCCCATTGGGAATTCTGGCGGTGTTTACTGAACGGATGTGCTACCACAGACACACACATACACACACACACACACACACACACATAGAGGTGCTGTCCAGTCCTAGTGTTTTATGGATGGCACACATTACCAAGACAATGCTCACTTAGAATCTGCCTTTCACAGGCTAATGCATCAGTAAACCCTCTATCACAGAGAGAGCGAGAGGGATGGAGAAGAGAGAGAGGGTGATGGGTGCAGATTAAAGGGGTAGAGAGAGATGGGAGGGGTAGACAGAGAGGGGATGAAGAGGGAGAGCAAGGGCAGGGAGGGAGCGAAAGAGGGGCATAGAAAGAGGGAGCACGATGAAAATCTATCCCACACATACACGCCATAAATACTGCCTCCCTTGCTCAAAGATACTCTCAAACAATCCTGCACAGAAACAAGATATCATCCCAATGAACGGCACATTAGACTAGTCTCTCTTCAGCAGTGACACGAAAATCCAACTCCTCAGCCCAGTGATATGAGCTCCTTGCAGTATGTTAGAGTCATACTCCGAGGCGCTAGCTCCGTAAGAGGGCTCCCTCCCTTCGTCACATCCAGCAGCGGATGGCTAGAAGATTAATGGCGGTGCTAACGGCGTATTTATCATCCGGGCGGGGGAGTAATGCGACAACTTTCTAATCGGAATATATTTCATTGGGCTGTTATGGCGCTCGGCCCTGGCCCCAGCGAGTGTCTGTGTGTGAGAGAGAGAGGGTGTTTGTGTGTGTGTGTGTGTGTGTGTGTGCGCGTGCGTGTTTCTGTGTGTGTCTGTGTGTGTGGGGGGTTCTCTGTTTGCGTGAGAGGGAGCTGATTGTCTGTCTGTTTGTGTGTATTTGTGTGTCTGTCTGTGCTCCTTCCTGTGTGTTTGTGTGTTTGTCTGCGTTCACATCTCACATGAGCCTGTAACACCGCACTCAAGCCTCCATAAACGCTCACAGATCACACTATCTCCCTTCCCTGAAACTAGCCCAGTAATTAGATGAAGATGAAGTTCCTCTCACCCTCACTCTGGGGCTAAACTCCCAAGATCCTCTCCTCCGATCCTCTCCTCATCCTTATCTGGGAGGCCGTCTACCTCTATCTCCCTTTCTCCCCCCTTTCTCTTTCCCTTCCTCTTTTTTTTTGGGCACTCGGCAGAAATCAAGATGGATGTCCCCCATGTCGATGGGAGATAGAGAGTGCAGAGGGGTGAGATTGGGCTTGATCATGCCTCTGGCCCCAGTCGGATTGGCTTTAGAACACAGAGGCTGGGCAGTCACACAGGGTTAGACACCCAGAGGCTGAGGAGGACTGGAGGATCATAATGGCTTAGGGTTCTTGTGATTCAGGGCTATGTCCCAATCTCTCCTTTCTCCCGAAGTGTGTACCAGTTTGCTTCCCTTCATGGATTTGAAAGAAAATGACTGGTACTGTATATGGAAAGTCACCCATGCCTAGATCAATCCAATGCTGTTAGGAGAGAATATTGTGACGTACCCAAGATGTCATAGGAACACGTTAATGAATGATGTTAGCTACAGGATGATCCCTGACAGGAACATGTGGACTATGGATATTATGGATACATCAGTATGTTATGGATATTATGGATACATCGTTATGTTATGGATATTATGGATACATCGTTTGTGTATGGTATGATTATGGATACATCGTTATGTTTATGGATATTATGGATACATCAATTATGTTATGGAATATTATGGATACATCAGTATGTTATGGATATTATGGATACATCGTTATGTTGATGGATATATTGGAACACATCGTTATGTTATGGATATTTGGATACATCGGTATGTTATGGATATTATGGATACATCAGTATGTTATGGATGTTATGGATACATCATTATGTTATGGATATTATGGATACATCAGTATGTTATGGATATTATGGATACATCGTGATATTATGGATACATCGTTATGTTATGGATATTATGGATAATCGTTATGTTATGGATATTATGGATACATCGTGATATTATGGATAAATCGTTATGGTTATGGATATTATGGATACATATTATGTTATGGATACATCGTTATGTTATGATGATATTATGGAAACATCGTTATGTTATGGATATTATGGATACATCATATATGTTATGGATACATCGTTATGTTATGGATATTATGGAAACATCAGTAATGTTATGGATATTATGGATACATCGTTATGTTATGGATATATGGAACATCAGTATGTTATGGATATAATGTATACATCAGTATGTTATGGATATTATGGATACATCAGTATGTTATGGATGTTATGGATACATCATTATGTTATGGATATTATGGATACATCAGTATGTTATGGATATTATGGATACATCGTGATATATGGATAATCGTTATGTTATGGATATTATGGATACATCGTTATGTTATGGATATTATGGATACATCGTGATATTATGGATACATCGTTATGTTATGGATATTATGGATACATATTATGTTATGGATACATCGTTATGTTATGGATATTATGAAACATCGTTATGTTATGGATATTATGGATACATCATTATGTTATGGATACATCGTTATGTTATGGATATTATGGAAACATCAGTATGTTATGGATATTATGGATACATCGTTATGTTATGGATATTATGGAACATCAGTATGTTATGCGATATAATGTATACATCAGTATGTTATGGATTTATGGATACATCAGTATGTTATGGATATTATGGATACATCGTTTTGTATGGATATTATGGATACATCATTATGTTATGGATACATCGTTATGTTATGGATATTATGGAAACATCAGTATGTTATGGATATTATGGAATCATCGATTATGTTATGATATTATGGAAAATCAGTATGTTATGGATATTATGGATACATCAGTATGTTATGGATATTAGGATACATCTATGTTTATGGATATTATGGATAATCATTATGTTATGGATATTATGGAAACATCAGTTAGTTATGGATATATGGATACATCAGTATGTTATGGATTTATGGATACATCATTATGTTATGGATACATCGTTATGTTATGGATATTATGGAAACATTCAGTATGTTATGGATATTATGGATACATCATTATGTTATGGATATTATGGATACATCATTATGTTATGGATATTATGATACACTCGTTATGTTATGGATATTATGGATACATTGTTATGTTATGGATATTATGGAAACATCAGTATGTTTATGGATATTATGGATACATCGTTATGTTATGGATATTATGGATACATCATTATGTTATGGATATTATGGAACATATATGTCTTATGGATATTATGGATACATCGTTATGTTATGGATATTGGATACATATTATGTATGGATATTATGAAACATCAGTATGTTATGGATATTATGATACATCGTTATGTTATGGATATTATGGATACATCGTTATGTTATGGATATTATGGATACATCGTTATGTTATGGATATTATGATACATTTATGTTATGGTATTATGGATACATCATTTGTTATGGATATTATGGTCATGTATGTTATGGATATTATGGAAACATCAGTATGTTATGGATATTATGGAAACATCAGTATGTTATGGATATTATGGATACATCGTTATGTATGGATATTATGGATACATCATATGTTATGGATATTATGGATACATCAGTATGTTATGGATATTATGGATACATCTTATGTTATGGATATTATGGAAACATCAGTATGTTATGGATATTATGGATACATCGTTATGTTATGGATATTATGGATACATCGTTATGTTTTATGGATATTATGGATACATCGTTATGTTATGGATATTATGGATACATCATTATGTTATGGATATTATGGAAACATCAGTATGTTATGGATATTATGGATACATCGTTATGTTATGGATATTATGGATACATCGTTATGTTATGGATATTATGGATACATCATTATGTTATGGATATTATGGATACATCAGTATGTTATGGATATTATGGATACATCATTATGTTATGGATATTATGGAAACATCAGTATGTTATGGATATTATGGAACAGCAGTATGTTATGGATATTATGGATACATCGTTATGTATGGATATTATGGATACATCATTATGTTAGGATACATCGTTATGTTATGGATATTATGGATACATCGTTATGTGTTATGGATATTATGGATACATCATTATGTTATGGATATTATGGATACATCGTGATATTATGGATGCATCAGTATGTTATGGATATTATGGATACCTCTTATGTTATAAATATTATGGATACATCGTGATATTATGGATACATCAGTATGTTATGGATATTATGGATGCATCAGTATGTTATGGATATTATGGATACATCGTGATATTATGGAAACTCCTTATGTTAAGGATATTATGGATACATCGTTATGTTATGGATATTATGGAAACATCGTTATGTTATGGATATTATGGATACTCGTTATGTTACGGATATTATGGATATATCGTGATATTATGGATACATCAGTATGTTATGGATATTATGGATACATCGTTATGTTATGGATATTATGGATACATCGTATATATTATGGATACATCAGTATGTTATGGATAGTATGGATACATTGTTATGTTATGGATATTATGGATATATCGTGATATTATGGATGCATCAGTATGTTATGGATATTTATGGATACATCGTGATATTATGGAAACATCCTTATGTTAAGGATATTATGGATACATCGTTTGTTATGGATATTATGGAAACATCGTTATTTTGGATATTATGGATACATCGTTATGTTACGGATATTGGATATATCGTGATATTATGGATACATCAGTATGTTATGATATTATGGATACATCGTTATGTTATGGATATTATGGATATCATGTAATATTATGGATACATCAGTATGTTATGGATAGTATGGATACATTGTTATGTTATGGATATTATGGATACATCCTTATGTTATATATTATGGAAACAGCCTTATGTTATGGATATTATGGAAACATCCTTATGTTATGGATATTATGGATAATCTTTGTTAGCATATTGATTGGAAAAATCCTTATGTTATGGATATTATGGATACATCGTGATATTATGGATACATCAGTATGTTATGGATATTATGGATACATCGTTATGTTATGGATATTATGGTTACATCAGTATGTTATGATATTATGGTTACATCAGTATGTTATGGATACATCATTGTGTTATGGATACATCCTTATGTTATGGATACATCATTGTGTTATGGATATTATGGATTTCATGTGACATTCAAAATGGTCCYGTCCAGTTTTAGTGTATATGATTGCGAATGCAACTTTATGATTGCTTAAAATTGACCCTGTTTTGAATTGAATTGTCATTTGCCAGGAATAGGCCTTCCCTATGCACTGCTTTAAAATGTACAATCAGAGAGTAGCCTTTGGTTGTGATGGCATTTAATGATAGCAGATAGAAAATACAACTATTTTAAGGTTATCACCTCAAAATGACATCATAGGAACACTCTGTTGCAACATCAGCATTACAACACACACTCCTCCCCTGGTATTTGCCCGCTACACACAAAAGTAAACGTCATAGCCTCTAGCCAATTACAGGCAGTCCCTAGGTGAAGCCCTCAGTCTTGTGGCCATTACAGGACAATCTATGTCATAGCCAAGCATTCAAAGCAATGGGTTGGAGGGGCTTATGTTATAATCAGCAATACACACACACACACACACACACACACACACACACACACACACCCATGAAAACACACAGGCGTTTACAAACACACACATACACACAGGTGTAAACACGCACATGCACACACAAACAGGCACAAAGAGTTCTGTTCTTCCCCTGTTTAGAGATTATGGAGCCTGCGTTCTCCTTGCCAATCTGCCATTTATGTGCATGAATACATTTCAGCCCTTTGAAGCTTATTGTCACCTTGCCAAGCTCCTTGTAAGAACAACAAAGGCGAAGGAGTTAGTCAGCAAAGTTTAAAGCCAGAGATCAGGATAAGACTGGCTCCTCCCCCAAACAAACAGACGGCACCCAGTCAGGCATTTCCGTGTGGCGAGAAAACCACCTTTGATGTGAAGAGATGAACCATTATTTGTCTCTCACACCGAGAAAAAAAAGGAAGCGAGAGCTAGCAGGAGAAATGAGGCAGAGGTGAATGTTTCAGACACTTTGTTGCCGTACAGTCATCAGTTGAGCCACAGGCGCCATTGGGACAGTTTGTTTCTGATGTTTAAGGTCAGATGGGTGATAGACAGCTTGTCAAGTGCAAACTGAGACCGTGTTTTTCTCAACAGGTGAGGAGAATGGGACTTTGACAAAAGAAGGCATTTTCTGGAGCTTTTGTGATCTGTGAGGAACATATCTGACTAGCAAAAGGTCAAATATACCCAAGAGGGATATCAGATTTGTTGAACTGTTATGGTGTCTGACTTCGCTGTTTAACTGCTCCTTCGTCAACACACCATGTTTCGCAACCTCAAAAGGCAAAGGCGTGTTGAGTTTGATTAGGTTCCGTTCCCAGATTTCACCTCTCACCTTTAATTGTGCAATGGAACACACACTGCACATACTGCTTGCATGCTTGTTTGGGTCTCGCCTTTCATTTATTTGGCCTATTCTTTGTTGTGGCCAACAGGGTGCAAGGACTTCATCCAAAACGTGTGAAATCAGAGTGTCACTATGCCCTTGAGCACCTTGGCATCTTCTCAATACCAGTCCCCATCGTTGAACTTTTATGAATCCCCAGGAGGAGGGACAGTTTAGTCCTAGTAGCAGTTAGCATCTGCTAGCAGCCCCAAGCCATTCCGAGTAGCTCCTGTTTCCCCAATGCTGCTGCAAGTTAGTGACACCTCAATCACACGCAGGCTAACTGCCAGCGACTGGCCAATGCCCTGACTGTCCACCCTGAGATATCTCTTTTTCTGGTAGTCCCAGAGAGATAGATAGGGAGAGAGAGAAAGACTGAGGATCTTTAGTGGAGGGACATGCGGGTAGCCAGGCCTGAAATCAGGTCAAATTGTTCATCAGCAAACTGCAGACTGTGTATTCTCCCCCAATGATACGACTACAGTGGAAAGATCAGGGGCTCAAGCACTCTCTCACTGTACCTCTCCTTACCCAGTCATTCTCTCAGAGGCCTCTGTATGTATACCTGTCCCGGGTCTAACTGTGCAACCGTCTTAACTGCCAGTTGGTATCAACTGTTTGTAATTCTTTTGAAAGAAGAGAGAGGTAGAGTAAAAGTTTGCCATTTTTGGTGTTCTTTATGATTGTGAATCTTACCGTTTTACTGGTGTGGAGTGAATGAGGGTCTGGAACAATGTATTCCACCACACTCAACCTTTTGGATAAATGACAACTATAGCATCCTCAATTGACTTTGTCCACAACCTTTTTATGAGCTGTCACAATTACTTTTTGGATGTTAGCGATTCTGCAGATAAAAGCTGTTTTTGATGTGCAGGTAAAGATTGCGGTTTTACAATCTCAACTCCACCCCGAGAAACACATCAGATCAAGCTTCAGAGGCCAGCCATCACGTCCAATAATTGTGTTATCATTGCTCCTGTTCAAGAGATAACAAAAAATATACATTTCCTCTTGTTTCTCCCTCCCTTGTCTGACACATTTGTTTTGGTTGCAGCGCTGGAAATGGATGTGCCTGACACTCAGAGCCAGAGATAAAAGGATAACTTTGATGGCTGACAATGCTAGCGTCATTAGCTCGCTTGCTCTTTTTTTTTGTCTGGGGTTGAAGGAATTGTCAGGGACGCTGTAAAATGATGTGTATACGCAGTTTCCCGTATTGGAATCACTTCATTTCAACAGCAGAGGGAAAATGTTTTGACTTCTCCCAGCTTCCAACAACAATGCTATACAGTATGACTGACACTCCACACAGTAGCTCCAAACCTTCTCTGTGGTGTCTTTGTCTAACTACACTGAACACAAACATAAAGGCAGCATGTGAAGTGTTGGTCCCATGTTTCATGTGCTGAAATAAAAGTGTGCTGATGTCAACGTGCCCCATGATGGCTGTGGGGTTATGGTATTGGCAGGCATAAGCTACGGACAACAAACCCAATTGCACCGCGACGAGATCCTGAGGCCCATTGTCGTGCCGTTCGTCTGCCGCCATCACCTCATGTTTCAGAATGATAATGCACAGCCCCATATTGTAAGGATCTGTACATAATTCCTGGAAGCTGAAAATGTCCCAGTTCTTCTATGGCCTGCATACTCACCAGACATGTCACCCATTGAGCATGTGTGGGTTGCTCTGGATTGACGCGTACGACAGCGTCTTCCAGTTCCCGCCAATATCCAGCAACTTGGCACAGCCACTGAAGAGGAGTGGGACAACATTCAACAGGCCACAATCAACAGCCTGATCAACTCTATGCGAAGGAGATGTGTTGCTCTCCTTGAGGCAAATAGTGGTCACACCAGATACTGACTGGTTTCTGATCCACGCCCCTACTTTAAAAAAAAAGTTATCTGTGACCAATACTGTTTATACAGTATTGCAGTCTAACAATACTCCAAACAAACATGCAGGTGAAAGAAGCAGCATTTCAATCATAAAAGTAGAGCATCATTTGCATGGCATTAGCACAAGTGCAACTTTCCTCGGCTAATTACAACCGACTAAATAGCAGGGGTTTAGTGAGGCATTACCACACACACAACAATGCCTTCCCGTACATGAAACAAAAGGAGAAGTTGAAAGGRAATACATCACGATGCTGGGCTGCATTATGAGAAAGAGAATGTATAGCTAATTAATTTCAGCYTTTGCCCGCAGTCTGACAAGAGACAAGCGAGTTCTGACAACTAAAACAAGTTTGTGAGCAAAGTTATGAATTGTGTAGTAACCTTTTGGAATGGTTGGCATTGTCTTATGAGTGCATTTTGTAGGTGGATGATATTAGGCGATTGAACCACAGCTGGTAATTACAGACACATCCCACACTGGTTACCACCATGACCTTTAATGATGCCCCTCATCGTAAACGTAACAGTACAGATGTAGGATCTTAAATTGARCTGTATTGTCGAAGCAAAATAATCCTYCAGSAACAAGATTTGAACGTTTAGTCCGTAATGTTGCTTGATTTGTGGTTAGGCTATTAGCGTTTCAAAATGAGGCGACATAAAGTGCAATACTGTTAATTTAACCTTGTTTTAGTTGGGGTTTTCAGTGAATTTATTCAAATCACTAAGCTCATCTGCATTTCCTGCGGCACAGGAACATGATCATCAACAAAAGAGTGATCGAATTTAGATAATACATATGTACGTCTCATCACAAAAGGGTCATACATGAATCATTGAAGTAATTCGAGATGTTATGTGTCCCTAGCAGGCCTACTGTACTATATGTTGTAGTCCTTGTTAGCTTCTCTGAAAAAGAGCATCTGCTAAACGACATCAATGTACCATAAACACACACACACACACACACACACACACACACACACAACAACCACAACACAACACACCACACGACTCACTACCACACAAACACACCTATTTCCCTGAGTCTCAGTGGCAAGAATCTCACTGGCAGCGACTCTAAATGAAATTCTTAATTAGGATCTTTAAATAAGTAATTATGCAGTAGCTAATCCTCTATTCATGGTTCCTACTCTTTCAGATGTCACTTGGGCGGGTAAGGTGGGTCCGGGCTCTACCAATGGGAGCTTCAGATGCCACTTTGGCACCTTTGTCACAGGCAGCCATGTTAATGACAAGATGTAAACGTTGGTTAATGGTCATTTTAAACTCTTGGAAAGGACGCTCTGCTAGTTGGGATGATGCACTAGTGTTGCTCGTATATCGAAACTTGTAATTGTTTATACTAGAACAGGAAAACGGTTCAGTACCAGAATGTTTTGTGGGTGTGTGCATGCATTTATCGTGAGGAGGCCTAGGCTACATCTTGATTTAACCAGTATCAATAGACTAGAGATTTACCATTCAAATACTTATTCATTATGTTGTTATGTAGTTAGATTGGTTAAAAAAATGTATAATATCATAATTATATTGTATAATTGGCTATAATTAATGCATACAAAATTAATAATTTCACCTGGTATCGGTATCGGAGTCAAAATGCTGGTGTCGTGAAAGTGCAGACTTGTTTGTGTGTGTTTGTTTGTCTGTTGTGTGTGTGTGTTGTTGTGTGTGTTTGTTGTATTGTGTGTGTGTGTGTGTGTGTGTGTGGTGTGTGTGGTGGTGTGTGTGGTGTTGTGTGTGTGTGTGTGTGTTGTGTGGTGTGTGTGTGTGTGTGGGTGTGTGTGTGTGTTGTTGTGTGTGTGTTGTGTGTGTGTGTGTGTGTGTGAAAAATTGGCATTATTCCTGTGGTTGTAGGTCTTTTGAGGGAGTTAATCAAATGTTCACATTTGCATATTGAATATACACTACAGTCTCACAATCTATGTCCAAGTGAGAAAAAAATAAGCTAACAGCCAGCGTTTCTCTGGTAAATGGAGAAATGCCAGTGTAGGAATAGGCACTTATCAAACGTTCATTTCAAATGTGCTGTTTTTGCAAATGTGACTGGGAAGATAAAAATTTGGTAGGGCTTATCTTGTTTTCATAAGCTGGAGACATATGCCTATATTAATCAGGGTGAAAACTATCAAAACAAACATCAAACTGGTACYGGGACAACCACAGCCTCCATCTAAAATGATTTAAAGTAATAGAGACAGAAATGTGCTTTTAAAGTAGATCTGTACATTGTCGTTGGAAATGCACTGGGAGAAGAGGTAGTGGGTCAAATTGCTTCCTTGCTGGCATTTATTTGGCTCTGCGAGGCGAACTGAAATTTGATTTAATTTKATCTCAAAACTGGGGGAGAAGAAAGGGTCTTATTCAGTCATTTTGAAAGTCATAAAACCAGTGTTGTGTTCTAGTACTACAATAGGCCATCAGTTAAATGGACTTAGCATTGAATTGAGGTATTCTTGATTCTTGCTAACGTAGACCGTTGTATAACAGATTAGGTCACTGTTGACAGTTGTTCACTCCTGCCTGTGTTCAGTCCTTACGGCAATGTGTGTAGCATAGGGTCCGCACGTTAAGAAAGCACATTTCACTCCCACAGTCTGTGGGAACTGTAGCTAACATTTGTCCAAATGAGGTCTAAAATCATCCATAAATATAGTGTTTTTTATTGAAATGACTCGCTAAATTACACATCAAAGGATATTTCAGAACAAATGAGTCCTGCAAAATCCCCCACCGGTAAAATAGTAGAACTTTTCAAGTACGTTTCAACGCCTCCTAGGATGTTCTTTGAAGCGAGCAAAAGGAGCAACACGGCTTCATTGCTCTGTTGCTTATTCAACAAAGTTGCCTAATATGTGTGGTAATATTTGATGCCCAGTCAACAGCCATCTTGGCAGCTCTCTCACATAACGCACTCTGATAAGCTTGTGTTTTGCTAATAGGTCAGTTGTGTCAGTTACAGACTTCTGCTGTGTGTGTGTTTAAAAAAAAAATCTAATATAATTCATGACAAAACATGAGCAGTCATAATCCCCTTTATACTCACGTCAAGCCAGACTGGGTAGCCATGTGGCGTCCAATAGACCGATACCCGTGCGTCTCTAGTCTCTTGGGAGCTGGGTACGAAACAACGTGCATAAACGTGCAAAACACACAACTTTGAATCAGGTCAAGAGCTGCCGGTACAACGTGAAATGAAATGACCTATCATGTGGGCTTGTGGGAGGTAGAAACATTAGCCATGCCGCTAAAGGTATAATACGATACAGATTTATGCTAAAGCTAATTGAGGGGATATGGGTTGAGGGGATATGGGTTGAGGGAACCCTGCCAGAGTTCAAAAGCTCCCGCGCATATAATGTACCGTTACATTTATCTCAGGGTATATCACGTAAATTAATGCTTAGAAAATGGGAGAGACTTTAGCATTTTAATAACGACATTGCCCTCGAGAGCTGCGTGTACACCGTAGGCTTTTCTTTACATCCTCCGTGTATGCTTAACTAATGCATTTTCATATCTAAAGCAACCCCCGGCTTTGGTACAAATGCGGCTAAAATGTCACTGTGGCAAAATACCTTGATATTCAAAGTGATGAACGGTGAACTGGTTGTATGGGAGAAAAGGAGTGATTTGTTGTGTTCCTATGAAAACTGATTTGGGAGTTAGGGTCTGGTCTATGAAGTAGGAACTCATGCAATTGCAGTGGTTTTACAGTTGATTTCTGCCACGCTAGTCACAGAGGAGTGCTGTTTTGTCTATTCAGGGGAACACTCCTACTCTCATGGCCTCTGTCTTTTCTATAAAACTGCATGAGAGCAGGGGCAGGGGGGTGGGAATGGTCTCTCTACTGCTCATGCTCCCCCCCCCCTCTCTCTCTTTGTGCTCTGTGTCTCTCTCTCCATCCACTCTCCCTCTTTTTATCTCTCTATCTTCCTCTCTTTCTTTCCATCCTCTCTCTCAGTCTTCTCTCTCCCTCCTCATCCTTTTCTCTCTTACTTTCTCTATTTCCCTCCCTCTCTCTCCCTTCCTCCCTCTCTCCTCTCTCGGAAGTGATATTATTCATCCTCCCACAGACCGTGGCTGGGTGGGGGGTAGATGTCAAGATGCCCGGAGCGTATGGTGCAGAGACTGTGTGTGTGTGTGACACAGAGAGAGAGAACGAGAGGTTGTGTATACATGCATGTTGCAGGAAACAGAGGATCTTGAAGCCCATACACATTCTCGTACTCCAACCATCGCAAATTTTTCCAACCCGTCATCACCCCCTCCGGAAAACGATACCTCCAGACTGCTCTAGTGTGCCTAGGACTCTCCTCCCTCCGCTCTCTGTTGTCCTCCTCTCCCTCTCAGTCTCATTCCACCACTCTCCACCCTCCACTCTCTGTTGTTCTTCCTCTCCCTCCAGTCTCATTCCACCACTCTCCACCCTCGGTCTCTCTGTTGTCTCCTCTCCCTCTCAGTCTCATTCCCCCACTCTCCACCCTCCGCTCTCTGTTGTCTTCCTCTCCCTCTCAGTCTCATTCCACCACTCTCCACCTCCGCTCTCTGTTGTCTTCCTCTCAGTCTCCATTCCACCACTCTCCACCCTCCGCTCTCTGTTGTTCCTTCCTCTCAGTCTCATTCCACCACTTCCCCCCCGCTCTCTGTTGTCCTTCCTCTCCTCTCAGTTCCATCCACCATCTCCACCCTCCGGTCTCTGTTGTCCGCCTCTCCCTCTCAGTCTCATTCCCCCACTCTCCACCCTCCGCTCTCTGTTGTCTTCCTCCTCTCAGTCTCATTCCACCACTCTCCACCTCCACTCTCTTTGTTCCTCTCCCTCTCAGTCTCATTCCACCACTCTCCACCCTCCCTCTCTTTGTCTCCTCTCCCTCTCAGTCTCATCCACCACTCTCCACCCTCCGATCTTGTTTGTCCTCCCTCTCCCTCTCAGTCTCATTCCACCACTCTCCACCCTCCGCTCTCTGTTGTCCCTCTCCCTCTCAGTCTCATTCCACCATCTCACCCTCCACTCTCTGTTGCCTCCTCTCCCTCTCAGTCTCATTCCACCACTCTCCACCCTCCGCTCTCTGTTGTCCTCTCCCTCTCAGTCTCATTCCACCACTCCCACCCTCCTCTCTGGTGTCCTCCTCTCCCTCTCAGTCTCATTCCACCACTCTCCACCTCTGCTCTCTGTTGTCTCTCCTCCCTCTCAGTCTCATTCCACCACTCTCCCCCTCCGCTCTCTCTGTTGTCCTTCTCTCTCCTCTCAGTCTCATTCCACCACTCTCCACCCTCCGGCTCTCTGTTGTCTTCCTCTCCCTCTCAGTCTCATTCCCCACTCTCCACCCTCCCGCTCTGCTTGTCTTCCTCTCCCTCTCAGTCTCATCCACCACTCTCCACCCTCCGCTCTCTGTTGTCTTCCTCTCAGTCTCATCCACCACTCTCCACCCTCCGCTCTCTGTTGTCTTCCCTCTTCAGTCTCATTCTCACCACTCTCCACCCTCCGCTCTCTGTTGTCTTCCCTCCCTCTCAGTCTCATTCCACCACTCTCCACCCCCGCTCTCTGTGTCTTCCTCTCCCTCTCAGTCTCATTCCACCACTCTCCACCCTCCCGCTCTCTGTTGTCCCTCTCCCTCTCAGTCTCTATTCCCCCACTCTCCACCCTCCGCTCTCTGTTGTCTTCCTCTCCCTCTCAGTCTCATTCCACCACTTCTCTCACCTCTCCATCTCGTTGTCTTCTCTCCCTCTCTGTCTCATTCCACCACCTCTTCCACCTCCACTCTCTGTTGTCTTCCTCTCCCTCAGTCTCATTCCACCACTCTCCCACCCTCCGTCTCTGTTGCTCGCTCCCTCTCAGTCTCATTACACCACTCTCCACCCTCCGCTCTCTGTTGTCCTCTCTCCCTCTCAGTCTCATTCCACCACTCTCCCACCCTCCCGCTCTCTTGTCCTCCTCTCCCTCTCACTCTCATCCACCACTCTCCACCCTCCGCTCTCTGTTGTCTCCTCTCCCTCTCGTCCTCAATCCACCCACTCCTCCTCCCTACCGCTCTCTGTTGTCCTCCTCTCCCTCTCAGTCTCATTCCACCACTCTCCACCTCTGCCTCTTCTGTTGTCTTCCTCTCCCTCTCAGTCTCATTCCACCACTCCCACCCTCCGCTCTCTGTTGTCCTTCTCTCCCTCTCAGTCTCATTCCACACTCTCCACCCTCCGCTCTCTGTTGTCTCTCCCCTCTATGCATCTCCACCACTCTCCACCCTCCGGTCTCTTCGTGTTCCGCCTTCTCCTCTCAGTCTCTCATTCCCCCCATTCTCCACCCTCCGCTTCTCTGTTTGTTCCTTCTTTCACCTCTCAGGCTCAATTCCACCACTCTCCACCCTCCACTCTCTGTTGTCTTCCTCTCCCTCTCAGTCTCATTCCACCACTCTCCACCCTCCCTCTCTGTTGTCCTCCTCTCCCTCTCAGTCTCATTCCACCACTCTCCACCCTCTGGTCTCTGTTGTCCGCCCTCTCCTCTCAGTCTCATTCCCCACTCTCCACCCTCCGCTCTCTGTTGTCTTCCTCTCCCTCTCAGTCTCATCTCCACCACTCTCCACCCTCCACTCTCTGTTGTCTTCCTCTCCCTCTCAGTCTCATTCCACCACTCTCCACCCTCCGCTCTCTGTTGTTCCTCCTCTCCTCTCAGTCTCATTTCCACCCTCTCCACCCTCCGCTCTCCTTGTTGTCCCTCATCTCCCTCTCAGTCTCATTCCCCCACTCTCACCACTCCGCTCTCTGTTGCTCTTCCTCTCCCTCTCAGTCTCATTCCACCACTCTCCACCCTCCACTCTCTGTTGTCTTCCTCTCCCTCTCAGTCTCATTCCACCACTCTCCACCCTCCACTCGCTGTTGTCCTCCTCTCCCTCTCAGTCTCATTCCACCACTCTCCACCCTCTGCTCTCTGTTGTCCTCATCTCCCTCTCAGTCTCATTCCACCACTCTCCACCTCTCTCTCTCTCACTTTGGCACAAGCACAGACAGAGCAGGGGAAAAGCTAGCAGCGAGGCTCTCTCTCTCTCTCTCTCTCTCTCTCTCTCTCTCTCTATCCACCCCACTCTCTCTGCCTGCTCCCTCCTTCTCAGCTCCCTCTTTACCATTCTCTTTCCCTCCATCTCCTCCCTCCTCCCTGTTTTCTTGTTCATAATATGTAAACATGATTTGGCCCTCCCCTGTTCATGCGGCGTAAATTGAATCGCACGCTGTTTCCAGGTTTGCGGCTGCTGAGCTCTACTGTTTTTCCCTCTCACACAATGGGCACTTGAATGCAGCACATTTACACGGTAATGAGTTTCTTTCTACGTAAAACACGGCACTCATACAAAGTGTCCTTCAGTGGACGGCGGGACACGAGCACGACACACTATGCACTTCTAAATCGTCAGCATCGAGACAGCACACAAACTCGTGGCCCCTCAAGTGCATGGGGGAGCCCTCAGAGGCATTCAAGTTTTTCTATATGATTGAATTAACCACGTGTTGGCCAATGTAATCAAGTCAGCAGAAATACAAACAAGCAGTCACAGATGTAGAGTGTTGTGTATTTTATTCCCCCCTAGTGTCCCTGATGCTTACCCCTGAGCTTAGGTTCTGGTAACGTGTGTGTGTGTGTGTGTGTGTGTGTTGTGTGTTGTGTGTGTTGTTGTGTGTTGTGTGTGTGTGTGTGTGTGTGTGTGTGTGTGCTGTGTGTGTATGAGCGGGGGGCGCCGTGCGGGCCGCGTGATGCGCGCGCGCGCGCATGGCCTTTGTGTGTGTGTGTTTGACTCTGTATGCCAGTGTGCAGGGGAGCAGCCCAACAGGGCACTGGGATAATCACTCACCAGTCTGGTGGTCAAGGTCGTGTACTGGGGGACCATCCATCTGAACCTAACAGCTGCTGTGAGACGGGGATAACGGACTAGAGGAGGGGCGGGGAGAGATAGATGCAGGGAGAGAGAGATGCAGGGAGAGAGAAAGAGCGAGGGAAGGGTTAAAGAAGAACGAGATGTGTTTTACTGTGGGTAGGAGAGAAAGAAAGTGAAATAGACAAGGTAAGAGGCACAGGGAAAATGTGCTAGATAAAGGAAGAAGAGGAGGGAGGGAGACAGTGCTAGACTGTCACATAGGATCATTATAGTAAAGTGAGAATATACAGTATATATTGGCCTCTGTTCCATTGTTAGTTTTTCTTGCAGCTATATGGGCAAACACCAGCTTGTTAAAACTGTTGTATTTATCTAAACTCTGCAGGTTGACGTTTATTGTCATGAATCTTACCCTGAAGGCGGAACTAGATAGGCCAGCTGCAAAGTCAAAATTGGCTATATTGTAAAAATACCTGGGGGAAAAAAGAGCTTTATGGTCTTAAGTTAAGGTCAGGGTTTGGCATTAGGGTTAGCAGTGTTTTTAAGGTTAGGGTTAAGGTTAGGTATAAAATCAGATTTCATGACTTTGTGGCTGTGCCAGCTAGTGACCCCTCTGCAGAGCTGTCTCCAGGGTAAGTCATGACACAAATGCCAACCTGCATAKATTCTCCCTACAGAGCTATAACCACAGATAGATACATTGCACAAGTTAAGCAACTCTTAGACATATCTATGGGTTTACTTTGTCAGTGACCTTTGGGGATTAGGTAAACAAACACATCTCCCTTCAGAGAAACTTTATTTGGAGGCTTCTCAAAGTTCAAACTCCTGCTGCGAAGGTGAAATGYCTTTGGCATTTCCTGTACCCGCACCTGGTGACACGATGCAGTGACAAGATCACCGTTGCTTCCTTCTTCCAGAAACAGCAGGTGCTTTTAAACCCAATTACTGGCGCAGGAAATGTCACCCGAACCCAATAAGCTTATCTCAGTGTCTTATGTTGGAAGGCGTCACTCATAACAACAAAGAGTGGTACGCTAGAGAGGATGCTAGCTTGATGTTAGCCCTTTAGCGATTAGCCGCTAGCCACGGCATAAACAAACACCTCTGACGTTCGAATAAACATGGAGACAACAGAGTAACTCGGGTGGGACGAGCATCTCTGAAAACGTAATTTATGAGCGTGGGAGGCTTGTTTGACTGAGGTCGGAAGGAGGGGGGGAAGTAAATAAGTTTCTCTAAGCCGCGGTTTGTCAGAAGCTTTCATGTGGAGGCTGCACTTGAGGGCATAGCTTAGCTTAGCTTGAGGGATGTTATTACACATGCCCGCTGATCTGGGGCGATGCGTGAGAAACGTCCCAGACACCAGTCCTAAATCAAAGTGAGAGAGAGATGGAGGGAGCGATGGAAAGAGAGGAAACAGAGTACAGCGACAGGATTGAGACAGGAGGTATGAGCGAGTGAGAGAGAGAAAAGACACAGAGAAGGGCAGAGGAATGACAGTGAAAGACAGAGGGAGAGAAAGTAGAGTGAACGAGAGAGGCAGAGAACAGAAGAAGAAGATTTTGTTGGAATGAGAGAGATGAATAGATGAGTGGAAGGAGGCAAGATAAAAGACTGCTGCATGTGTCATGCATAATAAGTGCAGTCAGCATCCCAAGCTCATGGCCTGCCACTCTGACTTAGCCCGCACCCTTTTTGACAGGTGGGCGGACGGTTGCTAAGGGATGTTATGCCTTTGTCGAGTGTTCCAACGGGAGACATTTTAACTCCAATCATATGACACATAGCAATAACCCAGAGGGCACCTTATTATTATTATTATTGTTGAATTGGTGTGAATCATTTTTCATGTAGCCTTTTTCTCAACTCTATTGAAGTCATATTTCTGTTAAAATGGGTTGGTGGGGAGGGTGAGGAATGGGTACACGATACCCTATGCCCTCTGTGGAGATGCCATTCGACCTCTCGGTTGAAATAGGCGGGTGAGCGCTCGGCCATGGTACAGCGGTTTTGCCTTAATTATAGAGTCCTTGAGCGTTTGACTCTTACCCCTAGCGTGGCATCTGGATACAAGAGACTGGATAAAACATCTAAAAACACAGCTTTACCTTGCTAGAGTTAAGAAACCTGCCATGTTTTACTTGTGGATTTGGACTATGTAATGACTGCATTGTTTATGACAGGGCATTGAAAGGGAACATTTAATAAAAGGCTAAAAATCGTATTTGTTTTGCTCTGTGAGGCATAATACTTCGGCATTCTTACAGTGTGAAGCTTTTGATTTAGCTCCAATATAGTGGCATTGCAAGAGTTCTGTCTTTGCGTGTGTACACACAATTAAGGAAGGGGTTGACTTAATAGTTGGGCTTGGCATTTTTGTGGCCGCTTTGTTTTTTGGGGGGGAAGAACAACAACTGTTTCCATGTAATCCATTTTATAAGATGGGAAAGCATTGCATGCTATTCATGAACATAAAGAACTCCTTGAAACCCAATTGATGTGTTGAAGCAAAACTGAGGCAACATGCATGAAAGATGAGTCAAGGTTGGTTATGGGGTATTGTTTTTATCCCATGCCAATTTTTTCTTTTCAACAGTTGCATTAATATAATGCTCATGCTAGGATTTGGTTCCCATTAGTTTGGGTCATATAGTGGATATACTAGCACGCTAAGTTAGCACGCTAACACAGAATGTGTCATTCTAGATGGAATTTGCTTCTATAACAGCATGCCTTCATGGTCAAGACCACCGCAGCATGGCGGGGAAAGGGATCGAGGGAGAAGTATGCTGATGCTACAATAATGTGTTCACGTCTGTTGATCATCAAACAGTCATCTCAAGATGTTTTAACAAAAAAATGAGCCCAAGTGTCTTTTATCAAKCATTGTTTGACATTTCATACAGCAGGAAAAAAAAAGCTATGAAATAAATCACTAGTCATTGTTTGAGACACGTAGCTCCCACATGCAATAGAAGAAGACACTAAACGGGCTAGCCATTCTACAGAGAATCCCTCTCTCTGTTGTTTCCCTCCCTCCTCTATCAACCTTTTCAGGGAGTGATAAGAATCAGGGGAGAGAGAACAACAACTCACCAACCCTCCCTCTCTTTCTTTATTTCTCTCCTCCTCCACTCTCTGGCAATATCTCCCCATTTTCTAATTAACATTGTGCTTGTTGTCTGCCTTTTGTTTAATAATGCATGATCCTATCACAACCCGGCTCTTTGAACGGAACACTGCTGAATAGGTACACAATAATACCGCCGAGGGGCTCGGAAAGAAAGGACAAGATTTGTTCTGGTTTCTTTTCTTCTTTTTTGGCAATAAATGTTCAATGGAAGCATCAGCATCGCTGTATGTGTGAAATTTAACTGACACGTGAAACGGAGCGGCCATGTTGCGGAACGAAAGCTTTGGTGACAATGGTCAGAGGTAATATTTGAGGTAACAATGTGCCTTGGGTAACACAGGGAATTCTGATGTACACTACTAGAAAAAAGACATCCAAAAAGGTTATTCAGCTGTCCCCATAGGAGAACCCTTTTTGGTTCCAGGTAAAACTCTTTTGGGTTAAATACCTCTGTGGAAAGAGTTCTACCTGCAACTCAAAAGGGTTCTTCTACCTGSAACCAAAAAGGGTTCTTCAAAGGGTTCACGTAAGGGGACAGTCAAAGAACCCTTTTAGGTTCTAGGTTCCAATTTCAGGATCGATTTGTCGGCTACTTTGTTCTCATTAGGGCTGCTTGTGTTCACATGGATGGCACAGCCTCCCTCTCCCCTGGTTGGTGCTTACGAAACATGCAGATGGCTTTGTTTGTCTGTATCAGCATGTGGAGGGAAGTGGAGGGAGGAAGTGAAAGGAAGGGAAGGCTGCTGAGTACTGTGTATAGTGAGGACTCCTAATGTCATGTCATTATGGAAATTCACACTACATTAATTAACTCAAAGGCTATCAACCCAGATTTCGCATGCAAAGCAAAAGTCAGGGAAGACGTCAGCGACCTTGATTAGAGGAGCTTTCTGTTTCTGTCGTTGCTTACTATGGATTGCACTTCAGTGATATCCCTATCCTTAAACAGTGTTATGGAATAGAATGCACTATAAATACTAGTCATGCAGAAATTATGTGTGTGTGCTTGTATGTGTATGACAGTGTGTGTGTTTGTGTACATGTGTGTGTGTGTGTGTGTGTGCATGTGAGCCATTGTGTGTGTGAGTGCGGGTGCGTACTGTAGGTTGAGATTGCTTCAAATTGATTCTGTTCGCCACGCGCCCCCCGCTCACGGCCACCACAGGCCTCACGGCGCTCTGAGACAGGTAGTCACGTCTATCTCCCCACGACACAAATAGAGTGTGACAGGTGCACTATCTCCCTGTCTTTTCTGCCATTTACAGGCTACAGCTGAAGGAATAAAAGGGGGAGAAACGGGGAGAGAGAGGCGGGGAGATGGGTAGCAGGGAAATGAGGTACTTTGTCATCGTCTACCACACTGATTGCACTTTTGGTTTTCTGGATGTTTTATTTGTTTATAAATCATCAGATAAATAGCCGGACGAATGAGCCCCGTGTGTAAAAYGATTATGCGATTCCTCTAATGCGTTTGTGAGGGTAAACAGTGCTCTGTCTGCGCCTGTGGTGTGGCTAATGCACTAATGGTCAATATTATCTGTTAGTTAGCATTCGGTGATACTCTGCTAAATGTCAAACTGTCTAAGAGGTCAGAGGTCAAATGATGTGTCCGTCTGAAGAAGTGTGAAGGCTCTCAGCGTCAGTGTACCTCAAGCAAGTTCAACCATTTTGGGTACGTTCCAAATACACATTTTAAGCACAGATCTACACACTGATTAGATATCTACAATGCCTGGAAAAGTGTTTTACATCTCAGGGAACCAAATCCACATTATATAATCTGTGCAGACCTGCTTGGAAAATGTGTATGTTGGAATGCACCGTCTGTCTCAGATAATAGCCTCCTCCCATGCTAGGCTATCATGCTAACTGGCTATCATGCTAACTAGCTAGCATGCTAACTAGCTAGCATGCTAACTGGTTAGCATGCTAATGCTAATACACTGTGTGTCACCAGAGCTCATGGAGCGGATTAGCTACCAGAAGAGTACAGAAATTCATGACCACCAAAACGTGTCAGTCACTATGGATTAAGCACTGGCTTTTGCAAATTCATGACGTGGAATCGAGTGGGCTACTTGCTAATGCTATCATGCTCTGTCAGATCAATTACCCCATCCACATAGCGGATGTTGATAAAGGAAGGAGTGGCGAAACATGAGAGTGAACACAAGCCTAACCTACTTGGTCATACAGATTTTATGTGTACTTCAAGCAGTGCTTGATAAAGGACGTGTTGGTTGCATACAGTATATGTTTGGCTAACGCTAGCTTACTCCATCAAACTGTATAGATTTGTTGCGTTCTCTTTTGTCCTAATCCATTTGGAGACACTTAAAGCTATTAAAGCTTCAGCTACTGGTGTAAGACGGGCATAAATATGAGGCGGAGCTGAATGGTTTTAAAGGTACTAAGAACAATGGTGGCATTTTGTCACTACGCAGTTTATGGATGGCACTGGTCTCTGGAGAGAAATCCACCAATATGTTACTGTCTCACCATACGCTCAATAAAGAATGAAAGGAGACATTAGGTGCTATGACTTGAATGGCCAGCTATATGGTTCTCCAGGGACGGTTTGGGTTAGTTCCCCATTAGTGTTAATATAGTAGGCTTAACAAGTTAGGATTCCGCTTCTAGCATGTTGATTCCGCTTCTAGCATGTTGAATGTGTGAGTTTTCTGTATGTGGATCTCAGAACCTATTTTTTTTAAACATTCTACATAGCACATGGTATCAGTAAATGATTTAGCAAATTATGTAAAAGTCTGACATGTAACAGTGATGATCACAAACAAATAGTTAATTTGATTAGAGCATGTGTGCAAATCCTTGCTGCGAGGATAAAATTGCGTTAGTGAGCCCTTTCATCTGTGTACGTGCGTGTGGACGTGCGCACACTAACATGCGTTCCGAAGTGTCCGAATATAGCCTGCGAGCACATCACCCTCTCTCCTCTTTAGCTGTCAGAACCTACTGAGTCTGTGTGGGTATGTCAGAAATGTGCACTAGATAGATAAAGTACGAGATGCCAAACCACTTTGTTTCATTCATGCCCTCACTCTCTTCCCCTCCCCTCTCTCCTTTCCTCCCTCTCTCCCCCACTCCCTTTCTCCCCCCGCAGGCTGTGAATATCCTGCATCTGAGAAGTCAGACCAGACTGACTCACAGAGCTCTGTGAGCCAGCACCACTGAGGCTGCCAAAGCATGCTGGTGCCAAGCTGTCCCATGATGCACATAGCTAGACCCGCACTGCTCGTCCTGGGTCTGCTCCTCCTTCTCGCCGACGCCGAAAGTAAGTGTCACTTTTCGTTACTTCTCGTCCTCTCTTTCTCATCAGTTCGTGCCACTGTAGGGACGAGAGATGCCTCTTGTAAGTGGTCTTATCTCATTGTCACATACACACACTAACAGTTATACACACACAAAACACAGCATTCTCTCTCTCTCTCTCCATCTTTCTCCGTCTCTCTCTCTCTCTCTCTCTCCCCCCCTCCCCCCCCAACACCCTGATGAGTACAAGGCCATGGCCATAAGTCCATTCCTCTATATTTTTATCCAATATGGAGATAACTACATATATCACCATAAAAATACATTGAATTGGAGTTACAGGATGTTTGGAGTTGAAATCTGAGCACTGAGGTGTCACAACAGGTTTCAGACTCCAGTGAGTTTATCCTACTCCGTTTTCCCTGGTTAACACCGCTTCCCATTAATCACTACGTTCCAGGAAGCAGGTGCAGGTGAATAAAAGTTTTATTACACCCTTCACACCGCAGGAATCTCCCTCTTCAGCTTGAATATGTTTGAATAGCGGAGCGTCCTCCCAAGGTCACAGACGGGGGAGCAGCAAAAGAGAAATTGATGGGCGAGACTCAAAACTTTTGGTTGAGAAATGTTCGCTGCAATCTGTTTCATTCTCTCCCATCTCAATTGTCCCCTCCCACTGCATATATTTCACAGTGAGAGAGATGAATGGAAAAGTAAATTGTCACTTCAGGTGTGTCTAGGTTTTTATTGACTTGGCCATTTTTAATCATAGCAGCATTTTATGTGCTTTCTATTGAGCACAACTAGCAATCTTTTAGAATAGAATAGACCATGAACATGGACTATGTCACCATGCACTTATAGTTTAGGTGCTATGACTAATGTGTCATGCAAAAGAAAATAAAGGAAAGCCAACTACCAGACATCCAAACTTGAGTCGCCAGTGGGCATTCCACAGGGGAATTTGAGCACAGATGTAACCCATGAGACAACCACAAATGCACTTGGCCATCCTAACCCCTAAATCCCCACCTTCCCTTCTCTCCCTGTTGCTGTCTGCGTGCTAACAGCTGATCTGATAGCCCTTTGGACAGCTGTGCTTGTTTATCATTTCCAAGCCAAAACAAACTGACCGTGAGGGAAGTCGACGGTAGTCCAGCAATGACTGAGTAACGGAGGAGAGAGGGGGTTGGGGATAGGGGGTTGGATGACAGGCCAGTGTCCACAGCTGAGGTGTAAGAGAACGGAGATCCAGACCAATTTGAAGTAGTACATATTTGCTCAGAGATTACGTCTTCTCTCAGCTATATCCAACTACATCCTGCTATATCCAGCTACATCCTGCTATATCCAGCTATATCCAGCTATATCCTGCTATATCCATATATATCCAGCTATATCCTGCTATATTCTGCTATATCCAGCTATATCCAGCAATATCCAGCTATATCCAACTATATCCAGCTATATCCAGCTATATTCAGCTATATCCAGCTATATTCAGCTATATCCAGCTATTTTCAGCTATATCCAGCTATATTTGGCTATATCCAGCTATATCCAGCTATATTTAGCTATATCCAGCTATATCCAGCCATATTCAGCTGTATCCTGCTATATTTAAGCAATAAGGCCAGAGGGGGTGTGGTATATGGCCAATATACCATGGCTACGGGCTGTTCATAAGCATGACGCAACGCAGAGTGCCTTGATACAGCCCTTAGTCATGGTATTTTGGCAATATACCACAAACATTGCTATTATAAACTGGTTACCAACGTAATTAGAGCAGGAAAAATAAAGGTTTTGTCATACCCATAGTATATGGTCTGATATACCATGGCTTTCAGCCAATCAGCATTCAGGGCTCGAACCATCCAGTTTATAATCAGATATAAACAGCTATATTCAGCTCTCTCTTCTCTCCACCTTTATTCTTTGTTGCTATGGACCCATTATTGCGTATATTCCTTCTCTCTGTCTTCCTCTTTCACTCTTTTTCTTTCACTCTTTTTCTTTCTTACTCTCTCTCTCTCTCTCTCTCTCTCTCTCTCTCTCTCTCTCTCTCTCTCTCTCTCTCTCTCTCTCTCTCTCTCTCTCTCTCTCTCTCTCTCTCTCATTCTCTCTCTCTCTCTCTCTCCCCCTCCATCCCTCCCTCCCTCCCTACATCGCTTTTGAGCCTCTGTGTTAGCTCCATGCCGGTGACTGCATCCATTTTCTCTCTAGTGTGCCACTGCATCTGCATAAACACTTCAGCTGCTCAGCTCAGCCTTAGGACTCTCCCCAATACTGCACTAGCTGTGAGAGGAAAGACCAAAATACCAACCAAATAACCCCCTCCCACCACCCACCTCCTCACTTTAACACTCTGAAACCCCATAGAGGAAGAAGGGAAGCTGAATGCCTCCGTCAGTGCAGTGTGTTAGCCCAACTGGGGTGTGTTAGCCCCGCAGGCGAGGAGATATGGTGGAGGATATGAGACACGTGAGAGGGCGAAAATGGCTGACTCGGCCTGCTCAACAGATGGCACCATCCTCGGAGCCAGTCCTGTGTGCCCATGTCCGGCTGGCTGCTCTAACCTCTCCCGCAAAGGCGGGAAAAAAATGTCCCCGGACAGGACAGCACACACGTAGGGAGGGTTTGGGGTTTTGCCGCTAACGATGCTAACACGGACAAATGCTATATGGCAATGCTTTGTTTGGTTAACATGTGGATAGGCATGGATAGAAAGAGCCTTTTGTTGGCATAGGACTGTGCCTATGTGGATTTGAGGCTATTACTTTAGTTTATGTGGCAAATTGGGCTCGGGACTATTGAAAGAGGGCATTATTTTCCCTGGTGAGCCCTGGCGTGAGATGGGGGGGGACGCCGGTGGGGGAGCCAAACAACCTTGCTGTGTCTCTGCTTGAACAATGGCATAATAGACCAACAGAGAAACCCATTCCTACTCTGAAGGAGTGATCTTCGGGAATAGTGCAATTCTGACCAGGTCCCATAGATGCTTCGGTCAAAAGTAGTGCATTATGTAGGTAATAGAATGCTATTTGTGACGTAGTCATGGGTTTGAGGGAACTGAACAGCTCAGTGATTCACTAGCGACATTAAATTCAATGACTGTTTGCCTCCCCAGCATTCCTAGCAAACAAACAGCACCAAACAAAACTCACAAAGCCCTGGAGGTTGTTTA
>NC_036876.1:7910967-8174512 GCF_002910315.2 Salvelinus sp. IW2-2015
GAGGTCTCTAATGGTTTTGCCTTTGTGCTTGTTTGTTTGTCCTCTGCCATTTTTCCCTTTGGGCACTTACAACTATCTGGCACCTTCCTCACTGCAGCTAGACACATATTGACGATCTATTGATCATCATTGATCATTGATACACTCCCGAAGATCACTCCTTCAGAGTAGGAATGGGTTTTCCTGTTCGTCTATTGAGCAACTACTTAGGTCATATGTGACTTGTTACTTTAAATCCCTCCTAAATCAATCGCTCTATGGGCCCTAGTCAAAAGTAGTGGACTATATAGGGAATAGGGTGCCATTTGGAATACAAACTAAGTCACCCTGGGGCCTAATGCTGGTTTAATTGATTCTCTCCACTAATGACGGATGGCGTGTTGTATCCCAGTGGAGTGAACGCTCCTCTTTTAATGCGTGGAATAAGTATCGACGGGCTCCCCCGGACATCTGTAAACACTGGAACCGTTTCCGTCCCCAAAACTCACTCTATCTGGCTGTCCTTCACACACACAGGATGCACCCCAAATGGCACCTATGGGCCCTGGTCAAAAGAAGGGGACATGGTGCCATTCTGGATGCAGAACACTCTATCTTTCCCTCTGGCATAGCCCTTGATTAACTACATGGAAAGTGGAAAAGCAAATACTCTCCATCTATTTATTCAACCGTCCATCTCTCCCTCTCTCTTTCTTTTACTCTCTTCACTCAAGCCGTTGCGTGTGGAGTGAGAATAGAAGGGGGAGAGAGAGAGAAAGGGAGAACAATAACGTGGGGAATTACATACATTTGTTACGCTGGCTGCGTCCTACACCAACAAATGAAAGTGCTCTTGCCATGTTCTGATGGCTCAAGTAGAATCAGGAGACAGACTAGTGCGTTTCCATGCAGAGGTCAAATTGTGCGCGGCTCTGCGGCGAACATAATGTGCAATATAATTACTCAGTGCACTGTGAGGAACAGACTTTCCCATATTGTTATTATTCACGGGCATTATCATAGGGCTCTAGCCCGACCACGTCACTGTGTCACTCGGATGGCTGTCATGGTCAGTGTATGAATAGATTATGGAATGATATGGTGTTTTTCTCTAAAATTATACATATTTTTATGGAGTGTATATGTCAATGATCATTAACTCGATGCTTTTAACTCAATTTATATTCATCCATAGAGCCACACATTCATAGACCGTTCTTACAGGCACGTACCACACACACCACACACACACACACACACACACACACACACACACACACACACACACACCACACACACACACACCACACACACACACCACACAACACACACACACACACACACACACACACACACACACACACACACACGGCTCATGTGAGCACACTGAGCCGCACCTCCTAGCTAGACTTAGGGCTAATGATACTGTATTCCCAGATGTCAGGGGGTTGTAAATTGTGTGTTTTATGCTTTCCTCCCCTAATATGAATTATTGTAAAATAGTGTTATATTTGCATATGGCTTCCAGGCTGTTTCTGAAATTGCATTTTTTACAACAGTTCAAATTAAATTCCACAGCTTAATTTTCCTGCATGGTAATTCGATTTAAATTGAGTCCATTCCACTCTGACCATGTGACCATGTTCACAGCACAAATATGAGTTAGAAAACACCAAAGGCTCCAGAACCCTCCTCAACAACTGTGTTAAATTACAAACCTGTGGTTCAGTCGCACGCAATCAGATCACAAGACAATGGAAACGTAATTAAGCACAATGTTATCGTGGCCTTCGGAGAAGCTATCCGCTACCAGGGCTTCACTATCATAAAGGGATAAGCAGTAATCATAGTTTTCTCCAGTAGAAGTACTGTACTCTACAAACTCTGTGCTTCACAATCATGTCGTTACTTTATAATGTAATTACTCCATAGGACACGCTGCATTGACCATTTACGCTGGGAATGCTGCTTTGTCTTGTAGAAACCCCCTGGCAGTGCGTTATTTGATGCTGTTAGCCTAGCTATGGAATGCTGTAATTTGGCCATCCACTTAAGGTCAGAGTACCATACAAAGGTTAGGCCGATTCCCAAAGCTCCTTGACCCTCACATACACATAGAAAAGCTAAGAAATTGAACTTTTTCTTACAATACAGAGACATTGTGCATGCTCAGATGCACATACCGTAATTAAGGGCTAGCCTCGGGCGCTAATGCTATTTTTAAGTGCACTTACGTCTCCAAGAGACATTGACTTGATAATGGAGGGGCAATTTAGCCACTCTGAGGCATTCGAATCCAAGAGAAAAGGTATTGACAGAACAAAACCTCCTGAACACAAAACCAAATTGCCAAATGGTTATGGTGTGCCCTCTTGACTGACAACTGACCAAGTCTCTTCACAATACAAATGGATTGTGTTTTCCCATTCACAATGCACACCCAATTCAAACCTAAATTGAAATGAATTTGGACAGATTTTACCTCGGGTTTTGGCATGTTTGTCTGTCAAAGATGGAATATAAAGCCTGATTTGAACTGTATGCTCCCAATAAGAGAGCACAAATGGCCAGGTTTCACACAGAACCCTCTAGTATGCCTTTGATGCCGTGATCAGCCGGTGAGCCGAACACAATGCCAGCTGTTCTGCGTATGCCTGGGTTACGCTTGGCACAGCGTTTCGCATGCTGGCATATGCTAAAGTGGATAACCCCTCCGTATGCCAGAGCACCCTGTAACAATGCAGATGTTGCGCGACGTCATTAGAGTGACTGTGCAATTAATAGATAGAGCCTTTGGGATTATTGGATTTGGTCACTAGCTTGAATGGATGTGCTTTACCGTTAAATAATGATTCCTGTTACAGAGTAAAGGATACTGTTTTGTGGTTTTCTAATAGTGGGTACATCAATGTGGATGATCAATGTTAGTACATTACGGTGGCGAATCGTGGCTATTGGACCTTCAGTGGAGGAAACTTTTTTTAACACGTTTCTACCAAACTCAAAAATCAAGAGAAATAACAGAAACATAGCATCACTTAGGCCTAAAGCACTCAACTAAATGAAACAGGCCTGAGGCTGAGCCATGCTTCGGCCTGCCACTCACACAGAGACGGCTCCCGCACTGACAATGCTACCAGACAACCCATGGTAGCCTAACGCCGTCACTATCCCACTATCACCAAAAGCGAACACATAAAGGATGTGAGTGTGACAGGCCCGTGATGCTGAAAGGACACCGACCGTAATAACAGCTCACTCCATGTAGGAGAGTGCACTCTCTGTAAAACACATAGACTGATAGAAAGACAGCAGTCACACACAACATGATGTTAAAGAATAAGCAGTCCATTCACTAGGACATAATAAGCCAGTAGGTCCCAATCATAAGAACACAAAAACACAACCATTAGGCCAAGCAATTACCAATCGAAATGTACAACTATTACTTCCCATTCCAAAAATATGTTCACGTTCAGCACACAAAGTAACGGGTGATCTAAAGTTTAACTGCAACAATGTTTCACACACATAAGTTATTTTTAAAGAGATGGTTAACAACAGCAACCGCACTGCAATAACAAAACAGTTCCACTCACCAGATCATGATCATTTGAAAACTTAACTTTGTGTTGAAAGTGAATCATTGATCTGAAGAAATTATCACGAAGTTGGAGAGGTTAGCGCTACAGCAGAAACGCTTAGACTAGCTTATACCAGAAGGATAGGTGTAACCGTGAATCATCCAGAAGAAAGACTATGTTTCGGTACGGAAGGCAGACGGTATTTATGGCACACATCATGCCGGTGACATTTCTTTTCCCTCCAGGTCAGTGTCAGTTATGTTGTGAGGTTCACTGAGGCCAGCCCCCTGATGTACAGTAGTTGTCCAGTGGTAGCAAACTCCCAAGGTGGTCATTTGAACTGCTTTAGAACACAGATGCCCAGTTAGGAATTGGAGGGACGAATGAGGAGGGGGTATTCTGTTTTTAGTAGACTTTTCTCTTTTCGGATAAGAAGTCTTAACACTTACTGTTTTATGTGGTGGTTCATACTGTTCTGTATGCCCTACCTACTTGTATGGTTCATTCAAGACACGATGGCGTTGGAATGTCAGTTMAGATGTTAGGAATCCCAACCCTTCACTTGGAGCTGCAGGAGTGGGGTAGTGGAGGAGCTGCAAAAAAGTGTGTTTCCCCCTTGCCAGTTTGGTTGAAGAGGCATCACATCCAATCAATTAGCGGCTTAATAACCTACGCTGGGCTAATTAGTCAGATGCATGACGACAACCTCGCCTCTTATTAAGAGGCCCCGGATCAGAATGGTTTAGCGGATATCCTCCCGAGCCGAACGTGTCTCATTTTAGCAACCTTATTAACGATATTTAATAATACATGTATCAACCAAGGTATGCATATCAGATGCAGGCACATAGACAGTTATGGGTGCTGCATTTTGATATATTTGTGAAGAAAACAGCAAAAATAAAAAGAGACATTTGGGAGAGCAAGACGACACCAGATTGTATCAGGGCCCGATGCCTCCCCTTGAAAGGCCAAAGGCCCCTCTGTCTATGACTGGATACATGGCTGTGTCTGAGTAGGTCCTTACAGTGTCTGAAACTCGTAAAAGCCCTTACATTTTGAACTGGTTTTGGTTTGTGTTTTTTTTTTTTTTGTGGATTTGTGTTTTTTTTTGTTTTTGTGTTGTGTTTGTTTGGTTGTGTGTTAAGTATACAGTTTTTGTATGTACTATATGTGTCCTGTCCATACTGGATAGGATAGGTACCTACACGTGTCATTCTCCTCTCCATATCACTGTGTTAGAACACATGGCCTGAGCCTGTTCTTGGTCTCACTCTGAAGGAACATTTCACTGATCCCAGTACACGCAATTTACGGTGTTGGGAAGGGTACCTTGGGGCGGCAGAGTGGTTAATGGTGTAAAGCGTTCTCGCAATTGAAAGTGCATCGAGCTATCTGTGTTCCAGGCCACAAACTATACCTTTTTCACATGTTTCACTCCAATCCTCTCAACGTTGATCGGAAATCTATAGGGCTAACATCCCGCTGGCTCTCGTTGTCCGAATAGGTTAGCATACTGATAGTGGAGTGCTCTATTTCATACATTTTTTCTCTTTCCATGTCGTCTCTTTTACACCTTCTTTCACTCTCTCTTCTCTCTATCTCTCTCTCTCTAACTTTCTTTCTCTCCCGTTATTTCACTCACCACTCACATCTTCTTCTCATCTCTCTCTCTCTCCTCACAATTCAATTCATTCAAGGGCTTTATTGGCATGGGAAAGCATGTGTTAACATTGCCAAAGCAAGTGAGGTAGAATGAAATATACAAAGTGAATAAAAACAATAAAACATATAACAGTAAACATTAACACATAACAAAGTTCTCAAAACAATAAGACATTACAAATGTTACTATTATATATATTAGTGTTGTAACAATGTAAAATGGTTAAAGCACAAGTTAAAATAAATAAACATAAATTATGGGTTGTATTACAATGTGTTTTGTTCTTCAATGGTTGGCCCTTGTTATTGTGCAACAGGCTCCAAATCTTGCTGCTGGTGATGGCACACTGTGGAATTTCACCCAGTAGCTATGGGAGTCTTGATTATCAAAATTGATTTGTTTCGAATTCTTAGTGTGATCTGTGTAATGTAGGGAAAATATGTCCTTTTACATATGGTATACAGTTGGGCAGGAGGTTAGAAGTGCAGCTCAGTTTCCACTATTGTGTGGGCAGTGAGCACATAGCCTGTCTTCTCTTGAGAGCCATGTTGCCTAGGCGGCTTTCTCATAGCAAGGCTATGCTCACTGAAGTCTGTACATAGTCAAAGCTTTCCTTAAGTTTTGGGTCAGTCACAGTGGTCAGGTATTCTGTCCCTGGTGTAATGTCTGTTTAGGGCCAAAATAGCATTCTAGTTTAGGCTCTTGTTTTTTTTGTTAATTCTTTCCAATGTGTCAAGTAATTATTTTTTGGTTCTCATGATTTGGTTGGGTCTAATTGTGCTGTTTGTCCTGGGGCTCTGTGGGAGTTGTTTGTGTTTGTGAAAAGAGCCCTAGGACAGCTTGCTTAGGGGATCTTCTCCAGGTTAATATTCTGTAGGTGATATGGCTTGTTATGGAAGGTTTGGGAATCGCTTCCTTTTAGGTGGTTGTAGATTTACGTCTTTTCTGGATTTTTGATAATTAGTGGGTAATGAGCCCTAATTCTGCTCTGATGCCATTATGTTGGTGTTGCAACGTTGTACACGGGAGGATATTTTTGCGAGAATTGTGCATGCAGATCTTACAATTTGGTGTTTGTCCAATTTTGTTGAAATGGTTGGTGAAGCGACCCCAGACCTCAAACATAAAGGGCAAATCGGGCCTGTCATGACTGATTCAAGTATTATTTAGCCAGATATCTAATTGGTATGTTTGAACATTTATGTTCCTTTTGATGGCATAGAATGCCTTCTTGGCCTTGTCTCTACAGATCGTCACAGCTTGTGTGAAGCTACATGTCTCTCTTCTTACTCTTCTCTCTTTCTCTCTTCTCTCCTCCTTCATCTTCTCTCCTCTTCTCAGTCTCTCTATCTCTTCTCCTCTCTCCTTCTCTCTCGTCGTGCTTCTCCATGCTTCCTCTTTTCGATTCTAGCTCCGTCTCTCAACTTCAAGTCGTCATTCCTCCTCTTGTGGCTACTCCGCTCTTTCTCTCTCTTCCCTCTCTCTCTGCTCTCTCATCATCTCTCTCTCTCACTCACATCATCACTCACTCACTCACTCCTCACAGTACTTCACTACTCCAATCACCTCACTCACATCAAACTCATCTCATCAATGCACTCATCAGACTCACTCAGATCAGCGTCACATCACGATTACACATCACTCACTAACATCACGACATTACTCACTTCAGCCTCATAGAACATGGAACGGCTCACGGTTCAAAACCTTTGCACTTTACCACTAATTGTTGCTGTTGTTATCTTTATGGGACGTTGCTCGGATCAAACATATAGTTTCGGTATCCATGACTTTAATATAAAGTTTTTTAATGTTTACGGTTACTTGAGGGAAGGGAAGATTCACTAATGAAGAGGTTGAAATAACTGCAACTATGGTCCATGTAAGAGGCGCTGTTTCCCACTTGAAACTGAGTCCAAGGCCCCTTGATTCAAATGGTGCAATGCAGCTAAGTACCACATCCGACGGCCATGGCAGAATATCGACATGTCGAGACAAAACACAGACAGACGACAAGCACGCAAACAAGACCCTTTCCATTATGGGGGAGACTGCACCGTTTCAAAACTGGCTCCCCCTAAACCATGCAACAAGCCACAGAGTTTCTCAATAAGAGAGGGACCACTCTAATGCACAACCACAGCCATAATCTCTCACGAACACACCACGAACACACACACACCAGCATGGAGTCCACTGAATTGAGATAATTTATACGGCAATCCTCAAAGCCTCAACCAGGACGCGCCATCCCTTGAACCGTTTTCAGGCCCATGCCTCTTGGGGGTGACATCTGTTTCATTATTCATCATCCTCTCTCCAGCAAAATTAATTGTCGCACATCTCACCATCACTCATATCAATATGAATGATTGGAATACTTTAAGTGTAGCAAATTAGATGTAGGTTACAGGGGTTGGGTGACTAACAATGCAGAGAGTTAATATCTCATCTTCTCTCTCATCTCTCTCTCTCTCTCTCTTCTCTCTCTCCGAGCTCGTGCTTTCTCTTCATCCATCTCTCTTCATCGTCTCTCTCTCTCGTCTCTCTCTTCTCTATCTCTCTCTCTCTCTGCTCTCTCTCTCCTCCTCTCTTTCTTTCTCTTTCTCTTTTCCTCTTTTCTCTTTCTCTCTTTCTCTCATTCTCTCTTCTCCTCTCCTGTGTTGTGTTGGGATGCTACTCCATACATATGGGAGGGCAGCTGTCAAACAGAGCACATAATGTCAGGATTTGTGTCTACACAGATTTCTTGAAGTACACATTTCAAATTTTCCCAGTCTCTCTTTCCGTCCCCTTTGAGAGCGGGAGGGAGGAAAAAACATCATCAGAGCTCTCTGTGATCCTCTCTCTCTTTTTCCTCTCTCTCTCTCTCTGCCCGCGCGAGAGAAGACAGTAATTTCACACCGCATGATCTGTTGCGTCTCATTATGACAGAGCCCTTTAATTGGCTTGCTCGCAGTTTATTCCCCGATTTTTCAGGCGGAGGCGTCCGGGGAAAGATAGGCTGCATTTTTGCCATTAAAGCCACGTGGCYATGCTGCGTCGGTGTGCGCGTGCGGAAATTATGACGGTTTGCCAGCGGGAGTGGAATGGGGATCGGCAACGCATTTAGCYGTTAGCTCTTAGCGGGGGAACAAGGAGCCACCGGAGAGCCCGGTTAAACAGGGCCACAGTGTGAGTGTGGTGATTTCCCCTATAAGCCATTGAGAGAGCGGTGGTTATAGATAGCTGGTTAGAGAGATGCCCTGGACATTTGATTGATGGGCTGAACTGCGGATTGTAGAAGACGGGCATGGGAGACCTCGAATATCGCAAAGCACCTTCACCCCTACACTGAGATACAGGGTACTCTGAGAGCCCGATCTGMCCCGATCCACTACGCCCAACATGCACACCTACATATGTAATCATGCACATGCACACATAATGCACAAATACTGTCACAGACATTTACACAGGCACATGCACACATTCATTCCCATACACATGACATATACAGGTCACAGGCGCACACACACAAACATACAGATGTCAGTTAAGGCAGCACTACTACATCCCCTCTACTGCAACCAAAGGACATACTGATTTCCTACATAAACATGTCAAAACAAGAGTCAATTCTTCTCCCACCATGTGGCCTGTCGCACGTAGAGTGACACTCAACAGGCCACAACGGGGTCATACCACCCATGTGTCCAGGGGCTCTTTCACCAGATTAAATACTGTAAAACGACTCACGAGGGCCACAGGTACAGGCCTGCATGGCCCTGTGTGATCTAGCCGTCTATGTAATGTATGTTAATGGATGGGAGAATACCCTGAGAGCAGCAGCTGTGGCAGGCTGAGGCAGAGGCAGCCAGCTTCCTAAGCCGCTAGAGAGAGGGATGCTGAATGAATCAGATTACCTGCCCATCAGCCGTCAGCCCCTGAGCCGCCCGGAGGACAGGCAGGCAGGCTGCCTCTCTCCAATCGTCATGACAGCCAGAGAGGGAGAAAGGACGTGGGTAGAGAAGGAGGGAGGGACAGAGAGAGCGAGCAGGAAAGAGGTTCAAAATTGAGAAAGGGTGAGGGCGGGGAGTATGAGAGAGAGTACCAGAGAGCATTATGGGAATCATAGAGAAAAAGGTAGAACATTATGCAGAGAGAATGAAGTGTGACAGACAAAACCACATCTACTAAGATTGCTTTTACCTTTCCATCTTTGAAAAGAAAGATCGAGTGATTCCTATTGAATCAGTTGCCTGAGCATGCTTTACTGTAGACCCGGGTGCTTGGTAGCATGATTGATACACGCGGAATGTCAAATGATATTTGCTGAGGGAATAATTTGCACGAAAAGTAATAACAAGAAGTATTCGTTTTATTATTAGTTTTAACTAGGGCATAATTTGGTCATGACAGGTTCTCAACGTTAATAAATTTCGCTAAAGATCACCGTGCCAACCTAATCTCATGGGCCTCAAGGTTTGGATATGAGTTCTGAGGATAAACAGATGAAGAAAATGACGGCACCCCTGAATTGAAGGTCAATTGCAAATTAATCTTCGGTCTCATCTCAAATATCTGTTGAAAGTCTGTGAGGGAGGAAAACCTTCATGCGATTACAATTTTATTTAACATTTTATTACACCTGTTGCGACTTGCATGCGTATGGGGTACTGTTGCTGACTAACCAATGGAACAGAGGGATACTGGGGGACACAAGCTAAATAACCAATTGTATAGTGGAATATTGAGGCCATATCATTGCTAGGCCATATGAGATAAGTAATGTTCTATCGCTCCAAACAAACACCATGTACGGCTTCTTGTATTTGTAAGTGGTGAGAGATAAATGGAAAGGATCTGATTGGTGCTAAGTGGTGATGAGTATAATCTTACTGGTTGATGATATAATAGCTCCACAACACTAAAACCTCCAGAGCCGTTGTATCCCTCTCAATTGTGGAATTAAATAAAACACCATCTGAAATAGGCAGAGTGATTAGAACAAGTTGAAATATAAGCACATTAGAGGAACAGTTCTCAAAATTGAGTTTGTCAACCTGATGGTCAAAGAACAGAAATCCCCCATTGACTTGCTGCACCATGTAATTGYTGTTCAGGATATTTTTCACCCCATTTCCAACAGGGATGAAGTTGTAATGATGGAACATTTCAGTCAATGAAATGTTACATGGATGGTCCCTCACTGTGTGTGTGTGTGACCGTGTGTGTGTTTGACCTGCGTTCAACAGCAGTGTGAGCTGTGAGTTTTGGTGTTCGGTGCTGTTGGATAGCCCTCTAATGGCTTTGCGGAATTACAGGCATGTGACAGTGAACCCTGGGATTAAGACTAATACTCTGATCCAGTGGAAAAGAGAGAGGGAGGGAGAAAAAAACTAGGCCAAGACAACCTGTCAGTCGTCAAATCCACTGGGTAGCAATACCCAAAGAAGATGCGTGTTCCGCCTCTGAGAAAGTCAGAGAAAGACAGAAGGCATAAAAAAATGGAAAGAATAGCTTTTCTTCTCATCTTAAAGACAATAAATAGCTAACAAAAAAGCAAAACAGAAGCGCTGAAGGATACAGTCATCTTAAGGGAGCCTGGCCYCTTTGTTTTGACGTGTCTTTGAAATCCACAAGAGAATTTACTCGGTATTCATTCAATTTTTTGGTCGTTCACTAAAAGACATGGCCGACCGAACTTGAGCTGGGCTGTGTCCAACAGTGGTGCAGCGATGATCCAAGCTGCTGTGAGGTCAAATGCAGACTTAAGAGAAAAGGATGCCTCTGTCAGATTCTATGACAAGAAAATCCTAAACCAGGACGACCACAATTCATGGCAGTGTTTACATTTGTCTCAAGAATTCAGTCTGTCTTGGTTTGTAAAGGCCATTACCTTGCATTATATCTGTGCGACAAAGCATCCGTTTATTGTGCATTTTGGAACGTAGCATTAGCTTACGGTAGATATAAATGTACAGTAAGCCAAAGGAGACATATTATTGGTGTTGCCTCTAAGAGGATCAGGAGAACTTCCTGTTATAGGAAAATTATACAGGGGACACAGATAGGCTGCAAGCAGAACTTGAAGGCAGGCAGAGACTGTGCTACTTTCACACTACAGGACATCTTAAAGTCCCACCAACAATAACAGCAGACAAAAAAAAACATACTTCCTCTCTTGCTTCACAGTGGTCTTTTTAGAAGTTTGCTCCAACAGGCTACCCTAGTGCTGCTAACAAACGGAACACAATTTCCAGTCAAGGTAGGATGAAGAAACTCTCCAGACTGAAGTAGACAGACCATTGTTACAGCATCTGACCTTTTCTGAATGTTACTCACAAAGCATCATCCATCCAGTGGTCACTGCACAACATCTGTACCCGATCCAGGAATATCGATCAGGTGATAATTATATTGTCCTTCCCCAGCTTGATATGGATTAATAATCGGCCTCTAATGCCCTCTGACATTTTCGCTGCATCGACTCAATACTGTTAAGTGCCACAACGCCGATAATTATGACGCCGGGCGTTCTTCATTCTCAGCCCTAACGAGAATCATCAAAGTTGGAGAGAGAGACAGAGCGGGAGAGAGAGAGAAGTCATGGCTTGTGCTCCAACCGTTATTGGAGTTGCAGATTTGTACCTCGAAACAGGTAGCGGGGCCAGAATTCAGATGCCCTGGATTTCCTCTGAAGAGAAAGATGAACTCATGTGACTTTTGTTACATCATTGAAATAAACCAAAGAGAACCGTTCTCAGGGTCCTCCACTAGCGTCACTTAGCCTACAATAAATACAGGGATTGGGACGAGGTGGAATGGGCAGAGTGCCACACCACCGTCTTGACTTCCGCCACCGTCTTGACTTCCGCCACAGCACATCTGTGAGCATGTCCCTCCCCTGGCATTTGAGGACCCATCACCATCCTTTTGTGTATTTTCCTCCCTCCTTTGTCCCTGTTTTCAGCTAGTTTAATTAGGTTATTTACCCCAGCTTACCTCCCAGTGTTTCATTACATAGGCCAGCAGCTGATAGGGACTGCTTCACACACAGGGTAGGTGAAGATAAAAAGTTGGGGACAAAATATGATAAATGTCGGAGCTCGGCCAAAATGCAATCTGGCCACCGCGATGCAGAGATGCTCTAATGGCTTCCAGCAAAAAGGGAGGCAGGCACTGTCGAGATGGCAACGTGATAAATGGCACCGCCATAGCTGGGAGGACTGTAGGCTAGACAAAAAAAGAAAGCGGCACAGCACACAGACACAGGAAAAAACGAGGATGGGCACGTAATGGAAGCCAATTCCTTCTGAACTCGGCTCCTTGTGACAAATTCAGTCCGGAAGGGCCAGGGAAGGAAATCGTTTTTTAGCGACGGGTTCCAACCCACCCCTCTTTTGATAGTAAGAGGAGCTGTATGGATTCTGACAATGCCATGGCACAGGTGGAATGATTAATGAGAGACTCCACACCTCATGTGCTGCTAGAAAATAAAAATGGCTGCCCAGAACRACACAAAGTCATACTGCAAACATACCGTGGGCAATGTGTCAAGGAAATGTTGACATGACAAACTGCCAACATTATATTACCAGTTGTCACACCAAACAATTGTTTCACTAGTATAATGGTAGCCATTTTGAAGTCTGCCTCATGTTAAGCTGATAGCCAGGTAAAGCGACCTCTGTACTCCAATTTAACTACAGTCATCTTAGTTCTGTGTACCCGAATCCTATCCCAATTAGACCAGTAGTAATTGGACGTGGTTGAATTCATCTGAACAAGCCAGTGGCCTCCATGACAGGTGTCACATTGTGTCGATGACGCCAACCGTGCCCGTTTGTGATGTAATGAGGTGCCACGATGGGGTGATGCCCACGTCCCAGTGTCACTGGGTGGCAWCTTCACTGACCCCCTCCAACACAATGGGTGGCCATTTTTCTTTCCACTTGGAAACTTATTAAAGGAGGTATCTTTTCTCTCTAATTGCTCCTCTCCTCATGGCCAAGGCCCTCGTGCATTGAACCAAATCTTAGAAGCATTGTTGGATACTTCAATTTGCAATGGTGGAGGCCACAGTAGTTCTTAGAGGTTATGGATGATTTTACCAAGTAAAATGTTGAGCAGAAGAGAAGGAATGGAATAAAGCCCCGACTTGCTGCAAATGGTACCATTACAACAGCTAAGTATTCCATCAAGCGTATGGTGTTAAAATCACACTGGTTGACGTTATGGGTTCAGCTCGGTGTGGAAAATTAGCTTTCTCTGAGTCCAACCGCTTTAAAGTAGAGAAATCGCACTCACTTTACAACTCACTTGACGCACTAAGTGAACTGGCTTTCCCTAGAATATTCATGAAGCTAACAAACAGTAATGCTGAGTCAATGTGACTGCCGAGTATTTAACCTTTCTGCCTGTTAGTGTAGAATGGAGCCAGGGCTTCCCAAGCTTTAGAGCATCAGTATACCTTGTGGCATTTAATTAAATAGCATTGGCTTTTCATTAAGGTCTGTGGGTATTTTTATCTCTCTCTTTTTCCAGTCTCTCCCAAGATTCTGCGATCAAAAGATTCTGTGCAAAATCAACAATATCCTGCATATTATGTGGGCTTTCAAATTAGTGGAATCATAGCAATATTTCCACATAAAACAGTCAAATCATCGCATTGTTATTGCATAAAACTGACCCATAATCGCTGTACAACAAGAGGGCTCGCAATTTCAACCAATCACTTCACATTTACCGCAATATATAGTTCAATCAAGCCACATGTCAACAAACGTTTCTCTCATTAGCACATTCCCGCGACAAATTGGACAAAATCATTGCATATTGCCATGCAAAATGTCAGAATCAAGCATTTTTGCCCACAAATATCACAAAATATCCCTGCGAAACCCTGGAGGGGCTGTTTTTGTATTTTCACCTGTCACGGATCCCTCCGGAACTTTCATCACGCACACCTGTCCCCTATTCCCACTGATTAGTATTTGTATATATGTGCCCTTTGATTTCCACGGTCTGGTCGATTACTGTTACTATGTCCGTTGGTGCGTGTGAGTACCTGTGCTGTGTGTTTTGGGCCTCCGTGCCCTTGTGGATTGCGCAGATGATTACGGGTCTCGWCCCGTGTGTTAATCATCATGCGCTTGTGTTATTTATTCAACGTACTCCTCGCTCTTTTGTTTTGGGTTTCTACCCTGTGTTTTGTTACGTGTTTGTTTGGTCTTAGTCCCCGTGCCTTTACACGACACGCTGTAATTTGGGCTTAATAAAAAAAACTATTACGTATTCCTGCGCCTGTCTCCCGAATCATTCATACCAACGTGACGGAATAATCGACGATTGAGGGAGACAGCGGGAATGGCACGTCCGGCGATGCTGCGACTGGTCTGTACGGCGCCGCCGCAACTTTGGCGGCTGCAACTGGCCCGCCTGCGTCTGTCTCCCAAAATCCTTTATGCCAACGTGACATCACCACTCCCTGTCTAGAATAAAGACAATAGCTGGAGGGTTAACTAAGAGTTTTCTCTTGAATGCTCTCTAGTTCTGAAATGGTAAAAATGACTATGGAAAAATGGGAAAATGCACAAAGCTTAGGGGTTTTTGCATGTCTAATGAAATTACTCAATTTTCTGTATTTTATTACAGAAACAGTGCAGTATCACCAAGCCAGTGTATTTTTATACTATATCTTGAAAATGGCTCCGACAGAGATCGACTCGCTTCAGGTCCTTAGGAAACTATGCAGTAATTTGTTTTTTTATGTATTATTTCTTACATTGTTAGCCCAGAAAAACTCAAGTGATATTACATACAGCCGGGAAGAACTATTGGATAAAAAAGCGACGTCAACTTACCAACATCACGACCTAGTCTTTCGACTTTCCCGAAGCGGATCCCTTATTCGGACCTCCACCCTGGACATGGGATCTTATCCGAGAGGCCGACCCAAAACAACGCGGTCGCCGCAGGAGAGGCGGACGGAGCGGCCTACTGGTCAGACTTAGAAGGCGAGCACACCATCCACCGTTTCCGAGTATATTAGTCGCCAATGTCCAATCTCTAGACAACAAGATGGACGAAATTAGGGCACGAGTTGCCTTCCAGAGAGACATCAGAGATTGTAACATTCTTTGTTTCACGGAAATATGGCTCACTCGGGATATGTTGTCAGAGTCGGTACAGCCACCTGGTTTCTTCACGCATCGCGCCGACAGAAACAAACATCTCTCTGGTAAGAAGGGCCTTATGATTAACGACTCATGGTGTAATCATAACAACATACAGGAACTCAAGTCCTTTTGTTCACCTGACCTAGAATTCTTTACAATCAAATGCCAACCACATTATCCACCAAGAGAATTCTCTTCGATTGTAGTCACAGCCGTGTATATCCCCCCAAGCAGATACCTCGACGGCCCTGAAAGAACTTGACTCTATGTAGACTGGAAACCATATATCCTGAGGCTGCATTTWTTGTAGCTGGGGATTTTAACAAAGCTAATCTGAGAACAAGGCTTCCTAAATTATATCAGCACGTTTATATATATAATCAGCAATTATACGTCCGCGAGACATACAAAGCCCTCCCCTGCCCTCCCTTCGGCTAATCTGACCATGACTCCATTTTATTGCTCCCAGCCTATAGGCAGAAACTAAAACAGGAAACGCCCGTGCTCAGGTCTATCCAACGCTGGTCTGACCAATTGGATTCCACGATTCAAGATTGCTTCGAACACGTGGACTGGGATATGTTTGGAGTAGCCTCAGACAACAACTTTGACGTATACGCTGACTCGGTGAGCGAGTTTATTTGCAAGTGCATCGGTGATGTTGTATCCACGGTGACTATTAAAACCTTCCCTAACCAGAAACCGTGGATTGATGGCAGCATTCGCGCAAAACTGAAGGCGCGAACCACCGCTTTTAATCATTGCAAGGTGACTGGAAACATGACCGAATACAAACAGTGTAGCTATTCCCTCCGCAAAGTAATCAAACAAGCAAAGCGTCAGTATAGAGACAAAGTAGAGTCGCAATTCAACGGCCCAAACATGACACGTATGTGGCAGGGTCTACAGACATCAAAGCTGGGACCGAGAGACTGAAAAACAGCTTCTATCTCAAGGCCATCAGACTGTTAAACCTGCATCTTGCCTATGTTGCACAGCCATCGCTCATCCATATATTTCTATGTACATATTCTTATTCATCTCTATACATTTGTGTGTATAAGGTAGTCGTTGTGAATTTGTTAGATATTAATGCACTGTCGGTACTAGAAGCACAAGCATTTCGCTACACTCGCATTAACATTTTCTAACCATGTGTATGTGACCAATAACATTTGATTTGATTTGAAGATTTCCTCAATGTGCCAATTTAAACACAAACACACAGGAAACACACTTTCGCAGGTACAAACACAAAGGAGTTCATATGATTCATTTACATTTAAATGCAGAAACAGATGTGATTTCATACACGCACTCTCTCTCTCTCTCTCTTTCTCTTTTGGTCTCTCTCTCCCAAGTTGATCCAGAGCCCATTAATGTGTGTAAATGTTTGTACTCGAGGCCGCCGCATTTGTTTAACCTCTTGCTCTGTCAACTGTGGTCCGGTGAGGGGAGGCCTGGCCTAAAGAGACTAATGTAACATATTCCAGCAGTCCAAAGGCCACTTCCCTAGTCCTTAACAGACTAACAGGCTACTGCTGTAGAGAGGCATCGCTCAAAAAGTCACCTTCCCTGAAAACACAACTATAACTAAATCTGGAAACCACCTGGGAATGTTAATACAACGTCCAGTTAAAACTCTGATACAAACCCAGCCAGAAATAAAGGTACTGTTATGGGGAACCTCTGAGGTAAAACTTACTGCAATCTTTTACATTGGTACATATCACCTCAGTGCACTAACCCAATGGCCTTAAAACAAGCCTTTGGAGGTACTGGAAATATCGGTCTCCCTCTTGTTTTCTGGCAGTTGGGTACATGTCATCCACTGCTGTGATAGTTATTGTTCTCACACTCAGGATCAGACTTCACTGTTCCACATCATCATCATCATCATCTGCACTGTGTCTTGGCTTGCTGTGTTTTGACAGCTCTTTAGTGTTGTTGAGAGCCAAGCAGGGTGTTCCAACGTCCTATTTTCCTGGCAGGCACACTTGGTTGAACACCAAAACAATTTAGTGACATGTTACTGACAATATCCTGCTCTGTATTGCATTTTGATTGGACTACAAAACATACACAAGATAGTACAGTAAATTGGAACGTTTTGGATTTGGTTTGTAAGCTCTGTAGACCTCACAAAACAGACAGTCTGTCACTAAGGGATTTGGCAAATACACAGGCACACACACACACACACACACATTTTAAATACTTTATATGAATCCATCAATCAAATGTACAAAAAAAGGATCCAAAGTTTCAAAGGGGCCTGTATGCATGYCACTCAAGGGTACAGAAAGCACCTCCCTTCGACAAACAGCTAGGRTGCCCACGACAGCTGAAACAGAGCAGTACCTAGCCAATTGCTTTGCCGTGGTATTTGTCAGGCCCTCAATCTGGAGGCCATGCACTGCAAGCCTGTGTACGTGGACGAGACTGCCAAATATCAGTGCCACCAGCTTGCACCTACTGTACAGCCGAGGCTGTCCAAGCGAGCCACGAGGGGCTGGTACTTAATTAAGCAGCTTCTCAACTCACACAAATTTGATGATCACTGACAAATTCAGTGGTAACAATAGTAACTACATGGTGGTAACAACAAAAGACACACACAGACAGATACACATTCTCTCTCTCTCTCTCTCCGTCTCCCGCTCCATCAGTTAAGCCAGCACACACTCTCTCTCTCTCTCTCTCTCTCCGTCTCCATCAGTTAAGCCAGCCCACACTCTCTCTCTCTCTCTCCGTCTCCCGCTCCATCGGTTAAGCCAGCACACACACACAATAAAAAAAAAAGGCACTCTTTAAAGTGATCTGAAGCTCCTAATTCCTCCGTATTAATTTAATGAGGTCCCCGGAGTGTCCTTGTTTTGCTCTTTGTGGTCACATTGCGCTCCTCACATCCTAGTTTCAGCGCTCTCTACCCCCCACTTTCATTTGTTTACCATTGAAGACTAAGTCACGGCTACAGAAACACACACACAATGAACTGTGTACTTTTTGTTGCGCAATTAGGCTTCAAAGCAGCTCGCTACATTGTTATGGTGTACATCGAGTGCAGTTTTGTTGTTGATCTGGAAATGTAAAGACATTTCAAATCGAGCAGGGCTAATGAAAACAGCGTCTTCATCAATATAACACACCGCCTTGAGAACTTTACACTTACACATGTCAAACAAATCTAATTATGTTGAATGTAAGATATCAAGCCATCACATACTGTATATTCCCAGTGTAGTTAGAATGTTATAGCTGTAGTTTCTTCACTGTAAACGCCATTCATATTGGCATCCGGGAGACTACATTTTCACAGTCAAAATTATGTTAATKTCCAAACCGTTGACCTACTCGTTTGGGGTTGAGTGTTTTTGATGAAATCAAAGGAAGTTAAGAAGCTGGACAATTTCCTGCACAAATGAATACACATTAGTGTATTCGTGTGCTTCTTTTTTAATTTACAGTCATTAAAGGTCAATGTCTCTACTGATGAAGGATAAAGATAACAGGACCTATCGCCTGAGGATTCATCAGTCTTCTTGTTAGGGCCTCCTTGAAGCTGTCCTTAGCTTTGTGCGAAGGACAGCTTCGCACAAAGTACATTTTCATTCATATTTGATTTTCCATAGCGGTCACACTTTACTGTTGGCATATTGTGAATATCTGCACTGGGCATCATACATTATCATGAATCCCTGCAAGACATACAGTACCAGTCAAAAGTTTGGACACACCTACTCATTCCAGTGTTTTTCTTTATTTGTACTATTTTCTACATTGTAGAATAATAGTGAAGACATCAAAACTATGAAATAACACAAATGGAATCATGTAGTAACCAAAAAAGTGTTAAACAAATCAGAAATATTTGAGATTTGAGATTCTTCAAAGTAGCCACCCTTTACCTTAATGACAGCTTTGCACACTCTATGTCAGTTTATCTATCTTAATTTCATCTTCATTCTCCACGAAGCACACGACAAAAGTGCCATGTTGTTTGATGCATTTGTACGCATCTCAGCACGTGTGACTGCTCTTGTTGGGAGAGGCTCGAAATTCATGCTGACCCTCTGCAAAGGGGATCCCACTTCTGACACCAATTTCAAGGTTCATCCAAACAGTGATTTTAGGGAGGCCCTCCCCTCTGGCTGGTTTCCTGTCTGATTTGGTGGTCGGGGGATCCAGAGGAACATGTTTCTCTAATGGAACCCACGTGGGACGGCCACAAGCTACTTACCCCTGTTATTTCTCTGTCATGTGTTAGGCCGTTATGAAGGTGTTCTGCTGTGGGGAGAAAAAGAAACGGTTTGAAACAGCAACAAGGACATTTTTTCTTTCTCTTTCTTTCAATGCCTTCTACTACCACCATTATTAATGGGCTGTAAAAGGTCACTTTGGTCTCGGAGCGGCCGTTGGCGGTGGGGGTTTGTTTTCTCCCACACGGCACCCATCGGAGTTGGACTGAGCCAGAAACACTGGTGGGTTGGTGACAGAGAGTGCCATGGATGGGGCCTCCTAGGGGGAAGTGAAGAACTGAGCCGTAGTGCCACTGGTTGGGTTGTCACTGAAGCTTTTGGGCAGACTGAGATGACTTCAAGATAACTTGAAGTAGACCTGTAGGCTGTAGCTTGAACAAAGTTGAAGGATTTTTCTGTTCCCAATGTTGACATTTAGGTGGAAAGTATGGTAATGGATTACTCATTCGTAGTAGTATCAAGGTTAGGTTAAGGCGAGGGTTTGGGAGTAGTGTGGGTTCTATGACAGCGTCCCACATCCAGTTCTGTTTTTCCCCGTTGCAGAAGTTCTGTGACAACTAATATAGTCCTCTTGTCTAAACTCTAGAGATGTGGTCAGAGATGGCTAATACGCAGCTCAGTACGGTATGTGCTAGTCTTCTGCGAAAGTCTGAGAAAATACAGTGTGTATGGAATGTGTCATTTGTCATGGCTTGACAACTGGAATCCATTGGAAATGGCTTGGCACCAGTTGGCCATAAAATTTTMGTCTGTTTATGTACACAATGGCAAATCCCCAGGAATGATTCTTGACATAATCCATTTGTGATCCTATGGAAGCAAATATGAGTCAGGCTTTTCTGCTCTGCGGCTGAGGGAAAAGACAATTACGTGAAAGCTTTTGGTTATATGGATTGTAATCAGAGCATTGATTACAATGCTACTAGCATATTACTTTTCCCCGCTCTGTGTCATATTGGAAAAATTATATACAAAGAGTGTACAAAACATTAGGAACACCTGTTCTTTCCATGACATAGACTGACCAGGTGAATCCAGGTGAAAGCTATGATCCCTTATTGATGTCACCTGTTAAATCCACTTCAATCAGTGTAGATGAAGGGGAGGAGACAGATTAATGAGCCTTGAGACATGGATTGTGTATGTGTGCCATTCAGAGGGGGAACGAGCAAGACAAAAGAACCCTTTGAACGGGGTATGGTAGTAGCTACCATCCTCACCGGTTTGAGTGTGTCCACCACCCATAGGACATTCAGCTAACTTGACACAACTGCAGGAAGCATTGGAGTCAACATGGGCCAGCATCCCTGTGGAACGCTTTCAAAACCTTGTAGTCCATGCCCCGGCGAATTGAGGCTGTTCTGAGGGCAAAAGGGGGTGCAACTCAATATTAGGAAGGTAATCATAATGTTTTGTACATCCAGTGTATATCTGATGTCATCATAATGTTTCCCTATGGTTAGAATTAAGCACAAATGCATTTGAAACACATTTCTATAGGGTATGGTAATTTTAGTTTTAACTATACAGTGCATTCTTACAATGCCTTTACACTGGCATGACTAAAGTATGTGTTATCGTTTCGTCATTTCTTTTCAAAACCTCACTGCCCTCGCGTGATAACCATTGGCCATTTGTAGTTTTGCTGCCACTTAATGAAATAGTGGATAACAGAATGAACGAATGCATTTTTGTGTTAGCGTGGCTGCCACTGCCTATCCTATCAGATAATTAACTTTCACAAATACACTGCACCGACTACCGAGCAGAGAAAGCCTGCTGCACAATTAGAATGACTTATCTTTGCACACTACTATTTCCACAAATCGGAAATACAAACAAACAAAGTCAAATGTCATACTTCTTGGCCAACCAATCTTCCGAACCCCTTATTTGTCACCCAACCAGCCCGCAAGTTCGCTTTTCATACACAAATGAATGAATAATGTATTAATTGGTAGATTCAAGTCAGACAGAAGCAATGTATTTTCCGTGTTATTTTGCTGCTTCCCCATTCAACAAGTCAAGACTAGATGTTTCGATGTTTCAAGACTAATGTTTCCCCCTCCAACCTCTTTTCACTACTGATGGTCTCATGCCGTCACTGGCGCAATTCAATATGTATACGCCTCCTTCTGTTTGGTTTCCACCGCTAAGCAAGGTTTCTTTTCATGTGTGCTGTTGCCACCGAGCCGGCGATCCGGTTCCTCTGAGCGTCAGGGGCCATTTGAACAAATCCATCTGTTTGAGTGTGGCGTTTTTATTAAAGATCCAGTGCAGTCAAAAACATGATTTTCCTGGTTTTATATATACAGTATTTCCACACTATGAGGTTGGACTAATACTGTAAAAGACCGCCTGTTTTGGTAAATTAGTTAATAGACCAATAAGAAAGAGTTCTAAACCTCTCTGCCGATAACAGCTAGTTTTCAGTTTTCCCCTCCCCACTCAGACCACTCCCAGACAATCCTTGCTCTTTGGAAAAAAGTTATCTTTGTTTATTTTTRCCCCAATTCTAATTAAAAACAATCATAGTAAGGTACTTAATTGTTACCCAGAAATTATTTGATATTGACATAAAAACAGCTTCATTGGACATTTAACCGTGAGATGGTGGCGGAAGGCAGTGGTTGGTGTGTGTGTGTGTGCGTGTGTGTGTGCGTGTGCGTGTGTCTTAGTGGGTAGACTATCCATAGGATGGTTTGCGCTGCCGACTCTTTCCACAGGACACTTTTTTATCCCGTATTTCAAACGTGCTAAGAAACTGTGAGGAATAAGCTGTGGAGCACAATAACTATTATAGATTCAGTTCAATAAGTGGGCATTGGAATACATAATAGAACTTGGAGCTTTGTCTTTATCCTTCAAAGACTAAGGCATAGGAAACTATAATGTGTATTAATTCCTATTTGGCTTATTTGACAAAAATAACTTATTCCTTCCGGTTTTAAGATCATTTATGGGGGTTGGTTTTTCTACATTGACCACTGTAGCCTCGAGACACATTGCTGTAATCATAGAGCTTACTAAGTGGTACGGTGTCATTACGTAGATAGTCACATTTGCTTAATGAACGCTTCCAGGGACACTCTTTTTTCCCCTCTTCCTTCTGGAAGGTTTTAAAGGCGGAGAAACCATTAACTTTTCATGCCATCCGCACTCCTCTTTCCTCCCATTCCACAGTGCTCTTCCTCCCTCTCTCTCCCACATGCTAGAATATTCTCACACCTCCTCTCCACCTGCTACTTGGGAAAGTATAAAAATGGGTTTGTGTTTGTTTAGTTCTGTGTGTGGAGTATCCAGGGGAGGAATGTAGGACAGAGTACTGTAGTGTAAAGTACTGCCGAACGGAAGACGCGAGGCTATTATCTACTCTTTCGCTGAAGCGGTTGTCTCTTTTGTACAGAGTGCCCCTAGAGCCCCAGAACTCAGACCTCACATAGCAGTCCTACAGAGCATGAGTAATGCAGCCTGTCTATGGCTAAGAAAAGTCCTATTGAATGTGTATGTGGTTGAAGGAGTTGGGATGAGTGCTGGTGGTTCATGTTTGGGTCGTGTCATGTGATTTGGACTTAACCTATTTAACCTATCAACTCCGAAAATATAATACAGTTATTGTATTTCTTATAATGTTATTACGTTGTCCCCTTGCATTTGTTACTGAACTAATTTCACGTGTTGTATTTCTGTGCTATATTTGAGAGCACATAAGCAGTTGTGGGGCTCGTATTATTAACTTCCTCATGTGTGACAAGGACACAAAGTATTGACGGAAGAGCGGCCTCCTCAACAGTACTCTACTAAACATCCACAGTGAATACATGCACTATTCCCGGATCCAGTAGTTAACCGTCATTCGGGGTAATATCCCTTTTCAAGTAATCACTAATTGCAATAAGAATTTCAGTTCCATTTTAGGCGAGATAACCGATGAGCATGCAATGCAAATAAGTGAGCGTTTCTAATTAAGCCTTGCTTCCTCCCTCTCGCCTGGCCCTTTGTGAGCACACAATGTTGTTTCTCCATCAGCAACGAAAAGGCTGTTTGTTTCATCACTGTGCAAATGTAAAGCTGTTTTGTGTTGCTCATAAAATACTTAACAGTTAGGAATGCCATGTGTGTTGTGTTTAGGACGTTTGATGGTAGAGAATACTTAGCACCTCTGAACGTAATTTGGAAATTGAGTGCGCACCGATTTTACATGTAGAATTGCATAAAAAATGTCGGCAGTCAGAACGATTGGCATACAAAAAGCTAGATCCACATTCGGTGCGTGTGTGAGCCTTTATGGAAATGTTTTCCTCCTTTGTCGAACTGTGTGTGTGTGTGTGTGTGTGTGTGTGTGTGTGTGTGTGTGTGTGTGTGTGTGTGTGTGTGTGTGTGTGTGTGAGCTGCTCCCTCCTCTTTTTCTAGGAAAGGGATTTATAAAATAGGATCATCGTTTTCATCATAAACAATGCAGAGAGAAGCTAGAGCTCCTGAAGATGCACACTCACTAACATGACTTTGCACATCTACAGTAGTCTCTCCTTGCCTGCATACTGCTTGCTCTTTGGACATTTATCTCAGGGAGTTTCCTGACCAAATGACCCGACCAAGAAATGTCTTGCCTCAACTTGGGCCCAGAGTTTTGTTCCCAGTCTGTTCACGTGGTCAGGATTAACTCCTGTCCTTTTGATGACCTAATATACAAGATGCATTATCTCTGATGCTTAATCAGTTCCTTAGCAGTAAGAAAAGGGATTTGTCCAAATCGCTAGCCTTCCTGCCATGTTCAAACACCACCAGCCTCTTGCCGCCATTACACCACTTCCCTCCTCTTTCTTCCTGGCAATCCGTTTTTGTTCGACTGGGCAAAACTAGATCAGTCATCAACATTTCTGAACTGATACGGCGTGTCTTAAAGACATCAAACGAGGTTAATGGCGTCTTTAAACGTTCCCTTTCTTACCTCATACAGTGGGGAGAACAAGTATTTGATACACTGACAATTTTGCAGGTTTTCCTACTTACAAAGCATGTAGAGGTCTGTAATTTTTATCATAGGTACACTTCAACTGTGAGAGAAGGAATCTAAAACAAAAATCCAGAAAATCACATTGTATGATTTTTAAGTAATTAATTGATTTTTATTGCATGACATAAGTATTTGAAACATCAGAAAAGCAGAACTGAATATTTGGTACAGAAACCTTAGTTTGCAATTACAGAGATCATACGTTTCCTGTAGTTCTTGACCAGGTTTGCACACACTGCAGCAGGGATTTTGCCCACTCCTCCATACAGACCTTCTCCAGATCCTTCAGGTTTCGGGGCTGTGCTGGCAATACGGACTTTCGGCTCCTCCAAAGATTTTCTATTGGGTCAGGTCTGGAGACTGGCTAGGCCACTCCAGGACCTTGAGATGCTTCTTAGGAGCCACTCCTTAGTTGCCTGGCTTGTGTGTTCCGGGTCGTTGTCATGCTGGAAGACCCAGCCACGACCCATCTTCAATGCTCTTACTGAGGGAAGGAGGTGTTGGTCAAGACTCGCGATACATGGCCCCATCCATCCTCCCCTCAATACGGTGCAGTCGTCCTGTCCCCTTTGCAGAAAAGCATCCCCAAAGAATGATGTTTCCACCTCCATGTTCACGGTTGGGATGGTGTTCTTGGGGTTGTACTCATCCTTCTATTCCTCCAAACACGGCGAGTGGAGTTTAGAGCAAAAAGCTCTATTTTGTCTCATCAGACCACATGACCTTCTCCCATTCCTCCTCTGGAATCATCCAGATGGTCATTGGCAAACTTCAGACGGGCCTGGACATGCGCTGGCTTGAGCAGGGGGACCTTGCGTGCGCTGCAGGATTTAATCCATGACGGCGTAGTGTGTTACTAATGGTTTTCTTTGAGACTGTGGTCCCAGCTCCTCTTCAGGTCATTGACCAGGTCCTGCCGTGTAGTTCTGGGCTGATCCCTCACATTCCTCATGATCATTGATGCCCCCGAGAGGTGAGATCTTGCATGGAGCCCCAGACCGAGGGTGATTGACCGTCATCTTGAACTTTTCTTCATTTTCTAATAATGGTGCCAACAGTTGTTGCCTTCTCACCAAGCTGCTTGGCTATTGTCCTGTAGCCCATCCCAGCCTTGTACAGGTCTACAATTTATCCCTGATGTCCTTACACAGCTCTCTGGTCTTGGCCATTGTGGAGAGGTTGGAGTCTGTTTGATTGAGTGTGTTGGACAGGTGTCTTTTATACAGGTACGAGTTCAAACAGGTGCAGTTAATACAGGTAATGAGTGGAGAACAGGAGGGCTTCTTAAAGAAAAACTAACAGGTCTGTGAGAGCCGGAATTCTTACTGGTTGGTAGGTGTTCAAATACTTATGTCATGCAATAAAATGCAAATTAATTACTTAAAAATCATACAATGTGATTTTCTGGATTTTTGTTTTAGATTCCGTCTCTCACAGTTGAAGTGTTACCTATGATAAAAATGACAGACCTCTACATGCTTTGTAAGTAGGAAAACCTGCAAAATCGGCAGTGTATCAAATACTTGTTCTCCCCACTGTATGTCCAAACGGAGCGGGTATTTGTCAGACTGCCACCCAAATTGTTAGGATTAATTATAGCCAATGTTCCCTCTAAGCTGCACGCAGCTTCCCTGGGACTGCCGCACATAAGAAATATCAGCCTGTGCAGAGAATCACGAGATTGAACTACACTCAACTTTCTAGAGTTTTCCCTGTTAGTTAACACTACCACATGTTTCCCTTTCCTGTGGGAATTGTGTTCGAATCAACCCAAAATTAGCCACTTTCAATGCAACATACTGAAACAAATCGAACAATGAAAGACTTAGTATGCAAAACTAACTATGCATGAGATTTTGTTGTAGGCAAAACACATCTGAGTAGGATTCTATTGCATCGACTGGCAAGACTCGGCCCGTACTCTGCAAGGCCCGTACTCTACACAGACTAGTAGACCATAACCAATCAGAGCGGCAGTAGGCCTATATGCAAATAGACCATTGCCATATATGGATCTCTGCCATTCACTTTGAACTGGGCTGTTTTTACAGCATGAGCGGTCATGCTCTTGTTTTGAGATCAAAGCGAGAGCTACATGTAGCAACATGTGCACATTTGTACATGTGTTCATATCCTTTGCTAGTTACTGAGTTATTAGGACCGTTATTGATAATTTGTAGTCAGCAATGAGGGAGTGATTGCTTCCTACAAGAGCACAAAACGTGTGCATTTTTTTTGTCTTAAAGGGGCATTTTGAGACAGGCTTGAATTAGCTAAGTAGACAATAGGCAGAGGGTAGCATCATTTGCCTGATTCTCAGTAGTAATGGTATGGGAATAATAATGCATTTTATTTTGTAAAGTGGTTTCTTGCATCAAACAACACAACAACATTTTCAGTCACCTCGGACCTCATGGAATCTAGACCTACATTGAACACCATACATTGGCTGCTGCTGTAGGCTGAACGATAGCTATTTCCATGTTAAAATGATAAGGGATGCATTTTCTCCATTGTTTTTGATAGTAGGCCACTCTGGTTGGACTACATTATGATCAAATAGCCCCAGTAGCCTACTTGACCACTGTTAAAACTAACTTAAAGCGTGTACAGCCTCAGTGTTCACAGTAAATGTGCGCCGGAAATTGCACAGAAGTTTCACAACGTTCAGGTTTGCACTCAGTAGACCTGAAATTTTGAGGAAACATTGATTACAGCCTTTTCCTTTCCTCACCCCCTCAATTTCGCTCTGCGCACCCACCAAGTGCAAAATTCTGACACAGAAATGGGCCCTTTCACGCAAATTAAATTGAATATGTAACTCAGTATAATTGTTGAAATGGAGCGGTCCTGAACCGGGGGTCTAGTGTGGAAAAGAGGTCTGAACAGAAATTTGGGTTTATTAATGCACCCTTCTCGACCTCTTAATTCATACTCTTAAATGGTCTGGCAGTAGGAACACTACCTGTGGCGAAGGCTCAATAGCTTTGCCATTACGAGTGGAGTTGAAGCTCCGCTTTCAGATCATTTTGAAGAGAATGTCTCAGGGCTATGTTTGTCTGGACGCTAAGCCAATTTCAAACAAACGGGCAATGAATGGAGACTTTTAGCACAACCCCCCCCCCCCCAAKAAAAAAAACAGAAGCACTCCCTGAGGAGAATTTGGCAAAAAATATAATAATTTCTTCCTTTCCACGAAGCTTTGAAAATCCATTTGGTCACAAAGTTATGAACTGATATACTTTCTTCCAAATCAAATCAGTTTAAAACCAGACTGACCTCCGAATGATTCCTATAGTTTTGCCAAAATGGCAGCCTTATTCTGTAATTGGTGCTCTAAAGCGCATTTGCCCTGTTGCATGCCGCCTCTGCAATTTCTATAGAAAGAATAGTTAAAAGGCAGTCCTAAATCACACAGCCCTAATACAATAATAAAGCAAAAGAATTGTTACTTCTTGCCAACTCCTCTCAAAGCACTTTCACACACATACCGGGGTCTTCGCTGAGCTAATAAGCATTGAGAAAGCAACGTTTGATTTCGTAGCTAGCCACAGTAAAAAAAGAAACTCTGTGCAGCAGCTGCCACTACAACAACGTCGGCCATATTTCGGGTTAATCTCCCATAATGCTCCACATCATCCCAACTTTTGATCCCGCTATGACCTCATTGGCGGATCAGACTATTACTTCATGTGAACTAGGTGGGGGAGGAGTGGTTAAAATGGATGTGACCAAATTATGTTAACCTGTATAGAAAATTATGAAACCTGTATAGATTAGAATAAAACCTTTACTACCCGCAATGTTTTATTTGTCTGCCCCCTTTTAGACATTAAGGCAATGACATAAAAAACATCATCACATTTAGCAGCAATAAAGCTTGCAAAAAGGCTACAGAGGAGGTGGTGAAGATCCTGCCATAGATCACCTGCTCTGTTAAAAAGTATTCAAGCCACCCTTTTAAGATCCAGCATTAAAAACCCACTGCCAGTCGTGAGTCTCTCTGCTACACAGACCCCCGGACACAGTGTTCTTAAGAGCGGTACAGGCTTTTCAGTCGCCAAATTATTAATACTGTGTCTACCCTGGTTAAATTGAAAAAGGGAGCAGGGGGATGCTTTGAAGCTTGGCTTTTTTTTCATTCAACTTAGTGAATACGGACAAGGTTATATAATGGCCCGCGGCAGAGTGGAATGGCGGTAGCATGGGCACAACGCCACTAATGTTTTAGCTTGCACCGGGCTTTACACTTTTCATTTGTTTGTGGGCGACAGCTTAGCAGCGGATTAGCAGAGCTAGCCTCAATAATTTAGGTTGATTTAAGGGGAATCCAGCGAAGAAGCTACCGAGGCACCTTTCCAAAGTGACGACCGGGGATAGCGAGGTGTGAGATTGTTCGGTTTTTGTTGCCATCATCCCCTCCTATAATATTCTGACCATAGATCGACAAGCACCATATTTGTTTTTGTTTTTAACTCTAAAGCAATGTTTTCCCCTTGTTGTACCCATTGGACATAAGCTCTTAAGTAGGGATTTTTTTTAGACACCCAAATGGCTTTAGTAACAGATTTTATGACAGCACACTATTTGATGTCACCCTTGTCTTGACTGACACTTTCTAAACTAAGATGCAGTGCAGTCTCTACGTATTGCACAGTTATCCCTTTGGTTTCTATCTCTACATTTAAATGTACATTTTGACAATAGCCAGTAGCAGTGGCACTCCCGCATCAACGTCTGCCTCTCTCCTGAGATCTCCCTTTTCGTTCAATGAGCATAACAACAGATCGTAGCATGTTTAAAAAGTGACAGGAGTAGTTAGAAGACACTGGATCTGACACTGAGTCAGATACAGTATGTTCTGCTCCCCCCTTACTCCCCAATGGTAAAGGTTAGGGTAATATGATCCTAGATCTGTGGTGATCTTCCTCAATATCTGCGTCAACATATCCCCGTCAACAAATCCCCACAAAAAGCAGTTGTGCGTCACAGCCAGACTTGAATAGGGGTTTGATCATGATATCTGGCGCCCTTGTCTGTGAAAACACCATTTCTTCCATGTCACGCCTCAATCAATCCCCATTGTGAGATGACTTTTCCCCTCCCTCTCACCTCCGTTGCGAATCCCCATTCGTGTCATCATAGTCCATCACAGCCCACACAGGGAGAGGCGTAGAGCCGTAATAGATGCCCCCCCGAGCAAACAGCCCAACAGCATATCAATTACCCATCCAGCCCTGTTCAGCCAGACGCCACGATGCAACCACTCCCCAGCCCAGCAGACAATAAGATACTGTACAACGCAGATATTACGCCATCTTTTTTGTCACTTACAAATTGTGTGCTGTAGACCCGGCAGCACACCTGTGTGTGTGTGTGTGTGTGTGTGTGTGTGTGTGTGTGTGTGTGTGTGTGTGTGTGTGTGTGTGTGTGTGTGTGTGTGTGTGTGTGTGGTTTTTTGGTGATTTCCTAGTCGCCTTTGACAATGGAGAGCCATCTGCCAGCCTGTTGTTGTTGTGCCCTTTTCATTGCAGGCAACATGTCTCATGTCACTTCTCTATAAACCCTTCAGGTTCATTTGTTCAGTTTCAGTACTGCTGACGATCTCACACACACACACACACACACACACACACACACACACACACACACACACACACACACACACACACACACACACACACACACACACACACACACACACACACACACACACACCACACACACACAACACCACACAACACACCACACACACACACACACACCACAACACTCCCACAGCAGAGGTGATTCAGCCGCTCCTGGTATTATTGCAGCTGTGTGGCCCCTAATGACCCACTGAAGTGATCAAATAAAAGGAAAACGGTTGTTCGGCACAGGGACAGATGGAGTCATACCTCACATTCCATCTCGTCTCAGGCTGAGGTGGTATGTCTCACGCCTGCCTATGTAGCCTATCCTATAGTCTCAGCAGCTGACTGGCGAACTTAAGCTATTGAAACCCTAACATTGCATTTTTACATAAAAGAGGACAGATGAAAAATGAAGATGTGTAATGGTCATAACAATGATCATGATGATAATGATGTTATCATTTTAATCCTCTTAGGATATCACCTCCACTTCTGAGAGCGATTACTTTCTTCTTTATGGTGCAATCGCTTTCATGTGTTGTAATGATGGGGGAAAAATCGATACAGTTACATATCGCTTTATTATTTTGGACGATGTCATATCGATACTTTGTAAAAAATATATTTGTATTTTTGTTAGATTTTTGCTAGGTAGTGTTAGCTAGCGCTAGTCGGCTATACATGCGCCAAACTCTGATATTTTTCATCCTATAGCTTAGTTCTCCATCTTCTTTTTAAATAGTGAGCCGATATGTTTTCAGCACTTTTATTTCCATGACTGATCAAAACAAATTTTTGAATTTTCTCATGCTCTCTCTTCTCTCTGCAGCAGACATGTAGTGAGCAATATGTTTGGAACATCAAATTGCAATAATATCACAGTATCAAATCACAATACATATTGAATCAGGAGAATCGCAATACAAATTGTATCCTAAGCATTGTAACAATATCGTATCGTGAGGTCCCTGGCAATTCCCAACCCTAATGTGTTGTGTGTCCATTGGGCCATGCGTGTACATGTACAATACATGTATTCCTTGTAAAATAGGGGTTTCCTTGGACAGATCAACAATAAATCAACCGATTCATTTTGTGTAATGAGATGTTTAATCAAACAATATCCCCAAATAATGTGGGTACGAGATGCTGATCATGAGCAAAGTTTAAAAAGTAGGGATTTACAGTTCTTAAAACTACACTTCTCTGACTCTTGTGACAATGGACATGTAAAACGAACAATATCATATAGTGTGAAATTCCATCAACTGTCAATTTCTCATGGCTGTCCACACATGCCATGGTCGGACAAAGAAAACGCTGTTCCCATCTCACACTCCTCCCCTGCATGTTTTACATTTCTGTCCCTTATTGCCTTTACACTTGACTAGTTGTGCTGAATTGCGAGCACCAATTAGGGTTTAGAAAACCTTCGCATGGCCAATCAGATCCTTGCCAGAGCTCTTATCAAGAACGGTTCTCATTTACGCGGGATACAAGCCCCAATGCCAAGTGGGTGGTTTTCCAGGGATAAAAAAATGTGAGATAGCGATATGTTCTCCACACACTGTTAGACAAGTCTGTGTGGTCATGGCTGTTATGTGGGATAGTTATTCAAAAGTTGTTTCATTCTATAACAAGGGTTATAAAATCTTCCTCCAGCCCTCCTCCTGGACAGTCTACTGTCTGTACAGCCTTTTGTTCCAACATTGTTCTAGTATACCTGTTTCTACCACTAAATGCTCATTAGTAACTTGATTWGCTCAACTTGCATAGCCAATAGCTATCCAGAAGGATGTTTGGCCACACCTGTCCTGGAACATTCTGAGTTGGGGGAGGGGTGGCAAAGCTGGTTAGAGCTTCTCTTCTCTTTAGGGAGGCGAGCTCAGTCCAATTTCAGTGTTAACGTTAGCATGCCAGCTGCAAAGACCCATGTTGAGCATCAATCATCGCCTGCCTTCTGTTTCTCTGTAATGTTTGGAAAAAGTTGGCCTCGGTCATTAGAGACAAAATGGGGGTCAAYGGACCACGAGATGTATGTCCCATAAAACAGCACATACACATTATGCACTGTGTGATATGAAACAGCTTGCCTAGATGGATGTGGGTAGGAGCGTTGAATTATATATATATTTAATATGACCAGATTGTCTCACAGTGACCTTTTGTGTCACTAACGTTGAGGATACTAGTAACTCATGTTCATACAAGATAGGAAAATAGTTACTGTGCAATTTTGTAGAGTGGGCTAAACTTATGTAGATTCACCCGGCTGGTAGCTTAGCCAACTTTGCAACTGTTTCTCTTGCCAATGATTGCTAAATGACATGATTCACTACTAATTTTGTGCAACTATAGGAAGCATCAGCAAAGTAATGTGACAACAAATAAATAACTTGTTATCCGATCTTATCCCCAATAACAAACGTAAAGTACCTTTAAACATTTATTTGAAGAGTTTCATTCCAAAACACTAGATATCAAATTTCAGAAATATTGGTAAATTAGCTTTTATTTTTTWAAGAAATTATGAAAACGATTGGTGTGATTTTTCACTATCTAATAGGCATGGGGTTGGTCAATGATAGCCATATATGTGTTTAAAATCTATCACTTGATGGTTCATTTCAGAGACAAATAATAATGTTTTTTTGCTAAATGTAGTACTGCTAGGTTTTACACAGTCAAATGTAACAAAACTACATTTTAATAAAGAACTACAAATGATACATTTGTGACATATATATAATAATAATAATAATAATAATGACTTACAGTAAGTGCATTCATCTTAAGATAGCTAGGTGAGACAACCACATATCACAGTGAAATATACTGGAGACGAACATTCCATTCCAGCTAAACAATGGATATATTTGTCGTTCAAACATTCACCAGACATGTCATCCAACATATGTCAGGTAGACATACAGTGCCACACCCCTTGACTTTTTCCACATTTTGTTGTGTTACAAAGTGGGGTTAAAATGGTTTTAATTGTCATAATTTGTCGAAGATATACACAGAATACTCTGTAATGTCAAAGTGGACAACTATTTTCAGGTATTGCRATAGATTTTCAAGCAGATTTAAGCCAAAACTGTAACTCGGCCACTCAGGAACATTCACTGTCTTCTTGGTAAGAAACTCAAGTGTAGATTTGGCCTTGCGTTATACGTTATTGTCCTGCTGAAAGGGCTTACTCTGTGAACTTTTTTTTTTTGAAACAAACATTGAATATCCCTTTGAGCATGGCAAAGTTATTATTGACACTTTGGATGATGTATCAATACACCCAGTCACTACAAAGATACAGGCGTCCTTCCTAACTCAGTTGCCAGAGAGGAAGGAAATCGCTCAGGGATTTCACCGTGAGGTCAATGGTGACTTTCAAAACTTTATGTAACTTTAAAAAGTTACATAGTTTAATGCATGTGACAGGAGAAATCTGAGGATGGATTAACAACATTGTAGTTACTCCACAATACTAACCTAATGGACAGAGTGAAAGAAGGAAGCCTGTACAGAACATGCATCCTGTTTGCAACAAGGCACTAAAGTAATACTGCAAAGAATGTGGCAAAGCAATTCACTTTTTGTCCTGAATATAACATTTTATGTTTGGGGAAAATCCAATACAAGACATTACTGAGTACCACTCTCCATATTTTCAAGCATAGTGGTGGCTGCATCATTTTATGGGTATGCTTGTAATCGTTAAGGACTGGGGAGTTTTTCAAATGGAGCTAAGCACAGGCCAAATCCTAGAGGAAAACCTGGTTCAGTATGCTTTCCACCAGACACTGGGAGATTAATTCACCTTTCAGTGGGATAATAACCTAAAACGCAAGGCAAAATCTACACTGGAGTTGCTTACCAAGAAGATAGTGAATGTTCCTCATTGGCTGAGTTACACTTTTGACTTAAATCTGCTTGGAAATCTATGGCAAGACCTGAAAACAGTTGTCTAGCAATGATCAACAACCAATTTGACAGAGCTTGAAGAATTTTGAAAAGAATAATGAGCAAATGTTGCACAGTCCAGGTGTGGAATGCTCTTAGAGACTTAACCAGAAGGATTCACAGCTGTAATCGCTTCCAAAGGTGGTTCTAACATTTAGTGCCTATACGGTATTGTACTCTAAATTGATGACTTGATTTACAACACCTGCCATAATATGGACTTGGTCTTTTACCAAATAGGGCTGTCTTCTGTATAACACCCATACCATGTCATAGCAAAACAGATTGGCTCAAACACATTTAAGAAGGAAAGAAATTCCACAAATTTACTTTTAATTGAAATTTATTCCAGGTGACTACCTCATGAAGCTGGTTGAGAGAATGCCAAGAGTGTGCAAAGCTGTCATCAAGGCAAAGGGTGGCTACTTTCAAGAATCTCAAATATAACATATATTTTGATTTCTATAACACTTTTTTGGTTACAACATGTTTCCATTTGTGTTATTTCATAGTCTTGATGTCTTCATTATTATTCAACAATGTAGAAAATAGTAAAAAAAGTAAGAAAAACCCTTGAATGAGTAGGTGTGTCCAAGCTTTTGACTGGTGCTGTATGTATTCCTACTTCTCTTGATTGCATCATTTTACAAGTATCAGATCTTATGTTTCCACTCACATTGAGAAGGCAATGCAGTCTCCAAACGGAGTCTGGCTTGACCTCCAAAGACAATCCTCTTAGCGATAACATGCAAGTGCTGAAATCTGCAACTTTGTGACTTTCTGGTCTTGGCGCGTTCATAAGGAAGATAAATCGCTTTCTCTCTGCAACGCTTAGCACCTTCGATAACTATTTATGTCCTCACTCTTTCTCTCCCTCCCTCTCTCTCCAGCACCACCAAAGTTTTTGAGAACCCCCAATGACCAAACGGGCGTGCAAGGAGGCGTGGCATCATTCATCTGCCAAGCAACGGGAGACCCACGCCCCAAGATAGTTTGGAACAAGAAGGGGAAGAAAGTCAGCAACCAGAGATTTGAGGTATTAGGTCTATTGTTCTGATGTAAAATGCTCGACAAAACGGGAATGCTCAACAGTGCTTTTGGTACCCCCATCCCCCCTCCCGTCCCTCTCCAAACCTCTAACACATAATCCATCCCCCCGATCTCCCAAATCACACGCCCGCCTTTGCCACCACGCATGAGCAGGCTTTCATAATCATGCTGGCCCAGCCATCTAACATGCATGAGATTTAATGAGCAAGTACACAGCGATCTGGGACATATTTGTAATTAAAGAAATACAGAAAGAATGATGGGGTGAAAGAAAGAAAAGGGGGAAGAAATGGTGTGACCCAGATACCTATATTAACATCATGCTGAATTTGGCTGCTTATGCAAAACGAGGGAGAAGTGTATCTCTGTAGTTCAAAGGTCTTTTGCTTCGTGGCATCTTTATCTAAATGCATGTCCCCCTCGCTGTTTTGTTTGGCTGCAAGCTTTGATTTGTCCTTCTCTTTAATCGCCATGACAAATAACACATCATCTACGAACACTGATAAGATTTCTATACATTTCTGTGTCATTCCCTTTCGGAGTGTATCATAGTGTGATATGAACAAACACCTTCCTCTCTCCTTGCCATACTACTACTCAGCAGTAATGGGTTATCTGGATTTGGAGAGTCTTTGGCGTCTCACAGGTCGGGCAGGAATCGAATCTTATCAGAGTTCATCACATTTGTGCCGCTGCACGTACTGAATGCTAATGCACTAGCTCGCTAACTCACCCATCGCCACTGCGAGGCTTGCTTGCCACGCCTTTATTCCCCCACTCACTCACGCGGCCGGCTCCTCATCCCTAACAAAGCCCATTTCCCTTTACAGAAACACTGAGACTTTCTCAACCCAATTTTCTTTCTCTTTGAGTTTGAAATGGMAAAGGGAGCACTTTTACTTACCATCATCACGCGCTCTTGCAATGATTGCCCAAATGTGCCCTTGTCGCTTGGCCACTGAACCGTCAAGGTGTTTTGTTCAACTAACACATGAAATGATATGCTCTGAACTGTACCAGTGAGTGTCGAGGCCGGCCTTTCTGTGTGTGTGTTTGTGCTTGTGTGTCTGTATATGAAGCAGAGGTTCTTAACAGTCAACTTTTTTTTTTAAACCTACCTAAAAATGCATAAAAATGAGTTATGATACAGGGCTTTCTAAAAACAGTGAGTATACAGCATGGAACGATAGCTGTAAAAGCTACAAAACACCCGTTTGTGAACATTTTATGTGTTGTATGTCCAAAACAATTGGTCATGTCTTTTTGTACTGCTCTCACGTCATGGTGATAACAATTGTTCGTCACTATTTATCGAACCACATTTAATTGTTTGTTATTGTTCTGTCCCATTGAGATATTTCAATGTTTTTAGTAGTTTGTTAACTTTAAGAGTGGGGCGAACCAAAATGTACATGCAATATAAAACAGACATAAAAGTCCAAATGATTCGTTCTGGCCAATGGATACTTTCCCATTCTTAAAGTTAGTTGGCCTCTTTGATTATCTTCCCAATAATTGATACACAAGATCAGCTCATATTTTGGATCCAAAGTTGATGTCGGAGAGCTGTGAGCCATCTTTGAATTTACACTACATGGCCAAAAGGATGTGGACACCCCTTCAAATCAGTAGAATAGGCTGTTTCAGCCACACCCGTTGCTGACAGGTGTACAAAATCGAGCACACAGCCATGCAATCTCCATAGACAAACATTACCAGTAGAATGGCCCATACTAAAGAGCTCAATGAATTTCAACATGGCACCGTCATAGGATTCACCTTTCTAACAAGTCAGTTAGTCAAATTTCTGCCCTGCTAGAGCTGCCCGGTCAACTGTAAGTGCTGTTATTGTGAAGTGGAAATGTCTAGGAGAAACAACGGCTCAGCCGTGAAGTTTTAGGCCACACAAGCTCACAGAATGGGACCGCCGAGTGCTGAAGCGCGTAGAGCGTAAAAATTGTCTGTCCTCAGTTGCAACACTCACTGCCTCGGGAAGCAACGTCAGCACAATAACTTTCCATCAGGAGCTTCATGAAATGGGTTTCCATAGCCGAGCAGCCGCACACAAGCCTAAGATCACAATGTGAATTGCCAAGCGTCGGCTGGAGTGGTGTAAAGCTCGCCGCCTTTGGACTCTGGAGCAGTGCAAACGCGTTCTCTGGAGTGATGAATCACGCTTTACCATCTGGCAGTATGACAGAGCAATCTGAGTTTGATGAATGCAAGGAGAATGCTACCCCCCGAATGCATAGTGCCAACTGTAAAGTTTGGTGGAGGAGGAATAATGGTCTGGGGCTATTTTTCATGTTTCGGCTAGGCCCCTAAGTTCCAGTGAAGGGAAATCTTAACGCTACAGCATACAATGACATTCTAGACGATTCTGTGGTTCTGGTGGCAAAAGTTTGGGGATTGCCCTTTCCTGATTACATTACCCCTGTGCATAAAGCGAGGTCCATACAGAAATGGTTTGTCGAGATCGGTGTGGAAGAACTTGACTGGCCTGCACATAGCCCTGACCTCAACTCCATCGAACACCTTTGGGATGASTTGAAAAACTGACTGCTAGCCAGGCTTAATCGCTCAACATCAGTGCCCGTCCTCACTAATGCTCATGTGGCTGAATGGAAGCAAGTGTCCATATACTTACTTTTTGCCATGTGGTGTATATTATATTTAATCTTCCAGTACATCACTAGATAATAATAAGATGCAAATAACTAATAATGGCTCTCTGAACACAACTGATCTGGTAATAACTATACCAATGGATAGTCAATCATAAGCACAAACAACAGTCTAAGGCCGTAACTAGCCATGCAAAACTTTGATCAATAGTCACAATGATGACATTATTATCTATTGAAGTCGGAAGTTTAAATACACTTAGGTTGGAGTCATTAAAACTTGTTTTTCAACCACTCCCCAAACTATAGTTTTGGCAAGTCGGTTAGGACATCTACTTTGTGCATGACACAAGTAATTTTTCCAACACTTGTTTACAGACAGATTATTTCATTTATAATTCACTGTATCACAATTACAGTGGGTCAGAAGTTTACATACACTAAGTTTACTGTGCCTATAAACAGCTTGGAAAATTCCAGAAAATTATGTCATGGCATTAGAAGCTTCTGATAGGCTAATTGACATAATTTGAGTCAATTGGAGATGTACCTGTGGATGTATTTCAAGGCCTACCTTCAAACTCAGTCCCTCTTTGCTTGACATCATGGGGAAATCAAAAGAAATCAGCCAAGACCTCAGAAAAAGAATTGTAGACCTCCACAAGTCTGGTTCATCCTTAGTAGCAATTTCCAAACACCTGAAGGTACCACATTCATCTGTACAAACAATAGTATGCAAGTATAAACACCATAGGACCACGCAGCTGTCATACTGCTCAGGAAGGAGACGAGTTCTGTCTCCTAGAGATGAACGTACTTTGGTGCGAAAAGTGCAAATCAATTCGAGAACAACAGCAAAGGCCCTTGTGAAGATGCTGGAGGAAACGGGTACAAAAGTTATCTATATCCACAGTAAAACTAGTCCTATATCGACATAAACTGAAAGGCCGCTCAGCAAGGAAGAAGCCACTGCTCCAAATTCGCCATAAAAAAGCCAGACTACGGTTTGCGACTGCACACGGGGACAAAGATTGTACTTTTTGGAGAAATGTCCTCTGGTCTGATGAAACAAAAATGGCCATAATGACCATCGTTATGTTTGGAGGAAAAAGGGGGAGGCTTGCAAGCCGAAGAACACCATCCCATCCGTGAAGCACGGGGGTGGCAGCATCATGTTGTGGGGGTGCTTTGCTGCAGGAGGGACTGGTGCACTTCACAAAATAGATGGCGTCATGAGGAAGGAGAATTCTGTGGATATATTGAAGCAACATCTCAAGACATTCCAGTCAGGAAGTTAAAGCTTGGTCGCAAATGGGTCTTCCAAATGGACAATGACCCCAAGCATACTTCCAAAGTTATGGCAAAATGGCTTAAGGACAACAAAGTCAAGGTATTGGAGTGGCCATCACAAAGCTCTGACCTCAATCCTATAGAAAATGTGTGGGCAGAACTGAAAAAGCGTGTGCGAGCAAGGYGGCCTACAAACCTGACTCAGTTACACCAGCTCTGTCACAAAGAATGGGCCAAAATTCACCCAACTTATTGTGGGAAGCTATTAGAAGGCTATCAGAATCGTTTGACCCAAGTTTAGCGATTTAAAGGCAATGCTACCAAATACTAATTAAGTGTATGTAAACTTCTGACCCACTGGGAATGTGATGAAAGAAATGAAAGCTGAAATAAATCCTTCTCTCTACTATTATTCTGACATTTCACATTCTTAAAATAAAGTGGTGATCCTAACTGACCTAAGACAGGGAATTTTTACTAGGATTAAATGTCAGGAATAGTGAAAAACTGATTTTAAATGTATTTGGCTAAGATGTATGTAAACTTCCGACTTCAACTGTACATACTACAGATGTGGTATCTCTTCCTCAAACACATACAATGCGATGCACACGTAGGTTCCAAATCAATTGCTTGAAAATCCATCCTCTCCTTGTTTCCCCATTCACCTGCTCTTAATTGAAAAGACATGACAGGGGAAAACCAATTTGGTGGAAGCTTGCCTCAGGCTGGCTTTCACCTGGAAACATCTTTCAGGAGAGGAGGTGAAGGGTGGATGGTCTTTATAGACAWTTGAGAAAAGAGCCAAACACTCACTCAAATAAGGAGCTGATGTTAGGGTATACTAGCCATAGCAGCTTCCATTGTTTTCTGATGGGAAGCACAGTGTTTTTTGCGCCATCAGTGTTGTAGGACAAATGTGTTTATACTCTTCTGCAGGAGTGGTTGGAATTGCTCTGTGCAAACTTCCGTCACTGATTGTGAAAAAAAAAAACTCCTTTAACATATCTTGTTTCTCGCACCTGCAGGTGATTGATTTCGATGACGGCTCTGGCTCGGTGTTAAGAATTCAGCCCTTGCGTACGCCCCGAGACGAAGCCATATACGAATGTGTTGCCTCCAACACTGTTGGAGAGCTGAGTGCTACTACGAGACTCACTGTTTTACGTGGTAGGTGCTGTTTTCTCCACAACCAAAATGCTAACTCCTCTTCCTTTAACTCTCAGTTTCTTCAACTAACTAGGTAAGCGAGACTTTCTTTGTTTCTATGTCTGGTGTGTCTGTCCTGTCTGTCTGTCCTCTTTCTTTTCTTTTTCTCACACTTTATTGTACACTTAGTTGAATCTCAGGTTTTGCCACAGTATTCCACTCATGTTGAATTTACTGACTTAATTGGCCTTACTCCATTAGCGACTTAGCCAAATACGGATTTTCTAAGTCAATTAACACATTTTCTTACAGTTTCCTGACACAATAATTAAGATGCTGGTTGAGTTATGCAAAGTAGTTTTCCATTGCTGGCTCTTGGTGTTCTAATGGAATGCTGAGTGCTATTCAATTCAGATTAAATTTTACTTATCTGCTCTTGCTTTAATATTCACTTCACTGGAGAAAAAGGTATTTGAATCAGGTTTAAAACTAGTAGCTAATTTCATCATATTGTTCATGAAATATCATGCTTTAGATTTTCTAACCTAACTAAATGTAACCTAACTAAATGAGATTCCTGTATTTAATTTGTATTTATTTTTTTCAACCCAATTTCGTGGTATCCAATTGGTAGTTACAGTCTTGTCTCATCGCTGCAACTCCCGTACGGAGTCGGGAGAGGCGAAGGCCGAGAGCCATGCATCCTCTGAAACACAACCCAACCAAGCCGCACTGCTTCTTGACACAATGCCCATCCAACCCGGAAGCCAGCCGCACCAATGTGTACACCTGGCGACCGTGTCAGTGTGCACTGCCCGCCACAGGAGTTTCTAGTGCGCGATGAGACATGGATATCCCTGCCGGCCAAACCCTCCCTAACCCGGACGACGCTGGGCCAATTGTGCGCCACCCCTTGAGCCTCCCAGTCGCGGCCAGCTGCGACAGAGCCTGGACTCGAACCCAGAATCTCTAGRGGCACAGCTAGCACTGCGATGCAGTGCCTTAGACCACTGCGCCATTCGGGAGGCGAGATTCCTGTATGTTGTTGTAACTTTGTAATACTTGCAGTTGCTGGAGATACTTTGAATACTGACAGCAACAATTGGTCCCGAATCTAAAGTTATCTGCTGATACCACAATCATAACCACTGCCACATACCGTACATATAAAAAGCAAATGTTTATCTTGATTACACACAACATCCTATTGAAACGCAAATGCTTACTGGCCCCGGACTCAAAAATAGATTGTACTTGTAGACCTATCTCTCTAAAGCAGAGACTTGTTATGCTCTGAATGGAGAATTGGCTCTAAAATCCCTTGACACTCTGAATGAGGTGTGCTCCATTATCCCCCACAATTACACAACAGCTCCCCACCTATAGAAAAGAGCCAGCTCTGTATATTCTCTCTCAAGCACCTTGTCCTCTCTTCCTTATCACCACCACCGAGATGAACAAAAGGCCCCTGGCACGGTCCCCAAGGGCCCTTTGAAAAGGAAAGGTGGCAGATTCTCATGCAATCTCTCCCCTGTTTACGCTATGTCTCTGCACGTGTGTGTTTGTGTTTATGTATGTGTGTAGAAACACAATAACATGCACGTGCACACACACACACACACACACACACACACACACACACACGCACACGCACACGCACATGCACACACAGAGAGACTGGCGAAGGAAATGAGTGTCACAGCATCTGCTTCACTGAACCTGTGCCTCTCAGCTCCAATGCCAAGGCATTAGCATGTATATTACCATTCCATTCCACTTTGTCCCTAGCTATACCTACCCCTCCTTGTATCCCATCACCAGTTTGAAGGTGAGCGAAGCCGCATATGCCGCAGCAAAAAGCCCTTCCTGTGTTGCAATAAAGTGATGCTCTCTGGTCAAGGCAGATGAGAGTATGTCTCTCACTCACTCATGCAGAGACCCAGGCATACACACACTTTCACATCCCCATCCACACACATCCTCAACAGACCTGTCAATTTCTACCTGAATGAGAATATTCACCAAATAGTTATTTTTCGGGGGCTTTATACCTTTTCTCTAGAATGTGTATTATAACTAGCACAACCAGCCAAATTCAAACATTGTCAAAGTTGCAACGCAACTTATTTTGGAGGCCTCATGTCTTATTCATGTAGTCTACTGAGCTGGGATGTAAGGGTGAACTTTTACATTAGAGGGCAGGGCGGTGGGTTTAGTTTGAGGACAATGTACGGGTAGTGTACTTTTACAAGGTTAAATTGCAATGCATAATACATAACACAAAAAGCCATAGAGATACCATTTTCTTTCTGCCTTGTACCAAAAAGTCTCTATGTATCTCTGACATGGTTCTGTATCTCCCTTGGAGAATACAATATGTCTGTATTTGCACGCCACGATTTATTTGGGAAATTCCTCTGCCAGGTTCTTTATTTGGTGTTGTATACCACCAAAAATTACAATCTGAGTTCAATCTGTTGGCGTAGCTAGGAGCTTTATAGATTATCTATCCCACCTTGTATACCTCTTGCCGAGTCGCTACAGCCACACAAGGCCCGCAATAGATACATAAACTAATCACCGGATGAAGACACTGCTAAGTAATACATATAAAGTGACTGTTCATTTAGTTCATTTGAGCTCCAGTGGCCTGTGCTAGGAGATTGGTTAGCATCTGTTTTTTTCTGGTAGCTTGCTCCAGGAGGAGATAATGGCTAATTCCATAAAGGGGGAAAAGTAAAATTGTTGTAATTGCCAAAGTCATGAAGCATCAGGGCTGCGAGGTGAAGGATCCAGTGGCAGAGATATTAGCATTTGGATGAGCCACGGACTTGATGGGAAATGCGATTAGCAATGAATTTCCTGGCTTAAAGAGAGAAAGTAATTTGCATGAAAGGCGAACCGCTAGCATAATGATGTTCGTACCCGAAATCTACTTGTCCAATGAATGAGGGCCCTAGTTTGCATATTGTACTTTTTTCCCCCTTGGATCTCTTTCTCCCTCTGTTTTGATTAACTCAGAGATGACTTAAGTCATATGTGATATGGGTGTTTGAATTAAGGTTGTCTGATTTGAAATTGGAATTGGAAAACGGTAGGAGATGAAGGGTGATAAAAGATTAAAGAGAAGCAGATAAAATGGTGCAGGAGTCATAGTGTAGTTTTGATACCACGTATAGCATACAGTACCACCTTATGAGTCATAATACCCATAACACCTAGCGGTCAAACAGGGAAAGGGTTCCAATCATTTTTTCAACCAGGGATTTTAGAAACACTTAAAATAAGGGCTGTGTTTCATGTAGGTTTACCCTGGCGTGACGTTTTGATAACCGTGTAAATCTGTCTTAAGACAAGGGGACTTTTATCAATATATTCGCCTATGTTTACCCCCCCAAAATGTAATGCCAATTAGCTGCTAATGTGGCTATCATAAAGAACGACTAATGCCATGAGGATCTGGACGAGACTGCCGAATCGAGGCGAAAATAAGTATCTCTGGATTAATTATCTAATGTTAGCTAAATGTAGTAATTAATAAATTGGCTACATTCCTTTAAATGGCCAATTTTGTGTATTGTAGTGTATTGTGTTTGACCACTAGGTTTTATGGGTATTTATGGGTATTTACTTAGGCAGCACAATCGTATGCTATTGTCACATGGTATGGCTGTGTCAACTTTCTTCGCTGCAGATTCAGTCGTGATTAAGGAAGTTAATGTATCCATATATTCCCATTATACTGTGAACAGCGATTTCTCTCGCCATTCTCACAAGCATGCAGAGTTGTGCTGATGTGCTCAACTTGATAGTAAGAGTGGAAAATAGAAAGACTCTCTACTGTGACGGAAAAAAGACCTAAACAAAATCCATAATTTCTGTTTGTAAGGAGTGGTGCAGGGTGCTCTCGCTCTGTAAAAGTGACCACATTGTAGGAAAGGATTATCTTTTCACCCATAGCCAGAAGAAGCCTGTAGACTATAGCTTATGTATACTTAACTTTCTACACTTTGCAGTCTTCAGACACTCAAGAAGAAAATAGTTTGAATAGTGCATATTCATAATACAGAATGAGAAAATTCCTCAGAAAACTAAGGCTGAGTTTACACAGGCAGCCTAATTCTGTTCTTTTACCCAATTATTGGCAAAAGATTTGATCTGATTGGTCAAAAGACCAATAGTGGAAAAATATCAGAATTGCCTGTGTAAACACAGCCTAAGTGCATGAAGGAATTAAGTGCATCTGCTTCTGTAAAGCGAGGAGGAAGATAATATAATTCCACCCACGTAAACCAATAAGAATGTCCATTAAAAACTGATTTGTGTGTTGGTACTGTATGTATTTGTACGCCTTACTGGCATAGATTCACAACAGTGATAAACTTAAACCAATGTTCCCAGTCTGAAGTTCAGAGTCAGAGTAGAACCCGGACAAATAATATCATATTCTTTATTTTATCATTCCCCTGAGTTGCAGTGCCCAGACTACGCTTGCTTTTTAAATCCAGCAAGGAACAGAATAAGTCTAGACCAAGAATATTCATAAGCACCACACAGACATATCAKATTTTTTTTTTTACTCCTCTTCACCATACTACTTTGCATGGATTTGCATTTCAAGTCCACTAGGAACTACTTTTCTGTGTCGTGATGTAGGGTCTTAATACAAATTCTTCACATTACTTTGTTTCTCTGCAAGTTCCTCTACTCTGTACTCTACTCTGTATCTCAGGTTGTACTTCAAAGAAGCACAGCCCGAAAGAAAAAACAAAACATTGACTGAGTGCTCAAATTGCTCGTGAAGCAAATAGCTGGCTCAGCTTTCTTGGACTGCCAGAGCAAGGCATGCAGTGAGGGTGAAGCAGGTGGCTATTGTAAAATTGCAGAGCCTGAGATCACTATGCTTGCAAAAAGCAATGCAGGAGGTGAACAAGGCAGCATAGGGAGCCAGGAGCGAGAACGCTATTCAGTTTGGTTCACCGACAAGTTCTGTAGACGCCAAGACCCAGGCTACAGTACAGAAGACTCAGAACACTCAATTGTGCTGCAGAAGTACTTTTTTCAATAAATAGAGGCTTTCAAAATCCTGCTGACTTCAACCCAGGTGAACTCCTTTTGAGGGGAAGAATACATGGAAGAATTATAAAAGTGCCTGAGACAGCCGTTTTAAGTGTATCAGAAGTCCTGTAACCTTATTTGTGCATGGYTGAAAAAAGAACCCCCATCATCCCATACTCTTGTCTGAGATGTTTGACTCATTCATGTTTCCTAAATCAGCAGAATTGTGCATTTCTTTCCGGTTCCCGGGCAGTTGAGTAACAGGTGGAGCGTGGCAGTTGGTTATTTCCATCAGGGCAAAAAGTAGTCATTTGTAGGGAAATTCCATCAGGCCTAATTGAACAGACACAGATTATTTAGACTTCCCATTATGGATTTTCATTACACCCTCTTCTAAACGCGTCCATAGACTGACGTATTTCATCAATATTGTGAGATAGTCCCTGTCTTCTATAAATCTGTCCAGATAGATAGCTTTTGCAATATGTGCGTTTTTCAAACAACCACAAGCCTCTGAATGATTGTAAAAACTGTGGCGACTCTGCACATTATAATATAAATCTGCTGGACAAAAGAAGAGTCTTGTATTGGCACTCCCCTCAATTCTAAATCCCAGTCTCGTTCATCACCAAAAATGGAACAGATAATGACAAGTTATTTATGATTGTAATTAAAAAGATTGAATTGACTGTCATCGAAGAAATTGATCTCTCGGTGGATGATAATTCTCAAAATGTCTCTGCTTAATTCATCGAGGGGGAGAATCGGTATTTGTACAGTACTGAGCATGATTTAAGACGAAAAAGAGCGCTGATGTGGTGTTTAGCAAAAAATGACCCACGTCTGGCTGCTAACAAGATGGATGTGAAGCTTTACGGTCCAATAGCGAGTGCGAAAACATCTGCTGAAGCCACAAAGGGACTGGGATTGCACTGTGAAAATGATAGATAACATGGTGGCCAGAATGGCACAGTATTTTTTTATTATTAAAGTAAACACAACCCCCTATAAATGAATCATTATCGATTCGGAGAGATAGGTCAGTTGTTTTCTGCTTGGTGCTCCCAGACGTCATGCAGTGTCCTATGTAACAACCTCAGGTCGCAAAATTGGGGGTGCAATTAGTTGCTTAGTGATTGAAAATGCTAATGTCTTGTCACATCTCCTGACAACAGTAATTTGACTTGTTAATGGCCCCAAAAGGTTGGAGAATACAAAAAAAAGCCAACCAACTAATCTCCTACATGGACACGCCAGACAAGGCCTTTTACAAGTAAATTTCAAGGCCTAAACATTCCAATACCCAAACAGTATACACTGAGTGTAAAAAAACATTAGGAACACCTGCTCTTTCCATAACATAGACTGGCCAGGTGAATCCAGCTGAAAGCTATGATCCCTTATTGATGTAACTTGTTTAATTCACTTCAATCAGTGTAGATGAAGAGGAAGAGACATATTAACAAAGGATTTTTAAGCCTGGAGACAACTGAGACATGGATTGTGTATGTGTGCCATTCAGAGGGTGAATGGGCAAGACAAAATGATGAAGTGCCTTTGAACGGGGTATGGTAGTAGGTGCCAGGTGCACCAATTTGAGTGTGTCAAGAACTGCAACGCTGCTAGGTTTTTCACACTGGAGTCAACATGGGCCAGCATCCCTGTGAAACGCTTTCGACACCTTGTAGAGTCCATGGTGTTCTTAATGTTTGGTATACTTAGTGTATTATGCCCCTAAGTTATGCAATTTTGGTGAGAGATACCTATCTATGGTTATACTGTAGGTTTCATTACACTGATGACACTACCATACAAGTCAAAGGGCGTGTCAGGAAACGAATAATAGCTCAATCATTTCAATTATCTCCATTAGTTCTGTAGCATTAAAACATGTCACAAAGCTGGAGAGGCTTATCTTTTGCGTATAAGTAGCCACCTGCACACACCAGTCACAATCATCGAATTGACAAGGGGCTCTTTGGTGGAATTTGTTGTCGTCGTCATCATTACCTTTGAACATTCCGTGGGCTGTGGGGACTTAAAGGTCGTCAAGTGGGAGTGTATCAGTCTGAGTCAAGGGGTGCTAATGCAGGTGCTTGACTTTGATCTTGGCCATACTCAAGTCATTTTCTACTAGATTAATCGGGCACTTCAGGGTCACTCCTAATGCATCTCACGATGCTCTCGAAAAAACCTCTTCAAGCCTGCCTACAGGGGTATTGCTAATTAAAGCCAAACAGCTTTAGACTGGCAAAAAAAACAAGGTATGGGACAGCCTAACTTTAGTTGAATTATTTAAAATGTGTTATACCAAAGTATTGAAGTTATTTGCGAGGCCACATGACATTCTTTGCTCATTCCTCTGATTTTTGTGGCTGTATAGAATACATTGAGAACAAGTCTCTCAAACCAAAAGTTTACCACGAGTTTCAAACTCACCTTTCAAGGTTCAAGTGTCCTATGACAAGACCTTGAGCCTAGATATAGCCATTTGTGTAATGCATGCCTCAAAACCACCCACGTCCCGTGGAGACACCCCAACTTCTGCCGCAGTAAATTCTGTCTGCTTAATTGAAAAGCATGATGTAACCCGGTTCCATTAAGGCCTGTTGGGACACAAGTTGTCCGTTCTTGTTAGTCCAAGAATGAGTACTCTCCACTTTCTGCAGCAAGCTCTTAGCCCCAGTCTTTTCAATTATTTATTTACCGTTTTCCTCTGGCCATTTATGCACTGCCTTTCTCAGGTGGACATAAACTTGTATAAAGTCTGTTTTCTCAGACATGGACGAGCACTGAGACATGACCTGTAAAATATCACAGTGTTGTTATACTAAAATAGTTTAAGTTCAGGGAGAAAATTGGGAAGAGTTCTTACATTTGAGAGCATGGCTTGCCTTCATAAACAAAAGCATTTTTAACTAAACTTGTAGCACATGCTCTTTTAAAAATGTATCTGTCCGCAAAAACCTGCCTGGCCTGTTTCACACCTAAAAAACTAATTGATGAATACTGCAAGAAAATAATGTGCTTCATGCACAGTTCACACCAGGTCATTAGTTACACCTGTTTCACCAAACTGACCCATTTGTTTCTGAATGTAAGGCACATGAAGGTTAATGAACCAATACGATATCTTACAGGCCGACCTTCTGTCTTGTTTTCCTGACCAGCAGGGAGGCTAACCTGGTCTCCGACACTGCCTTGGCCTCCTGCTGGGACGGGCTTCTGGCCTGGGTCTGTGTCAATGCTCCCTATCCAGATATACAGTACCAGTCAAAAGTTTGGACACACCTTCTCATTCAAGGGTTTTTCTTTATTTGTACAATTTTCTACATTGTAAAATAATAGCGAAGACAACAAAACTATGAAATAACACATATGGAATCATGTAGTAACCAAAAAAGTGTTAAACAAATCAAAATATGTTTTAGATTTTAGATTCTTGAAAGTAGCCACGCTTTGCCTTAATTACAGCTTTGCACACTCTTGGCATTCTCTCAACCAGACTCACCTGGAATGCTTTTCCAACAGTCATGAAGGAGTTCCCACATATGCAGTTCCCACATAGGCTGCTTTTCATTCACTCTGTGGTCTAACTCATCCAAAACCATCTCAATTGGGTTGAGGTCGGGTGATTGTGGAGGCCAGGTCATCTGATGCAGCACTCCATCACTCTCCGTCCTGGTCAAATAGCCATTACACAGCGTGTGTTTGAGGTCATTGTCCTGTTTAAAATGAAATGATAGTCCCACTAAAATTTGGACTCATCAGACCAACGGACAGATTTCAACCGGTCTAATGTCCATTGCTCATGTTTCTTGGCCCAAGCAAGTCTCTTCTTATTATTGGTGTCCTTTAGTAGTGGTTTCCTTACAGCAATTTGACAATGAAGGACTCATTCACAGTCTCCTCTGAACAGTTGATGTTGAGATGTGTCTGTTACTTGAACTCTGTGAAGCAGTTATTTGGGCTGTAATTTCTGAGGCTGGTATCACTAACAAACTTATCCTCTGCAGCAGAGGTAACTCTGGGCCTTCCTTTCTTGTGGTGGTCCTCATGAGAACCAGTTTCATCAGAGTGCTTGATGATTTTTGTGACTGCACTTGAAGAAACGTTCAAAGTTCTTGGAATTTTTCAGATTGACTGACCTTCATGTCTTAATGAAATGATGGACTGTTGTTTCTCTTTGCTTATTTGAACTGTTCTTGCCATAATATGGACTTGGTCTTTTACCAAATAGGGCTATCTATTTATTTTGCACTTTTTTGGTTAATATGTGATTCCATATTTGTAATGTCTTCACTATTATTTTACAATGTAGAAAATAGGAAAAATGAAGAAAAACCCTTGAATGAGTAGGTGTGTCCGAACCTTTGACTGGTACTGTGTGTTGTGGAACAAAATGTACTAGTTAATGATTAGTGGATGTGATTGTATTCCTTACCTCAAGACTGGGGAGGGGTAAGGTAATCGTCTGATCTCTACTTTTCCTTGTTGGAGCTTCATGGGAATACAATGAAAGATCAACTGTTATTGTTTATCTCAATGCTACATTTATTCAGAATCTATTACAGGAGACCTGGAATACCCAAACTTCATTAAACATACTGTACATAGACTGAGTGTACAAAACATTAAGGACCCCTGCTCTTTCCATGACATAGACTGACCAGGGGAATTCAGGTGAAAGCTATAATCCCATATTGATGTCACTTGTTAAATCCACTTCAATCATTGTAGATAAAGGGGAGGGGACAGGTTAAAGAAGGATTTTTAAGCATTGAGACAATTGAGACATGGATTGTGTATGTGTGCCATTTAGAGGGTGAATGGGCAAGACAAAATATTTAAGTGTCTTTGAACGGGGTATGGTATTAGGTGCCAGGCGCACCGGTTTTGTCAAGATCTGCAAAGCTGCTGGGTTTTTCACATTCAACAGTTTCCCGTGTGTATCAGGAATGGTCCACCACCGAAAGGACATCCAGCCAACTTCATACAACTGTGGGAAGCATTGGAGTCAAAATGGGACAGCATCCCTGCGGAACGCTTTCGACACCTTGCAGAGTCCATTCCCCAACGAATTGAGGCTGTTCTGAGGGCAACTCAATATTAGGTAACCTTAATGTTTTGTACTCTCAATATATGTCACACAAATACATGATGCTATACACCTAAATACAGTTAAAATACAGTTCTTCAAAGTAGAACGTACAATACATAGCCCAAATGATTTTGAGCAGGTTAGACGTACAATAATAGACACATTAAAACATGAGGAGAATTAAATGAATGAAAGTCCTCATGGCATTAAGCATGAAATCCTCAAAAGGGCTTCATCACAGACAGGAAAGCATATTTATGAAAGAAACACCAGTACTACGCTGTTTATGTATTCCTAGCCACATCTTCTTTATTTACAAATGTTTATTGTGCTCAAAAGGAGAGATTGGAGGTTGATGGACTGTTAAAACCAGAGCTCCCTAGCGTACGCCTCCCGGATGATGAAGAAAAAAATAAAGAGACTCGCATCTCTGATTTGTGTTTGGCAAATAGCTCTGAGATTTTTTGAAGTAGCTTTTCTTTTTCTTTGCTCCTCCTCTGAATATTACTTATCATAACAGAAAAAGTGCTGATGGCAGATAAGATGACGAATAAGAATTTTTTACCCCACGCTAAACAAATGAGGTTCCGTTTTCTAAGGAAAATTGATTCATCGCTCAGGGTAACAGACAGCAAATGGAATATGCTAAGTGAAAACCTAAACAGAGGCATAGGGAGGGAGGGAGGGAGGGAGGGGAGAGAGAGACGTAGAGAGACCCAGACAGAAAGAAAGAAAGAGGTGGATATAAAAGGATGAAAAGACAAACTCATGTAAAGATAGGAGGAAGGAGTCACAGGAGGACATTCTGACAAGAGAGAGGTAGACAAACAAAAAGCAGTAGAGGGAGGCAGCATCTACCTATTATTCTCTATAAACCTCTCTCTTTTCAGCTTTCCCTCCCTCCCTCCCGCCACCCTCCATGCTCCCTCTAGGTGATCTCCARCACTCAAAGGTAGTACATCTGTCTGAGCTGAAGTGCAGTCTGCAAAGCTGGGTGAGCATTTGAGTCAAAACAGAGCTTTGTGCCTGCCTGCCTGGCCAGGCCTGTGGAGAGAAAGCCCCAGTGTCCGTCATTCTCCATCTCTCCTTTTCATCTTTCTCTTTATCCGTCCATTTCAGCCCAACTGACCCCCGGGGCATCCAACACACACTCATTACCGACCTCTCTACCTACCCCCCTCTCTCCCTCGCTCTGCTCTCTGTGCTTAAGTGTAAATAGAGGGATATCATGGCCAACTTGTCATGTTTATGAATGTCGCAGCTCTGAGAATATGCACAGGCCCCTTGCCAGCAGTGCAGTGGCATCACATACAGGTAACTGCCAAAATAATGGAAACACTTGAGTAAATGAGGGATACAAAGTATATTGATAGCAGGTGCTTCCACACAGGTGTGGTTCCTGAGTTAATTAATCAATTAACATCCCATCATGATTAGGGTCATGTATAAAAATGCTGAGCAGGCCGTTATTTTGGCCATTATTTGGCTACCATGGATATGACCCCACAAGTGGTCACTGAATGGTTTGATGAGCATGAAAATTATGTAAACCATATGCCATGGCCGTCTCAGTCACCAGATCTCAACCTAATTGAACACTTATGGGACATTCTGGAGTGGTGCCTGAGATTAGCATTTTCCACCACCATCAAAAAAACACAAAATTATGGAATTTCTTGTGGAAGATTGGTGTCACACCTCCGATATATTTCCAGACACTTGTAGAATCTATGCCAAGGTGCATTTAAGCTGTTCTGGCTCATCATGGCCCAATGCCCTGTGCCCTAGGGGTGAAAGCGTAGCCTAGTGGTTAGAGTGTTGGACTAGTAACTGAAAGGTTGCAAGTTCAAGTCACAAAGCTGGAAAGGTACAAATCTGTTGTTCTGCCCCTGAACAAGGCAGTTAACATGCTCTTCCTAGGCTGTCATTGAAAATAACAATTTGTTCTTAACTGACTTGCCTGGTAAAATAAAAAAGACACTGTTTCCTTTATTTTCGCAGTTACCTGTTCATCTCTGTTGCACTGATGTTGTCAGCTGATGTAGCTGATGTAATCTACTAGCTACTGGCCATGACAGATTGGTGACTGGGCTACAGGGACTGCAGGCATAGAGGAACAGTGTGTGGGGTTAGTTTAGAGGGGCTGGCCTATGGAATCCCATCACTTCCCTATCTGTCATTCTACAGTGAAAGGGATTTTTGCCTTGGCAGGAGCAGTGTTCAGTTCTGTACAGTTTGATTTCTGCGAGAGGCCGTTTGTCCTCGTAATGAACCTCTCATATTAAAAGAGCAGTCATTTGTCCTGGTATTGACAAGAGCTAGCGTTTTGCGTACATTTATGTGGGGAAAAAAGTTTTCAATAGATAAAATTAAAATCAAATACATTTTTATTAGTCACATGCGTTGAATACAACAGGTGTAGACMTTACCTTGAAATGCTTACTTACGAGCRCTTTCACATCAATGCGGAGTTAAAAAGTAAGAAAATATTAGAAAAATTAAAAAGTAAATAGTAACACAATAAAACAACAATAACGAGGCTATGTACAAGGAGTCCCGGTACTGAGTTAATGTGCAAGGGTACGAGGTAGTTGAGGTAATTGAGGAATAATGTGCATAATGTAGATAGGGGTAAAAGTGACTAGGCAATCAGGATTGATCATAAACAGAGTAGCAGCAGCGTATGTGAAGAGTGTGAAAGTGTGTCTATGTGTGAGTGTGTATGTGTGTGTGGCGTCAATATGCATATTTAGTGTGTGAGTGTGTTTGTATATGTGTGTTGGAGTGTCAGTGTAGTATGTATGAGTGTGGGGGTAGAGTCCAGTGAGTGTGCATAGAGCCAGTGCAAGAATGTCAAAAAACTAAAGGGGTCAATGCAAATAGTTCAGCAGTCTTATGGCTTTGGGGTAGAAGCTGTTCAGGAGCCTTTTGGTCCTAGACTTGGCGCTCCGGTACGGCTTGCCATGCGGTAGCAGAGAGAACAGTCTATGACTTGGATGGCTGACACCGCCTTGTATAGAGTTTCTGGATGGCAGGGAGCTCGGCCCTAGTGATGTACTGGGCCATACGCACTACCCTCTGTAGCTCCTTGCGGTTGGATGCCAAGCAGTTGCCATACCAAGCATTGATGCAGCCAGTCAGGATGCTCTCAATGGTGTAGCTGTTGAATTTTTGGGGATCTGAGGGCCCATACCATTGATGTGAGCCATGACCAGCCTTTCAAAGTGTTTTATGACTACAGATGTGAGTGCTACAGTGCGATAGTCATTCAGTCAGATTACCCTGGCGCTTCTTGGCACTGGGGCTATTGTGGTCTGCTTGAAACATGTAGATATTACAGACTGGGTCAGGGAGAGGTTGAAAATATCAGTGAAGACACTCGCCAGCTCGTCAGCACATGCTCTTAGTACGCATCCTGGTAATCCATCTGGCCCTGCGGCCTTGTGAATGTTAACCTGTTTAAAAGGTCTTATTCACATTGGCTACGGAGAGCTTTTATCAAACTGTCATCCGGAACGGCTGGTGCTCCCATGCATGGTTCAGTGTTGCTTGCCTCGAAGCGAGCATAGAAGGTATCTAGGTAGTCTGATAGGTTTGTGCCACCGGACAGCTCGCGGCTGGGTTTCCCTTTGTAATCCATAATAGTTTGCAGTAAAGAGGCTCCATGTTATTGTTAGCTAATTGGTTTTAAACCTCCTTTCTATACATAGACTCCTGGACTTTTAAATGCAAGTTTTTCAGTGTCATCCTGAATGAAGAATGACTGGGAGTGTTCTTCTGTGAGTGAGGTTTTGGAAAATAGAAAATAAAGCAGCCAATGACTAATTGATTGACTCTGCAACAGAGTCCCCATAATCTTACGCATTAGCCGAGTGTGGTTTAATAGCAAATAAGAAGCATTCAATGAATTATGGAATCTCAAAGGGGATTTATAAGGAAACAATCAGTGGAGAGAGCGAGTCGGGAGAGGATACTATTTTTCACTGAGACAAAATGGCTGAGGTTAGAGAGCTTTCTCCTCCCCCACCCTCTAACCTCTCTCTCTCTCTCTCTCTTCCCTACTCTCTCCCTCTCTCCCTCTCTCTCTCTCTCCTTCCCTTCCTCTCTCTCTGTCTCACTTTCCCCCTTTTTTCTCCCTCCCTCCCACACTCCCTCCCTCACTCCCTCTCTCCCTCCCTCACTCTCTCCTTCTCGTTGTAATGGGATACCTAGCCTCTTGTCAAAGCTGATACATTATGTTAATGAGCAGACCGGACACAATTTCACAACTCATCCTGTTCAACCCCACAGGCGATGGAAGGTGAAAAACACAACAGAAGTTGAAAATGCACTCAGTCCCAGCGATTTTCACAAATTTAACTTGTGGTCTGTAAATTAGCCGCATCATTTTTAAGAGGAACATTTGTTGTGCAGGGTACAGTTGATGCCATTCTCTGTTTGGGAGGCATGGTAGAAACACCACAGTCCCTTACTACTGCACTTGGAAATAGGCAAAATAATAGATTTTTATCCCACTGTACAATTGGTTTAATTGCCTTTACTGTCTGCTTGTAGGACCTTGACTACACTCACCAGTTACAACTATATCACCCGTAACTCAGTTACATACTGCATACATAGTATCAGTGCTTCCCAAACATCAATGTCTGCTAATTTGTCTAGATGCTGTCTATTACTCAACGCATGGTGCGATTACATGACTATCAACACCAGCTGTACTTGGCTCACTGTTCCAAATACCTGATACTGTTTACCCAGGGTCACCCAATCCCAGATGTTTACACAGCCGAGGTAACTGGGCCAGGGGCTTTCACTGCAAAGTTGAACTATTCATTTGCTTTCCAAATCCCCAGGGGATTACGGAGCACCGACAATTCCCACATGCATTTGTGAATGTCAGTTGTCGGGAAGATTCTGTTTACCCAGCCCTTTCTTTTTTGCTTTAAAGCCACTAGTGTAGTATTTTCACCGATCAGATGTTATCAAATGCGGATAACTTCCCACGATGTAACATCATTGACTCAATGAGTTTCAACCCCCCCACCCACAAAAAGGACTGGAGCCCAAAGCACCCTGCTGTGTTTTAAGGCAGTCTGTGTTCTCTGAGCTTTTTACTGGTCTACCAAGTACAAGCCTGAATTATATATTTGGGAAATCCCCCATGCATGCTGTGCCTCGTTTACTAAGTGCTGGTTATGAGGATTGCGTCTGCCATGATTATATTAGTACTTTGACGGTTATCTAATGCCTTTTGATGTAAGGAAGCTTTTTAGGGGATGTTGCTAGTCATGAAGTCGAGTGATGTGTAGTGAAGCATATCATCTGATATTGTATAGGATGAATTTAAATTCCTAAATGTAGTGCCCTAATAAGATGAATATGCTGCAGCAATACACCAATTCAGTCACATGATCTATCTGACATATCTCGATGTAAACATCAAATACTATTTTGGGAACTTGTCTTGTACTGTATTTGGTGTGTGCTCTCTTGGATTATATTTAGTGCTCCATCCCAACCTTGAGAACCTTGCAATCGGTGGCAGTTTTGACGTGTGTTTCTCTGCATGGTTTGCTACACCAGCCCCTCCGTGAGATACTTGACTCCATTGATGGTCAAAGATCATCACTTGCATCTGACGCATTCCAAGTATTCTGTCCGAGGTGACATTGAGATGTTTATAATCTGACAAGGAATCCAACAGAATCCGACAATCGAGGCGGATAAAGTTCCAGTGTGATGGGCATACATGTTATTACAATTTTCTCAGTCACTGAGTCTTAAACAAGCCCTTTGTGGACAGCAGTGTGTATTAAAGGGATATGTTGTGTTTGAGTAGCTTGCGCTGATGTGCTATCAGTAAAGAGAAGTCGATTGACAATATCAGTATCGCAAAACTCCTAGTGGCCAATAACCATTCACGCCAAAGAACTCAAGCCTAATCTCTCTCTCTTACACACACACACACAACCATTATCCTAGTCCATATCGAGACCACACCGTCAGCACACCTTTTATCAGTTGTGATAAAAATAAATAAAAAATTAAGTCAAAAATGGTACAATTCCTGCTTCACATGAACAATTATCTGTTTAACACAAATAAACATAAAAATGTGACCATACATTTTGGGTGTGTCACAAAAGCATAATTAAGGTGATAGCTTTCCTGTTTCAAACAGTGACAGACAGAAGGCCCGTGAAACCAAGATGTCAGCAGTAGGAAATTGTTATGACTGTTTTATATTGTGTCAATTCTAGACCCTTTATTCAATCTCTGCTTCCTCCACTTGTTCTGCTTGAAACATGAATAATACATCAATTTTGAAATCAATTTATTTCATTATAAGATATAAATTGTATTAAAGCAGATTTCCTTTGGCCAAAATAACCCGGGAAGGGTATGTTTATAAGGGAAATCTAATTTCCAAGACCTCTCTTATCCTGTCGCCCTATTTCCTGTTTCAAAGAAGCTAATTTAAATCACAGTCAAACATGGACAAACTATTTTCAAGCAATACAAAGCAATTTTTGCTAACCCTTGAAACTTTTCCTAACCTTAACCTCAGTCGCCTAACCTGCTAGGTTAATTCTCCTAACCTGCGTGGCGTAAGTTCTCCTAACCTGCTACAAAAAAGTAACTTCGGTATCGAAGTGGAGTGAGAAGAGTGTTTCCTCAGTCAAACATCTGTGCATGCATGATAATTCAGTAATATGTGAGTGATATCACAATGCACTTTCAGTGTCCAAAAATGGATACAGGGACAAGTTTCACCTCTGTAAAGGAATATGGATAAAATGATGGATGGATATGTTGAGAAATACAGCTCTATTCTGTCTATCAAAAGGCTCTCTTTGAGGTGGAACTGTCACATTTTGGAATATCCCAACCCAGCTGTACATTGCTGATAAAGCAAAGGTGGGTAGATTTAGAGGCCTGTCATCGTTGATGTGCTCAACTGTAAAATATCACATTTTTACCGCGTTGAGAACTGCGCCTTGTAAGTAGAGCGTGGGGGAAGACAACAACGGGACTGTGAAAGATGTAGGGGAAAACAGAGAATGAGAGATAGAGAAAAGGAGAGCAAATGGCGTCATACGATTAACACAAAGAGGCATTAGTGTCTGCCTTTGTTCATGAAGAACTCTTACATTTGGTCGAGTAATTTTGCTTGAGAGAAAACAAAAGCATAATTAACAGTTCCGCCTCAAATGCCAAAAACAACATAATTGAATACATCAGTTGAACTGGTGCAGAGAGAGGAACATTTTGTTGAAGAGGATTCAGGTTTGCCATTTAGTTGATGTACTAACATGTTTGTATTGAACTTTATGGAAAATGTAAACAGTTTGTCAAATTAGGGTGAATGATGCCGTCATTGTACAATAAGCTGTCCTATTCAATTCCACACAACATTGCTTATTTTTCTTCAAAAGTTTGTCTCAACCATTAAGCACCTWCAAGTAACATACTGTAGTCCACGGCCAAACAAAATAAACACTGTTTTTCCATCACAAAAGAATACCAAATCCTAGGCATGCTACACTGCTACATAAACAGCTGGGTCACATGCTGTATTGAAACAGAGGGGCTGGCACAGATTAACTCTATAACGTTAGTGTTGCACAGTCCGTCCTCTTTGTCAAAAGGAATTTACCCACACGTCCCACACTGTTGGACATCTGCCAGTGTCCTGGGATTATGGTCAAGTCCTGAGTGCGTCATGGCACCAGTCATCCTTAGATGGCCTTTTCTGGCAGATTTTTTGGGCCTGCAGATTTCACTCCTTCATCTATGTCCTGAGAGATGATTTATTACATGATTTATCCTGTCTTCCGGCACCATTTTTCATATGCTAAGACCATTTCCATTTAGTCCTCTCCCGAGGTCACTGCACTCTGTCTTTCATTCTCTCGTTCCCTCTCTCTCTCTGTTCTGTGTGCGTTGCCTGCACTTGTAGGTCACTATTGTCCAAGWCCATAAAGCAACCAATTCTTAATTAGAACCCATTTACAATGAATGCCCAATCAGCAAGCCAGGCCGAACTCAATTGTCATTGGAGGAGTGTTACAGGAGCAAAAGAGACAGTTGGTTAACATTACTAACCTGGGGAAATTCTTCCAGGCTGTTGCTTCATTTATTTGGCGCTTTGATAGCAGATACATTTCTAATCAGTGTGCCTTAACTGCACATTACACGCTATACTGCGAGAAGAAATGGCTGTGGTTGACGCTGCTGTGGCATTTAAGAGGGAAAGAAAATAGTTTACTGTCACATTTAAAAGGAAATGGAAAATGTTTTGTGGGCTTTTTGTGCTGGCTGAAAAACCTTATCTCGCGAACACCGAGAAGAAGACTAAGAGCGCATCCTAAGCTGAGCATGCTGTACAACAAAGCTAAAAGGAGTGAGACATTTTAAACGGATGGGTGTCATACTTGAAGAGTTCCCCCACCGACATTCCAGCATTCCGATAATCCGCCATTTTCAGGCAGGAMGGATTCCCAAACCACAATGCGTCTCAGCACGCTCTTTCTCCTGCGTGGCGCCACAGCAACTGACCTGTGACAGCCTCTTTAAGTAGATTGTATCCGCTCAAAAACGTCCAACAAATATATCTTATTATGGCCTGCAGGGATTTTCCCAGAAGAATAACCTCAAGCCTGGGGTGAAAAGTTTTGTTCCGCCTGGGGGGGAAAAAGACCTGACTGGATCCAATTCCCGTGCGGCAGGCACGAAATTAAAGCCGGAATGTGACCAGAAAGGTTTATGTCTTTATGGATTCATTTTTTGGGGGGAGAGTACACCGCACCGCAGCAAATGCTTTTTCCTTTCCTCACATCCCTTTGTACCTATTAGGTAATTTTGGAGTTGAATGCAATGTGATATATGGAAACCTATGCCCCACCATCGCTGTATTAGAAGTGTTGACTGATAGATTTACAAAATATTCCACAAACCAATATTCTAGTCAGGATCATGTGAGGGTGACAAAGAATGTCACACAGGAAGTGCACTCTTCCTGACTTCCTCTCCCCAGGTCAAGTCTTTGGAGTGTCAACAGGAAGCTGTCTGTCAAAGAAGTGGTTTATAATCGTTCTGTAAATCTTCTGTCAACGTTGAACAAATATCAAGTGGCAGAACTAGACATTCAGCCCCTTGGTTCAGCTGCACTGTCACCTCGCTGTGCTAATGAATCGCTTCCCGTCGAGATAACCACATTAGGCCCTCAACGTTCTGTAAACAGGGTTCCCCCTCTTCTCTCCCTCTATACACCATTACGCAAACTGGGCTAAGTTGGTCGGGTAAACAGTAACTAATCACATCCCAAATGTTAGTCTGGTCTGTCGAGACTCAATTAGCCAGATTTAATTAGCGGTCCTCCCAAGGAGAATATTACTTATGTTTGTCTGTTGTAATTACATGACTGTGCAAAGGGGTGTCATGCCAGCGTGTTTTCTGAGAGTTCTTTGGGGTTAGGGGAGAGGGGTTTGGTGGTAGCAGTTGAGACATTTACAGGGCTGGTTAGTGTTACCAAATTATTGTTTTTTTTAATATACTTGTATGGCTACCCGTGTCATTGTGGAGAAGCATGTTGTTAGGGAGACACTGCGGAGACATAAGAGTGAACGATAGACATCATTTGCTAATAGCCTGAGCTTATGTCCAATGACCTCATGTATTTTGTGAAAATATGCTCACTGAGGTACTATTTGAGCCAATCTCTTTTTTTCCTACCCTCGCATACTTGGCACCAGGTTCATATAGTGCCTGATGGCCTGACTGGTTAATGTGTGCAAATTGTCATTGGGAGTCCTTTTATATCAAGCACCAGTGCTCAGCAGTTCTTTCGAAGGTGACTTCAGCATTACTCCCCTCCATCTCATTTAGTGTGTAGATCCATTGTTGAATACAGTACGGTCTTGAGCAAAGTTATAAAACTTCCCTTGTCTGAAACTGTCCTTGAGCTTTCAGGTTTTTTCTTCCAGTGACGTGAAAAAGAAACCACACAGAGGCCCCTTTATGCTGCATTTCACGTTTTACTTCAATCCACACGGAATGGTGATGTCATGCATGCTGTACTCAGACACACAGAGAACCCACTCACAGACATTAGCACATACAAGTGTAAAGGACATCATGCTGCTTGCTTAGCGAGTACCTCTTCCTCCCGATTCAGCCCATACCTAGCGAACTCGGGACCTCTGCTTTGCTAGCACACGTGACCACCCTCCTGAAGCGTCTTACCAGTCGGCAACACGCAAAAAGCTAGCTAATCACTGGCGGAAATGGGGARGCCTCAGGCTGAATAGTACGTTTTACACATCCCCATGTGCTACACAAGCATGCACACACACAAACACAAATTAAAACTTATCCAATTTCCAATTCTATCACAGGAAACAGCCAATAGTTCCCTGAGTGGTAATGAATTAGCCCAGGTTGATCATTTATGTAACCGCAAGTTGAAAACCCAATTAATTAATTGTTTATTATTTGTTTTGTCAATAACTCCACAGTTTTTCAAAAAGGCATACAACAAACATCAGGTCTGCCACATAAATTAACTAGCGATTACTCTTGTTTAATTTGGTTCTCTCGGCCTCCTGAAGAAAATGCTGCCGCAACTTCGGACGATTTGAGTTGTTAATCACACCAGAAGTGGAGGAAAGGTGTTTAATTTCCTCCTTTATTTATTAGCGCAATGCTAGTTTATTCTGTGAGGTAAACGAATGTACTGGGAGTGGCAGAGGAAGGCGAAAAGGGACTGTGGTAAGATATTTTTATATCACCTAGMGTAGTTTTAGAGTTATGGTTGGGCAGTGTCTGCAGATACCTCACAGCTGATGTCATGACTTCTTAGCTGTTCTGGAGGAACACGACTGCACAAAAGGACTGTAAATCATATTGTGAGGTCCGCAGGAATGTGTTCAAAAGGCCAGAAAACGTTTTGTTACCAGATCATTGGTTTCAGACTGACCAATACAGCAGTCTCAGCTGCCCATATGTTATTGGAGTTGAACCAAAGGGAAATGACAGGGATGCCAAGGCATCCTTGAACATTACTTAACTTCAAATTGTGCAACGTGTAGTGGATACTGTAACATCGTAGTCTACAAGACAGCATCATAGGCAACAAATTGAACAGGCAATACAGCGGTTTGTCTGACATGAAAGAAACATGGTATGACATACCTTAGATCTCTCAAACTTAGTTGATATGGTGTCAAACAATATAATTCTGACAAAGACCTTACAGTGGATATATTTAAACATGTAGACTATGGAGCAGACTTTCCAAGGCTATTGCTTTTGCCCAGCARGAGAGCAACTTTGATTGCTCAAAGAAAGGCTAAATTATGATCTCCTGAGCACCTTTTTGTTCCTTCAACGATACATTGTACTTTTCTACAGAGTTGTTTTTTAGGCTGCACAGATTGTCACATCCCATTATGATAGTCAACATGCGTCCATATTCCGAGGCATGTTCCTGGCTATTGTGTTCCAGCAGGTAGCTTTTGATTCGCTTTAGAAATCAACTGATTTTTCCGTTCGACCTTGCAACGGGCTGTGGGAGGCTCGGGAGTGGGAGCTACCTCACACAATTAATTCCTCCTCCTCCTCCTCTCCCTCCTTTCAAACGAAACACCTCTGCAAACRCATTCTCTTTCATTAGTCTATTTCTTTAATGGCACTTTAACACAGAGGTTCTTTTTATGAAAGAGAAATGTACTGTCCTTTTCTTTTTTTTCCTGTCTTCTTTTTCTTTTTAGGGATCTAAAACCGTTTCCTGTTTCTTTTATGCAGTGTGGGCAACGGCTGTAACCAGTAGATTTATTGTCACATTTGATGTATTAATCCGCAAAGCTAAGCTTTTAAGGCGTTCTTCTTGCCCAGCATTCTTATCTGTATGCCCCTAAGTCATGAGAGGTGGCATTTTTCTAAATAGTTTTTAAGTATTACATATTTGTGAGAGAAATGTTAATGTTAGGCTCCCTAAATAGGTTATTTTTCTCATAACTTATTCTCATAATTGTTGTTAACAAGTAAAAGTAAGTCATTTGACTAATAACCAGACTCCTGATTATTTCGGCCTGCATGAGTATCCAAGATTCACATTTTAAAGCCTTATCTGATACCAAATCCCTGCCTTCAGCTATGGGTAATTACCATGCAATGAGAGATCATGTTTTGTGGTGACTTTTTATATAATAGCCTCCATACTATATAGACTCCATACTATACAGACTCCATACTAAACAACAGTGGACGTTTTGTATTTCTTCTTAGCACACGCTGTGGCTCTTTCTCGTGTCCTTCTCCCTTTCTCTGTCACTAGTTGCCTCAGTTACTACTCTCCATCAGCGTGATTGATTTGTAACTCAAGATGTTAATAGAGTGCACGTAGCCTGTAGTGTCTCCCCAACAGGTAGCTCAATATGCCGCAATGGAGCTAAAATTAGTAGCGCGCTAAGCTGTGGTATTTATCGACTAATCAGGAACACATTCAAGGTTGTGTGAGAGAGAGGGTCTTAGTGTAGGACGAGGAAACATGYCGCCAGCAAACTTTTAATAGGACCAACCCCCAGGGCATACCTAATTTCCTTAATGGCCAATGATCAAGAAGAAGATACTTAGGATACTTACGTCATACGTAACACCTTGGATTGAGGATTTATGCTAAACTGTGTGTTTGTGACATGTATTGCTAATGACACTTGAAATAGTGTTGTCATAAGATTCCTTACCCCTTTCCTTAATTGCAATTACTCTGAATCACAAAGACTTGACAATTAGTTTCAGCCACCCCAAAGACACTCTCCAAGGTGATTTTCTAGCAGTTGACAGTCAACCCTATGTGAATATCAATAGAATGTCATTCTATTTCTGTGCTTATGCCCTCATAAATAGCATCCAATCGTTAAAGTAAACCTTGGTTCAGGTAGGGACACTAACTTGAAGAGGGGAAGTTAAGAAGCTCAAAACAAAGTTCCTCATTTGTAATGAAGTCCAATTCTTGAAAAGGATTTACCCACCAAGGTATCCTCTCCTGCCAGATACCCGAAAGCATCATTGGAAGGCAGCCACGGCTATCGTCGGCTGCACAGAGACAGCGACTGCTCAAAGCTGTTTCCAGCCTGAAGTGTGTCTCATGAAACTTTAATGAAGAGAGCGACTCCAAATAGGTGGCGTTTGAGAGAAGGGAGGGAAAGACGCTAATTAGGCATATCACAACAGGGAGAGCGAAGCTTTAAGGTGTGCTTCAGCCTCGTTGGTATGCCAACCATGTTCCATATTAACACTTTAGCATTAGCGGCTACCTGAACAAAGCTAAAGCCATAGCCATTTTGGATGGGATATGTTACCCAGTGCTCTCTGTAAGTCTTCTCTCACTGTGAAAGGAAGTCAGCTTCCTGCTAAGAGCTTCAAGGGGCCAGACAAGCTGATGTAGGCCTTTGATTGTCTTTGTTTGGTTAAAATTATATTTTTTTTGCACAGGAGCTGGAGCTGCGGTAGTTATCTTGTCTCGCATCTCAGAGAACAGGAAGGGGAGCAGCCCCCCTTTCTAATAGCAGCACTTTGTGGTGGATACAGGGAAGAGACAAGCTTACGCAATGTGGCAGAGACACATGCATACCCTCCTGTCACACCATCCAATATGCACTTGTAAACACGCTCGATACAGTACAAATACTCAAAACACACCCCATTGTCAAATGTCAACTGTCTAAAAAAGCTGTTAAGTTTTGTGTCACATTTTGTAAATACAGAGCCTTGCTGAATATTGTGAGACTAGTGGTTATCTAAATGTTCAATCTCCATGTTCATATTATTTTTATTTTCTGTCCATGTCAATATAATAGCCTGGTAAATAAAGGGAAGGTTTCAGCAAAGTATATCTCAGATGGAAGCAGAAAATAGTATGATGTCACTGAATAACTGTTTAGAACTTGACAATAGTATGAACACAATGCACACATCTCTCTATATGCCACTGCCTTGTTCTCTCTCTCTCTCTCTCTCTCTCTCTCTCTCTCTCTCTCTCTCTGTCTGTCTGTCTGTCTGTCTGTCTGTCGTCTGATCTAGTCTTCTGTTGCTGTCTGTCTGTCTGTCTGTCTGTTCTTTGTCTTCTGTCTGTCTGTCTGTCTGCGGTCTGTCGTCTGTCTGTCTCGTCTGTCTCTCTCTCTCTCTCCTCTCTCCTCTTCTCTCTCTCTCTCTCTCTCTCTCTCTCTCTCTCTCTCTCTCCCTTCTCTCGTCTTCTCTCTGCTCTCTCTTCTCTGTCTCTTCTCTGTCTCTCTCTGTCTCTCGTCTCTGTTTTCTCTCTCTCTGTCTCTCTCTCTCTCTTCTCTCTCTCTCTGTCTTCTCTCTTCTCGTTTCTCTCTCTCTCTGTCTCTCTCTCTCTCTCTCTGTCTCCTTCTCTCTCTCTGTCTCTCTCTCTGTTCGTTCTCTCTCTCTCTCTCTCTCTCTGTCTCTCTCTCTCTCTGCTCTCAGTCTCTCTCTCCTCTCTCTGTCTCTCTGTCTCTCTCTGTCTCTCTCTCTCTCTCTCTTCTCTTCTCTGTCTCTCTCTCTCTCTCTCTCTCTGTCTCTCTCTCTCCTCTCTCTCCTCTCTCTGTCTCTCCTCTCTCTCTCTCTCTCTCTCTCTTCTCTGTCCTCTCTCCTCTCTGTCTTCTCTCTCTCTTCTCTCTCTCTCTCTCTCTCTGCTCTTTCTGTCTCTCTCTGTCGTCTCTCTCTCTCTCTGTCTCTCTCTCTCTCTCTCTCTCTCTCTGTACTCTCTTCCTCTCTGTTATCTCTCTCTCTCTCACTCTCCTGTCTTCTCTCCCCTCTCTCTTCTCTCTCTCTCTCTCTTCTCCTCCCTCTCTCTCGTCTGCTCTCTTCTTCTGTCTCCTCTCTGTTTTCTGTTTGTCTGTCTCTCTCTCTCTCTTCTCTCTCTCTCTCTCTCTCTCTCTCTCTCTTCGTCTGTCGGTCTGTCTGTCTGCTGTCTGTCTGTCTTCTGTCTGTCTGTCTGTCTGTCTGTCTGTCTGTCGTCTGTCTGTCTGTCTGTCTGCTGTCTTCTGTCTGTCTGTCTGTCTCTTTCTCTCTCTCTGTCTCTCGTCGTCTCTCTCTCTCTCTCTGACTCACACACATTATTGTTGATTCTAATTCTCTACACTCACACACACACACTCAGTCTACCTCGCTTTCTCTCTCTATTGCTTGTAATTATCTGCCATCTTCCTTCTGGCTCTCTCCTCTCTCACTCCTCTCACTCCTCTCACTTGCACTCAATGAGCTCACAGCTATGGTTCTCTTGGTTTTCACAGAGGACCAACTGCCCCCTGGTTTCCCCACCATTGACATGGGTCCCCAGTTGAAAGTGGTAGAGCGAACTCGTACGGCCACCATGCTCTGTGCCGCCAGCGGCAACCCTGACCCAGACATCTCCTGGTTCAAAGATTTCCTGCCCGTCAACACCACCAACAACAATGGACGTATCAAGCAGCTCAGATCAGGTAGGGTGTCACTTCCGCCACCAGAACTAAACCGGGAGTACTCTTTCATATTTGTACCCTAATCCCTTCTGTTTCTGTTCTCTCATTTTCCTTCTCCTCTTCTTCTTTGGCTTTGATTTTGTAGGTAATGGCATTGTTTCTACTGCTTCTTCTTCCTTCTCTACTGTGTGTGTGTATCCTGGTGTGTGTCGTCTGTTCCTCCCATCCCCTGTCTCTGGTGTTGTCATGGCTCCGTCGGTTGTCTCTGTGTGTTTTGCCGCTTCAGTCTGACTTCCACATTGCTCACTGCTGTGACTGTTCTTCTGACGAGTTAATTTTCTTTTGGTTAAGTTTAGTTGATTCCCTTTGACTGCCTCGATGCAGTGTTTGACGGATCCATTCTCTTTTGTTTTATATCTCTTGTTTTATCAAAAAACGATGAATATTCAACATTGGGCTTCATTCAGAACTTGCAAAGGAGGACCCGTGGTTTTTAGTAATTTTGTTGTTTTTAAAGGCTCCAAGAGAAAATTGCAGTGAATAGGAAGACATTTAGGCTATTTCCTTTTCTAATTCTTTGTCGTTTTTTGTTGTGATTTAAACTAACAGTTGTATTAAAACAGAAAATAAAAACTCGAAAAAGTCGAGGCACCTATTCCTTCCGGAATGTTTTCCGGTCTTAAGTAGCCACAGTAGTGTGTGAGGCTTGTGTCTAGCTTTCCCAGTCCCTTATTGACTCTCTCTGGATCTACTCCCTGCTTTTCCACGTAGACTCCAGATTTTTATTCTCTTTGCCTGTGGCTTATTCCCAATACTTCCTCATCCCATTCCTCTGAATATTCCAAGTTTCCTTTTAATGCGGTAAAGCATTAGAAATTCAGAATCCATCGGATATATGCTAGCGTTACTTAACTTGTAGTTTGGCTGGCAATATTTACTATTAGCATTCCTATTTGAGATTTTGCACTACTTCTGGTACAATTCGTCTTCTACGTTTGACCACCTGCCTTTTCAGATTTCACAGCTGTCCTTTGTTAAAATGTCTTGTTAACCCTCCTTTACCTTATTGTTAACAGAATCTCTGTAAATTAACCCTCTTTTTTTAATGTGCGACTTTGATTTTCCTGTGACGTAGAGTTGATAAAGTTTTAACTCTGACAAAAAAACTAATGTAACTTAACCTAAGGAATATAATAATATTTTTATGCTGTCTTTCTTCTCTCCGTATTTAAATCTACAGAATCCTTTGGTAAGTGCTTAGTTCTGAAGCACACTTCACTCCCAACTAATTTTTCTTCATGTTATAACTATTAATAAAATGCATGGCATGCATTTTACTAACAGTTAGTGTAGACACAAAGGTAACGCTAGTGGCACACATACGTTCCCCCCACAAAGCTTTCCTATAAGCAATACAGGCACCTTTTCCAGAGCACACACATTTCACCCAGCTTTAGCCCGGMAGATGCCATATCCCCCACCTTAGTAATAAAACCTACCTATCTACCCTCACTGTATGGTCAATCACTCACTCACCTACTCACAAACTCACTCACTCACTCACTCAATACTGTATAGCCTACCACCACTACAGAGATTTAAGCAGATGTTTAGCGATTACTAGGAGGTCAAGCTAAAGGGTTCCAGGTCTCTTAAACGAGTATCTTCCCTCTCATATTCAAACTCCTCCAAGCCTTCCCTTCAGTAGATGGTCTTCAGAATCCATGCCACTTCCAAAATGGCACCTCCCCTGTGGCACACCACTGTACAACGTTCTCTGACCTTCTCTGACCTATGATACCTTCCTAAGATGAATCCTGTCTTTTTTTGCCAATAGAGTACAGAGTTCTCTCTCTTTCTAGCTCTCTCTCTCTTTCTCATTTCTCTTTCCTCTAGTCCGCTTTATTTACGTACTCTGTTAAGTCTAATTTGATTCTTCTTCCAAAGCCCCCAGCCTGTATCTTCTCCTACTAATGATTCTTCTTTCTAATCTTATTTGCATTCATATTATCCACCCAGGTGGTACACCAATAAGAGGTAAGAGTGCTGAACTGATGTTCACAGAATGAACAAAACAAATTCATTCTTGCTGTCGTTCCATCCATCCGCCCGTTCGCCTTCATTTTTGTCCTGTTTCCCAACTCCAAATCCCATTTCGTTCCCATTATCGACCTTCCTTCTTATTTGTCCTGTTCTGTTGACTCCATCCAATCTCCATTTTTTGTCTATGCTTTATTTCCTCCTTTGAATTTTGATTTGAAGAGCCTTTTTCAAAAAACTCAGTTGTGATATGCTTGCTCCGGCTCAAAGAAGCATATCCAATGACAACTTTTTTTTCAAACTCTAATTGTTCTTTCATTTTTTTGTTTTCTTTTTGGCCATAGCGCTCATGTGTCCCTCTTTTTGTCCAACTAAAACAACCAAACATTTTTCCCCCTTAGCTGCTCTTGTTCAGCACTAAAATTATGCACAGATGCTGTGGAATCACGCAGGCATGCTGAAGACAACATTTCCTTTACTCTGCTTTTTTCTCCCAAAGAATTCTTTCTATCTTTGCAAGCCTATTTTTTTAATTTATTCTATTTGCTTTCCTCTCCTGTACCTTGTGTAAAAAAAAAGCCCAAACAACTACTTTTTTGATAAAGTTTCTCCGGGTGCTTTTTTCCTCTTTCACCTATTTTTCTTACTTTTCTTGGGTTTGAAGGCTATTTTACTTTTTGACGTTTTTTTATTCTTCAGGGTTTGGGGGAAGGCAAACAGTTGAGTCTGGCGAGGACCTGGCGGGTCCATTTTTGCCGTTTGGGAATTGGAGAGTGATTGATGCATAAGCCATTTTTCCCCTGGTCATATGACACCACACTGCGGATCCCATTGGTGGATTTTTATGGGTGTCTTTTGTAGCTTTCACAAGCTAACGCAGTGGTTGGTTGCCTTCTTGTCGGKTCAAGGCCARKATTTTGAATTTTGTCTTCTAATACAATTGCATTTTATTTTTCAGCTAAGGGTTGTCAAAAGGTTGTAAGTTGTGCCGACATACATTTCTTGCTCTTTGGACAAGATCTGCATGTCAAAAGTTTTGTGACAGAGGGTGATATATTGGTAAAACGATATTATGATAAGTATTTTTTCACATATCTCAGCAGCATTTTTTTCCCATTTTTTTGTAAGTGCTGCATTTTTCTAACCGACTTTGACTAGATGAAGTCCTAAATTTATTTTATTGATATTAGATCTGTGATTGAATATGCTAAAATTCATACCCAAATTAATTTTTTAATTGTCCTCCCTTGTTATGCTGCTTTTGTATACTGTAAACCTCTTTTGTTTGATCCATGCTTCCTTGAAGCAGTTTCACTCATCCCCATATTGACAGTCCAGTGAAATGTTGTACATTGCAGGGCTTGCCCCTATCCCTCAAAGTCGAGCTATACTATGACATATTTTCACACTGGTATTAAAGTTGAGTGCCTTTTTAGACCCTGCAACATGTATGTAGGTTGGTTTTTATCCTCTGATGTCAACAATGAGGTAAATGTTAAATGTTAAATATTTTTCCATGGTTGCTAAATGTTTATTTGCTCCCCTAAGATTTCTGTAGGCCTGATAGTATAAAGCTATCTGACTAAAACTATCCATGATTGATGTTATACTAACTAGTCTTTTTATAATTACAGAAAATATGTAATAAAGATGTCACACATTTGATACATCAGGCTGGTGTAATGTTAGGGGAAAACTGTCAAGTTACAAGAAGAATGCCTATTTGCGAAACAAATAAGGTTGTGTTGGTCAATGGTGAAGTAAACTATCCTCTGTGCAAATGATCCCTACAGATACAAAAAAAATCCCTCTACGCTAGTTACAATGGTAGCCGATTTTACGATGTACCCTCATCGATTCATAAAAAGAGCAAGTCTAGGAGTGAGGGGGCTTCAATAACATGTTGGTCCCTGACCAGGCAAGCAAGTTTAAAAAAAAAGTTGGTTAACTATATAAAAAATGGCTGACACTAAACCAATGGTGTCCGGCACCTACCTTCTATTCCCACGCAGGGGCCCTCCAGATTGAGCAGAGCGAAGAGTCCGACCAGGGGAAGTACGAGTGCGTCGCCACCAACAACGATGGAACCCGTTATTCTGCCCCCGCCAATCTATACGTCAGAGGTAGGAAAGTGACAACAAAACAACAACGGTATTCTCCTTTGGAAGCAGGTTACCCACGTTCTGATAAGAAAAAATATATAGAAGAAAACATTAAAGTGGTATTTGGTATGGTATATTATGGTACAACTGGTGAGATGGGTGTTCAAAACTGGGTAATTCTGGGTATTGGAGTTAGTGATCCAGTCCAAATGTTCATGTCCAGTGAGGTACTTGTAAGTATGGCTCTTTTGTTCTATTTGACCAACCTGCACTGATTTGAACCTGTGTGTTCTGTTTTCTGTCTTTCTGTTAATTTTCCTGTCTAACTCCAATGACTTGACTGCTTGGTGTGTTTTACCTACTAATTGCCTTTTACTCCCAAATGTACCTTGAGGGGAAACAGGTGGACAACCCCTCCACCAATCCCCTCTTTTCATAGTAGCAGATCCTCTCTGATCTTTCTGTTTCTTTTCTTTTTTCTCTTTTGAGCAACATTGGAAGGACACCTTTAACTCTTTGTCAATACAGTTTTAAAAGTGCTGAGATTATATTTAATAGTGATTGTATGTAGGCATCAGATAAATGTAGATTTTCTAAATAATGAATTTTAACTACGTGATGAAAATCAGCTATTGTTTTTGCAACAATTTTAATGTTTAAGTTAATGTTGATAGCATCAGCACATAAATTGATTTGATGATTTTCTTATAAGTGATAATTCCTTGAAAGGTAACACTGTATTGTGGCCTTCATAGCACCTTCTTGAGCTATCACAAATCTTTGTTCCAATTATCATGAACTGTCTTGAGGTTCGGCTTTCGATGTGAAAGTCACATTACATAGTTTAAGTCCATTGTAATAAATATTATTGTGTGTTTACTGATAAGATTAAGGCCATTGTTACATTTTTATATAAATCTTTGAACGCCATTGGATATTATTATTATTTTAAATAAAATAGTTTTTCCTGAATTTAATATGAATATTTTAATTGCCAGCTGTAGCTATTTTTCTTTAAAAACTATTATCTCTAATTCTGTTCGAGTCTTGTGGTTTGCAGTATCATCACAGATCATTCATTTAAAACACAGTCAATGACAATACTTAGAATACTGAATAATGGTGAGTTAACAGATATTTGATTGGGTGGAACAAACTGAAAGTGGATATTGACCAAATTGAACAGCGATATCTTTCTGGATATCATATTAGGACTTTTTGCATCGCTCACATTTTCAACATGCAGAACATCTGTATGTAAAACCCAACCTACACATACATAGCACATATATGTTCATCCTTAGCACTCGATACAAGCCAACCACATGACTGGGATAGGATTGTATTATATGCTAAACATAGCAAATTATTTCAACCCTCAAAATGCTTAACATGTTGAAGTGGTGCTAGTTAAGACGTCTGCCTCTAAACCGGGGTATGAGGGCGATGCAGCGGACTCCCTGTCCCCATGTGACAGGAGGTCCTTCAAAGTAGCCTTTTGAACGCCTTGAACATGGCCTTTTTACTCTCTCTGTGTTTCCCTTGTTTTCTTCTCCTTTCCTCATTTCATTGTGTTCTGCATCAAACCCCCTACATCCCTCAGAGCTGCGAGAAGGTTGGTGTTTTTTTACTTTTATACCGCCTTACAAAACTGAAACTAAAGAAACTAATTTATTGCAACCATAAAAAAAATATAAAAAATCTCAAGAATACAAATGAAGTGAATGTACAGTAGTTGCACCTGCGTGCCATTTTTCTCTCTCGTTTGTTCTCTCCTTGGTTCATTATTATTTATAGCCTTGTATTATTATTGTTTCTGCTTAGTTGCTCAGTACATTTTTTTCCATGAGGAATTCCCTTGGTCTTGGCTACAATGCTTGACTGTCCAAAAAGTGGTGCATGTAATGGAAGGGATAGTGCAGCTTTAGTGTGGTGGGAGGGTGTGGGATAATATTTGCATCTTTGGGAGTATTTGCATGGTGACCTGTTTATGCTCAAGCTAGAGATCCCCCCCTCACCTCTGTTCTCAGCCTCACCCCTACCCTTTGCCCCCACCCCTCGGTGTCCTTAGCTTGTTAGTGTTCCTGCTTGGTAACTCAGGTCAACGCCGTGACAACGGCAGGCGGCACAAAAGAGCACAGCGCCAACTTGAGCCGCAGCACCGGAGCAGGAAGGGTGTCCTCTATCACTACAGGCTCCTGGAATGAAGTGCTGCCACACTCTGCAGCCTGCCTAGGCACATGAAAATGAGCAAAGAATTCCCACTGAGCAGCCATTTGACTAACTAAGACTGGATGAAAATGTTCCCTCTATTGCTCTTCGTCATAGTATCAGAGAAATATATATATTTAAATCCATAAGCAAAATTTTCCATTGTTGTTATTGTCAGTGGCGAGGTCTAGCGCTCAGCTGTTAAGGTAGCATAGCCTTGTGAGATGAAAGCATAATGTATTTGGAGCAATAGGTGCAAGACTTGACAAATGTAATGATATTCAAATGAGTATGATAACATTATGTCTTAGTGGATTGTGATCCAATTGGATATTAATTAAATATTAAGCGAGTTATAAGTTGTGTTTAATAATGCAAGGAGTTCTCTGAAATTCCTTCTCTCTGGAGAGGAACAATCGGCTTAGCAGAATGTGCTGTATGAAATGTGATGGCGGTTGAACACGTTCGCTAATGCTACATGTAGATTCAGGCTTGTAGCGTTAGCAAACAATGCTATTAGCCAACAATGCTATTAGCAAAAAATGCTATTTTAGCTAACGCTCAGTTTTACATCACATCATGTTAATGTATATTAATGGCCACATACAGCGAGAAAATCCAATGGCTCTTGCCATTACATTAGTCAAGGCTCATCTTTGTGCCACATATTCGAGAGAGAAGCTTGTTTAATTTTAATTAAAAGTGATTGGGAAGATGGGAGTGTTTCACTCTTTATTAGTATCACCGAGGTACACCGCCAAAGCACCAGAGTGATTAATCTTTCCAAGGCGCATGGAAGAGCAAACAACATTCCCCAAATACTCCCACCATTACGTCTCTGAGTATCCAAGGAGACTGGTCTATTGGGGCCTTTATTCATTCTGAGTACTATAAGCAGTAACACTGACTTCATTCCTTTAATGTCATTCCTCCCTAGAAATGTATTAAAATCCAAACCCAGTTCCTGTATTCTTCTACCCATTTTCCAGTCCCTGTCCCTTAAATCCTCTTACCTTATATGGTGTGTTTGAATCATGTGTGGTTAACTACCTAAGTCAAACCTCAGAAAACATTGTGATTTGTGTTAAGATGACTCCTTTGCCTCTCCCTGTCCTGTCCTGTCACACTGTAGCACTTCCCCATATCTGTTCAGTGACGCTGTGCATTCGTCCTGCCCTGGCAACTCTAGCTTAATAATAGCCAGTCGTGTTTATTTCCGAGCAACCCAAAGCTGCCAGCCTAACCCTAGGCACCCTCCCCATGTTTGATATCTGTTTTTTGTATGTCTGTGTTACTATTTATTTTCCCTCTCAATCCTCCTCTCTCCTTCCAATTCCCAAACATGGTTGCCTTTCCAAGCCAGCTATGTGCTTGTGTGCATGACAGAGAGCCCAAGACCCCACGACAGGACCCGGCCTTGTATCTTCCCGTTTGCATGACAGTGAGCCCAAGCCCCCATGACAGGACCCGGCCTTGTATCTTTCCATGTGCATAGTGCTGCATCATTTATTTTCAATCAATTTGTTTTTGGATCGGTTTCAAATTTTGATTTGGTTTTAGTTTCTACTTCGAACGTGGTTATTTTGGAACGTGTTTCCACTTTTTGATCTGAGAAGCAGAGTTGCACCATATTCCATGTACTTGTACCATAGTTGGATGTGTCTCCACCACGGAGCATCTGTATGTGTGATGTGACAATGTGACGCGGCACATTTACGCCACATCAACTGGAAGAACGCAGCATTGAAGTTGTTCTCTTGATCACTTCACTCTGGCATGCTGTCGACCCTCCAGTTCCTCTGTGCTGTTCTCTTTATATCTGTATGAATGGTATCATTTATGCATGGTGTTTGTGATTGTTAGTCCATAGCTAGTCCCATCATCGAGCCCTGCTAGGCCTGGACCGAGTTGTGTGTGCAACTGTGTGTTGTACTCTCCATCCAACCATCACAGAATAAAAGATCCATGTCTAAATATATTACATTAGATATAAAAGTAACATTTCTGGCAAGTTGGTAAATATATTTGTTATCCGTGTATATAACTTATGAGTCTGTTTTTTTCTCGGCCGTTGATGGGAAACCTTGGCCTTGTGCAGCTTGTATGAGTTGTTACCCCTACCCTCTGTCTTCTGTAGTGCGCCGGGTGCCCCCGCGGTTCTCCATCCCGCCTACGGACAATGAGATCATGCCTGGAGGCAGCGTCAACATCACCTGTGTGGCGGTGGGCTCCCCCATGCCCTACGTTAAATGGATGCTGGGAGCCGAAGACCTGACGCCCGAGGACGACATGCCCATAGGGCGAAATGTTTTGGAGCTCACTGACGTCCGCCAGTCTAACAACTATACCTGCGTAGCCATGTCCACTCTCGGGGTTATTGAGGCGGTGGCGCAGATCACGGTGAAAGGTAGCGCCTGTTTACTTCTTCCTGTCATGTTTTGTTGGTCTCAGAAGGAGGGTTCCTAAAGCCTGGGATGTGTTGACACCAGCCTCAGTGCATTAGATGCTAGATTGAGAATCAGTGAAAGGGTTATCTTTCAACCAGGGGAGTTAAACACCAAAGCTCTACCCCCCCAAAACACTGTTTTATTTGGCTGTCTCCATAAGAGAACCTTTTGAAGAACCCGTGTTGGTTACAGGTAGAACCGTTTGGGGTTCTATAGAACCCAAAAGGGTTCTACCTGATGACAGCCAAAGAACCCTGTGTGTGTGTGTGTGTGTGTGTGTGTGTGTGTGTGTGTGTGTGTGTGTGTGTGTGTGTGTGTGTGTGTGTGTTGTGTGTGTGTGTGTGTGTTGGGTTGTGGGGGTGTGTGTGCGTGTGTGTGTGTGTGTGTGTGTGTGTGTGCGCACAGTGGGTATTGTTTGGTCTTCTCAGAAGGCAGGGTTCTTATCGGAGTGTAATCATATCTCCTCCGCTGCATACTAGAGAGAGAGATTCCAGATTCTACATTTGAGGTGGCATATAACGAGAATCCATCGCTCTCATATCTTTCAATTCATGCCACCGGTGGTGGTAACAGCAGAGAAAAGCACGTCTTTTGTTGTACTTGGGAGGCTTCCAGGACTTTTGGCCCTTTATCGGTTTTACAATAGTTCAAATATGGTTATAATGCACTGACGTGGCATACTAATAAGTAAGGCAAGGTTAAAACAAATATGACCTTTTATAATATACAGTCTGAAAATAAATCTACAGTATGAAGGGTAGGAATGCTATTATTGTTATCGTCAGCCTATTCACAGCCAGCCTATTCATGGAAATGTGATAATGCCTGAGGAATTCATATGAAATGGTCAAGGCTTCTGCCTGTTGTTAGTTATTATGTGTTTCAAGTGAGGATATCCCGTTTTCCTTGGATAAGTCACCAATAAGTCACCAATATTCTCTTCTTTCTAACAAATAAATAGCGGTGTTATTCCACAGGAATTGGGCCTAGTGTTTGGCCCACAACTGTTATTTGTACATTATAGTCATTTGTAGATTAACCATGTATATTGAGCATGCATATTTTAAATCATATCTTATTTGTTTGTTATTCCAGCATTGCCCAAGCCGCCCGGCATTCCCTTGGTGACGGAGCGCACGGCCACCAGCATCACGCTGACGTGGGACTCAGGCAACCCTGAGCCTGTCTCCTACTACATCATCCAGCACAAGTCCAAGATCTCAGAGGACACATACAAGGAGATCGACGGCGTGGCCACCACTCGATACAGCGTGGGTGGCCTCAGTCCCTACTCGGACTACGAGTTCCGAGTGGTGGCGGTGAACAACATCGGGCGWGGGCCGCCCAGCGATGGCATCGAAGCCAAGACGGCCGAGCAGGCACCTAGCACGGCGCCCAGGCAGGTCAGGGGTCGTATGCTCAGCGCCACCACAGCAATTATCCACTGGGACGAACCAGAGGAGGCCAATGGGCAGATTATGGGCTACCGTGTGTACTACACCATGGACTCTGCCCAGCACGTCAACTTGTGGGAGAAGCAGATAGTGCGTGGGTCAAACTTCCTCACCATTCAAGGCCTCATCCCTAACAAGACCTATTACATTAAGGTCCTGGCCTACACGTCGGTGGGCGATGGACCTCTATCTGCAGATCTCCAGATCATTGCCAAGACGGGGGGTAAGATCTGTGTGTAGCCGGCTTTTTGTGWGATTTTGTTTGGACCAAAGCCTTTACATGGACAATAACATTAACTGTATGTGAGCTAGTCGATACATTATTGTAGGAGCTGAAGCGCTGCAATGTTTGAGTTATGAGTAAACAAGCACATCAACCAACTCTGCAATGGAGAGTATCAACAGGCTAATTCGACAGCTAAGTGTCTTTCTGGGAAAACACTTCACTCACTCTGTCCTGTTAGATAAAAGTCTCCTCATCTTTGACCACAGCTGTAAACACTTGAAATCTCTTTTGGCTCTTGAGTGCCAAGCAATTTCCTTTTTAATTTGCCATTCTGAATGACAAAAATCACAGTTTAATAAACAAGATTGGGGCCTTGTTTACTTCATTCAAATATATAAAGCAATAGTAGCAATAACAGGTAATAGTAATCATGTATTAATAACAGGTTACTACTAATGTTATTATTAATAAACATAGCCGCAGTAGTACCAGCAGCAGCACTCGTCAAATATGTTTTAGCAGAGGTACGATGGAAGTGACAGTTAGTATCATTGGTTTATTGGACCAAATGTGTATTTGTATTGCTTTCCCAGTCCCCTCTCAACCGACCGACTTCAAAGGGGAAGCCAAATCCGAAACAAGTATACTACTATCATGGATAGCCCCTGCACAGACCGGACAAGACAATCAAATCATGGGATATGAACTTCTGTACAAGAAGGGGGACGACAAGGAGGAGGTAACTGGTTTCTCATATTCAAAATATGGCTAGCTATACTGGCCCAGTGTATCTTACACCCAATGGTATACCTTTTTCTTAATGTTCTGATCTGATGACATACCATTATCTCAACAGAAACGAATCAGCTTTGAGCCAACCACCACATACCTGCTGAAGGACTTGAAACCCTTCACTACTTATACTTTCCAGCTAGCCGCGCGCAGTAAGCATGGTATCGGAGCCTACACCAACGAGATCTCTGCAGAAACCCCTCAAACACGTAGGTCCTCTTCCATATCTAAGCTCTGGCCAGACAGTTTACCACTGGATATGGAAACACCTTGGAGAGAAAAAAATTTAATCAAATCAATTTTCAAACGCATCTACCTTTGCCAATTTAGAATTYCAAATTCTAATTCCACAACCTTTTGCCCAAAACATGTTGATGACATGATACAAAGTAAATGTCATTGAAAGAGGTGGATGACTCTTAATAAAACAATTATGTAATCGAAAGAGGTGGGTGACTTTGAAAATTGACACGTTCTGCAGCGATTGGAGCTGAAACGGGGTGTTTGGAACCTGACCATGCACCTATTCACTTTCAAATAGCTGCATGGACAGCGTTCACCAGGGCTCTCCTGTGAAGTCAACCGACAAGGTCACACTATATACAGAAGCTACTCCTCTTCAACACCTTTGATGTGCAAAACATCCCAACTAAGGCCAATAATAGATATGTGAATTATTCATTTCAATTTCAATTTTCTCTTTGTCTGACTGTCTGACAGTTTTGATTAGGGGAAGGGCATGTTATCCCACTATTAAAAGCCTTGTCTCTTGACTTTGCGTGTCAGCCACGTCAGAATATTTGCATATTGAGACTGAGCTTTCTATGGAAATACAATACTGCACCTTTTATCTGGAGGTCAGTGGAGTTTCCCTTTCTCAGTATAATTAATCATTGGTGATGCCAACCCCTTAACAAAATAATAAAATACAAAATTGGATAGATTACAAATACTGTAGAAAGCTCAAAAGCAAGTAGTATCACTGACGATAGAGAATAACCTTATTTTACCTCACAATAAGCCCTCAGGTTTATTGAAATTGCTAAAGTATTGACCAATTTGTCAAGGCACCAAATTGAAAGCTAAGGACAAAAACATAGTGTATTTATTAGAAAATTGTTATTTAAAAGATATTTAAAATAAACCCGAGGTCTGTGTAAGACAAAAAAGCAGAGAACAGGTAGGTATTAAGTTCAAAAAGTCCAAACTCGATGGGAGGTACCAAGAAAAGATGTCTGCATTGAGACTTTGAAAAGTCATTCATATCTCCTTGGGAAGTTCTCTGCTGTACAGTCAGGCTTTTACCACAAACCAACAGGCTTCGGAAAGGTTGGTGACCAATACAACTTTTTACACTTTGCTAGAGTTGAAGCATCAACCTTTATGTTTTTGGATTCGTGGTAACTGCTTGCCCAATGTTTGATATTTGTTTGATTTTATTTTGGATTTTATGTGATCCAGTGAACTTTTACTGAGCAGTAATTGGATACGTTTATATTAAATGTGGGTTTCAGTCATGCTTATAAGTCCAAGATATGAAGCCCTAGACTGATAACAGCTTTTAGGAAAGAATATGTAAGGTATTATTTCAAAGGTAGGTTACCTATTTTGAAGGTGTTCTATTAWCTCATGACAACCCCATCCATAAATCCTCAGTGTGTGTGATTTTATTTATTGAGTTGACCTTGTTTTAAAAAGTGTTAGTCTTTTGTCTTTGCCTTTTGTCTCATGTTAATTTGGGAAACCTCATTGACCTTTGCAAACATTGTTTCAGTCCTTGTGGTTCGTCCTCATTTTGTGTCATATTTGTTTTCCCTTTCCCTTTTTTTATTGTTTGTTCGTTTCCACCACCATCATCCCAACCCCAAAAAACTTCAACCTACCTGTGAAACCCCTCGAAACAAACAAAATAAAACAAAACCCCAACTGAAATGGTTGATCCATTCAAACAAAACCCTGCTCGTCCTCAAATCCACTCCTCCAATCAGAGCCCTCAGCCCCACCTCAGGATGTGAAGTGCTCTAGCCCCAGCTCCACCAATATCCTGGTAAGTTGGCGGCCGCCCCCTATGGAGTTACAGAATGGGATCATAACCAAGTATGCCATCCAATACGCCGCCACTGAWGGGGAGGACACCACCATCCGACAAATATCCGACATCCCTCCCGAAAGCTCCCAGTACCTCTTGGAAAACATGGAAAAATGGACCGAATACCGTGTGACAGTGACTGCTCACACAGATGTCGGTGAAGGACCTGAAAGTTTACCACAACTCATTCGCACCGAGGAGGATGGTATGTTTTTCCGAAACCGCTGCCCCTGTTGCAAATCCAGTCCACCCTCTAACCTCTAACCTCCTTTAGATACTGTCTAACAGCATCTACAGTCCCTCTGACCTAGCGTCCCTCCCTGCTTCTTCCTCCTGCTTCTAACAAAGCTGACTCCTAACTCTCATGCAACTTAGTTTTTTTTACTAAACTGACTGCGACTGACTTTTTTGTAAATCTCAATGAACTTTTTGTCAGTATTTTTCAGCCTTTATCCTTTTATGCTTTTACTCAATTTCAACATATGGTATGGCATTTTTCTCCTGCACGGAAGCACTTCAGGCCTTTTGACTTCCAGTCCCAAACTGTCATTTAAAACACTTTTTTTATGAGAAAAAAACTTTTAGTTGTAACTTTTTTTTATAAACTTGACTGAATGGCAAGTTATGGACAGTGGAAAGGACACAATTTGGAAGGTATATTTTTAATGGCCTATAACAACAATATCTTTTTCAATTTCAATTTCATTTTTTCTTCACGCTTCATAGCCAAAATTCTTGCAGGGTGCTTCAAACTTTTGAAGCATTCCCTTTGGCTCTTTTCTATTTTGACAAACACATTTTTATTCCATGTTTTTAATCCACTACTTCCATTTTTTGATGTTTCCAGATTAGGTCAGTTGTCAGACCTGTTTTTGGGTTTGTTTTTCTTTTCCCGTGCCGTTGTTGAAATATTGATGTCATACAGTGCTTGTTGCAGTATGCTCGCTCCCCTTTTCTAGATTTTTTCACCTCAGCATTTTGCTCTTTGGAGTTGGCCAGGAATTAAAACGGGGAGAAGGGGTCCTCTATAATCTTGACCTTCTTTCTTTTATCCCATGGTGTTCCTCCAGTTCCCAGCGGCCCACCTCGTAAAGTCGAGGTGGAGGCTGTCAACTCCACATCAATTAAAGTGATCTGGCGCTCGCCGATGCCCACCAAGCAGCACGGGCAGATCCGAGGGTACCAGGTGCACTATGTCAGAATGGTTAATGGGGAACCCATGGGACAGCCAGGCATCAAGGACATCTTGATCGAGGATGCGCAGGTAAGCACCCTCCTCCTTCGCTTCCCTCCCCAAACTCACACATCCTCTCACCTTGAGACGTTAGTTGACACAAGGATAGCAGAGCATAAGAGTCACACCTGCCAGGGCAAAACTACATAAAGGATATGCTACTAAGCAGTATAAAGTGTTGTTAAAACCATACGTTTTTATGATATGGTTAAACCTTATGACACAAATAATACTGAACAAAAATATTAACGAAACATGCAACAATTTCAACAATTTTACTGAGTTACAGTTCATATAAGGAAATCCGTCAACTGAAATAATTTCATTAGGCACTAATCTATGGATTTCACATGACTGGGCAGGAGCACAGCCATGGGTGGGCCTAGGAGGGCATATGCCCACGCATTTGGGATCCAGGTCCACCCATTGGGGAGCCAGGCCCAGCCAATCAGAGTTTTTCCCCTCGAAAAGGGCTTTATTATAGACAGAAATACTCCTCAGTTTCATCAGCTTTTTATGTGGCAGGTCTCAGACGATCCCGTAGGTGAAGAAGCCAGATGTGGAGGTCCTAGGCTGGCATGGTTACACGTAGTCTGCGGTTGTGAGGCCAGTTGGACGTACTGCCGAATTCTCTAAAACGATGTTGGAGACAGTTTATGGTAGAGGAACGAACATTGAATTCACTGGCAACAGCTCTGTGGGCATTCCTGCAGTCAGCATGCCAATTGCACATTCCCTCAAAACTTGAAACATCTGTGGCATTGTGTTGTGTGACAAAACTGCACATTTTAGAGTGGCCTTACATTGTCCCCAGCACAAGGTGCACCTGTGTAATGATCATGCTGTTTAATCAGCTTCTTGATATGCCACACCTGTTAGGTGGATGGATTACCTTGGCAAATGAGAAATGCTCACTAACAGGGATGATAACAAATTTATGCACAAACATTTTGTGAAATAAGCTTTTTGTGCGTATGGAACATTTCTGGGATCTTTAATTTCAACTCATGAAACATGGGACCAACACTTTTCATGTTGCGTTTATATTTTTGTTCAGTGTAGTTGTTCTCAGGACCTTTTAAACCCATTGAGTACATCTATGATAAAATACACATTGTCTACACATGTCTATGAATAGACCTACACAGTATGTGACTCCTATGTTACTCTCAATATCTGAGACAATCACAGGAGCTTTGGGGCCTTAGTTTAGATCCAATGGATCACACATCTGTAAATTCAATGGAACTGACATAATCAAGAAGGTATTGGTGGTAAGTGAATGACATCTCTTAAGGGTAAAATCATCAGTCAGTATGATATACAGTATGTGTCTTGTCTGTGGCAACTACTCAACAACTCTCTCTAGTCTCTACTCTCTTACTAGTGACCGGTGACTCTGTACTTAGTCTTTGTTTTGTTTTCTTTCTTGTTTCCACTCATCTCAAATCGTAATCAGTGGGAATATGATGATTCAACTGAACATGTGAGTAGATAAATGCATGTACAAAAATGTACATTAGTTTGGTCCTTTGTATGATGAATGATCCTAATATTACACAACATCCCTAAACACTCCCCCCTAATGCCCAAATTGCAGTAAAATCTCAAGCAAGAGTAAAACAAATACAAATCACTATTCTTCTACAGGAAATGGTCATCACAGAGCTGCAGGCTGAGAGCACGTACTCGGTTGCCATGGCAGCCTACACGACAAAGGGAGACGGCGCTCGCAGCAAGCCTAAGCTGATCACCACCACTGGCGCAGGTAACGGACCTGTCACCGCTGTTAATGTACCCTGTGATCATCAAAAAATGCATTTGTCCTGTAGAAAGCTGTGAAATTGCACCCAGTGAAAGGAAGCCCAAAAAAATGATGCTAAGCAAACCTTTCCGCCCACGGCTATTAAAGTGTGAATGTGGCTAATTGCCACCTCAATTATAACAACAATTGTAATTCCGCTCACCCCCCCATTTTGACATTGGAATGCTCACAGGGGTTAAGGAACTAATGAAAAAATGAGGTGGGGAAATGGGGGAAGAAAAATACTTCCAAATTGAAGGCAGCCCGATGGTCTGTTCAGCTCTCATTGGTTTCTTTTGAGAGAGCAGCATGACAGAATCCAAATGGCAATTCAGAAATACTTTGCTGTGTGTGTGAGACATAATTGCGCTGTCGTCTAATCCGTCTGAAAAGCCTTTCATGCAGCACCTGCCTGGCGTACAGATACAGACGGCTAGTGTGTGTGTGTGTGTTGGGGAGAGGATGGGAGCCTTTACTCCTGTCTCTTATACACATCTCTGCCTGGCGTACAGATACAGACGGCTAGTGTGTGTGTGTGTGTTGGGGAGAGGATGGGAGCCTTTACTCAGTAAATGCTTAAAAGGGAGGCCATATTAGTAGGTATCAAAGGAAACAGCATTAGCATTTATGCAAACAGGGTGTTAGCTATATACTGCTCTCTTGGTGGCTTAACACTTAACACTTTACACATAACAACATCAGCCAATGGTAACCCTTAACACTGTTATGAGTTGGAAAGGAGATCAGATTATGCTATGTCAGGGATTATGGCTTGGGTTGTTTTTGGGTTGTCATCATCCTCTCAAAATTGTCATAATGTCTGTCGTTGGATWTTGCTTTTAAAATGCTAATGAAGTTTGAATGGGTTCTTTGCACGGTATTTGTATTGAATTTGTTATTTTGTCTCTTAGTACCTGAAAAACCACGACTCATGGTCAGCCCTACCAACATGGGCACTGCCCTCCTCCAGTGGCACCCTCCGACGTTAACCCATGGCCCACTGCAGGGCTACCGCCTTCGCTTTGGCCGCAAAGATGTCGACCCCCTGACCATCATTGAGTTCCCTGAGCGTGAAAACCACTACACCACCAAAGAGATCCACAAGGGGGCATCATACACCTTCCGCTTGTCCGCCCGCAACAAGGTGGGCTTTGGCGAGGAGACAGTCAAAGAGATCAACACTCCTGAAGATGTGCCTAGCGGCTTCCCACAAAGCATTGCGGCCGAGGGCGGCACTACCACCACCATTCAGGTGAATTGGAATCCCCTGTTACTGGCGGAGCGCAACGGCATTATCGTGAAGTACGCCCTGCAGTACAAGGACATCAACAGCCCTCGGAGTCCCTCAGAACTCTTCATCACTGCCCCAGAGTCCACCGTCACCCTGGACGGCCTCAAGGCTGACACCACTTACGATATCAAAATGTGTGCCTTCACCAGCAAGGGCTCCGGCCCCTATAGTCCCAGTGTCCAGTTCAGGACACAGCCCTTGGATCAAGGTAGGACCCCACCCCAATTCCCCCTCCCGCCCCCCAATCCAACTTCACTCCACAACCACCATCAACAGCAACCACCTCGTCAAGCTTTAGTGACAGAAGAACAAACAGAATGGGATTACTGATCTCATGATTGGTCAAAAAATCTGCTGTATGTATACATAGCCCTCCCACCCCAGGTGGAGTAAGTATATGTGTCCCATGTGTTGTCAGCTAAGCCAAAGGTGAGTCTGTAGATTATAAAGGGCTCCTGTTAATAAAAAGGTAAGATAAAAGAAAGCAAAGGTAAGATGGGAGCACTGTAACCCTGCTAAGACCACACTAGTGCTGGTTTCAGACTGCTTGTAAAGAGAAACATGTTCAGGTAAGAGGTTTATTGCTCTGGAATCATTTAAGGAGGGTTATGTTTGTTTCGTGTCTAAATCATCTGCTCCCACTTTCTTTTAGCAGTGTTTGCAAAAAACTTTCATGTGAAAGCTGCCATGAAGACATCTGTGCTCCTCACCTGGGAGATCCCAGACAACTATAACGCGGCTCAGCCCTTCACAGTAAGAGCTTTTTGATTATCTTCCATATTTTAATAAACAATGTTCGAGGATCCAGAAAATATCAAGTGACATGAGCCAAAAAATATAGTAGTCACATAAATATCTGAACAAGTCCGGACATTTCCCTGACTAAACAGACCTCATATGTTGGATTAGTGCATCTCCTCAACATTCACACACGCTTTCCTACCATTGCAAATCCAGATCCTCTATGACAATGGCCAGAGCGTGGAGGTGGACGGCAAGCTCACTCAGAAGCTTATCACGGGTCTGCAGGCCGGGACGCAGTACTCCTTCCTGCTGACCAACCGGGGCAACAGCGCCGGCGGTCTCCAGCACCGCGTCTCCACCATGACCGCCCCGGACATCCTGCGCACCAAGCCCTACCTGATCGGCAAAACCAACTTGGATGGCATGGTCTCTGTGGAGCTGCCCTCAGTCCAGACTTCAGAGAAAGTCAGGTGAGTGGCGGGGATTAAAACTAACGCTAGTTTTGTATTTATAGAGCTGGCTATTTAGCCTAATTTGAATTTACTTAATTAATTTGCCTCGGTGGCTGCCCTAATCCATTTATTTACCTTGAGCTCGTCTTTGGGTTCAGATTTGATTTGATTTGATTTGATTTTTATATCAGCAGGATACCATTAAAGCTTATTTTTCCTCTCAATAAGTGAAAGGGGCAAGATTTGACACTGCCAGATTTTGTAGCACTTAATTTTTTAATACTGTTTGAAAGGTCAGAACATCAGCACTGAAGAGGTCATCACTTTCTTTAGTGTACCCTGTATATTACATTAATTGCATTGTATCAAGCCTGTTCTTATTGTTCTCTGTTCATCAGAGAGAAGATGACACAATGAATTCTCCCATCCAATTTAACCCACTCCCCAGTATTAAGCCTTGTAATGTCTCTTCCAGCCTTTCCAACTAAGCTCTGGGTTGTCAAAAGGCCAATACACAGATCTGATTGTAGACGGGCACTTCAAACCAATCTAGGATTTTGATCTTGCTGGATGGACTCGAGCCCACTCTCCCCTATGCCAGTGCTTAAGCTAATTAGCTTCCCATCAGCCTGCCACACTGCCTTCCTGGCTAATGCTAGCTAGCACCGTGCCCAGCCTGGAAAAGCCCTGAAAAAACTCTGGTCGAGGCCTTTATCTCCCTTGTCGCCCCAATGGAGGGTTGAAAATCCCTCTAATTCCAGCTCCTCTTCTCGATCTCACGGAGGGGTACTAATTAGCCCGCGGGGCTAACAGTGCGCCGACTTCTCTGATGATAACGGGCTAGCGTAACTAGCTAATGGCGCGATCATTTGTCATCTTTGTCTCTTGTCCTCCATGCCTAATACCCTGTTACACCTACAGGATAAGGCTCCTCATGGACGCTAGTGTATGAAGCTCAAAGCTTTGTGTATGAAGCTCAAAGCTTTGATCTTGGTTTGTTTTGTTTACAATACAATGGTGTATTGTAAACATCTTATGGAATGAACTGACAATGACCTTTGACCTTGAAGAGCTTGAAATACCTTGTCATTCTGTTGTTTTCTTTCTTTTCCTCCCATTTCCAGGGGATACTACATAGTGGTGGTGCCTCTGAAGAAACAACGCACAGGAAAGTATCTCAAACCCTGGGACAGTCCAGATGAGATGAATCTAGAAGAGGTAGGTACCACAAAATGGTCCATAAAATCTGTCAAAAAGTCCTTATTAAACATTAACATTCAAATCATGTTGTGGAATCTCAATATTTACTGAATTGCAATGGAATCGACTTCAACCCAAGTCTTACWAAAAAAAAGGTGGTGGGGAGAACTCGACTCTAACTCTGCAGATACGAGAGGATGGGGGTGGGGAAACCTGTGGACGGGGCTCGTTGATTGACGCAAATAGCTGCAGAGCGAATTATTCAAATGGAAAATAGGTAGAACATGGASTAGTCATCAAGTGCACTGCAACTCAACCCCCCCTTCCCACCCCCTCTCCCTCTCAACGGTAATTACCTGAAGAGCTGCATCAGGCCTCTGTGTTCTTATTCAAGGGAAAGGTAGCACACTGGTTATGCACAAAGTACTTGACAACTTTTATATTTAGCCAGTCTAGGTATATCTGAAGCTTTTGTGCTCTGTGTATCCTTAGGTACATTTGGGGATAAGCTGGCGTAATGATTTAGCCTTCAAACCGTGAAATGTGTGTGTTCTTTGTGATGCGTCATTCGCATATAGACAATCTCTCAGCTATGTTAATGGCCTTCAGCACACCACAAACTCACTTACCTAATGCATGTGAAACATTCCTAACAGTTATAAGATACTGAGGATGGCATTCAATCAATTGCAGTCAGTAGGTCTCCAGATAGAGCTACCGGAAGCGTGTTTGAACTCCCTCTATCCAGGACATGCTGCTGTACAGTACAATGCACTTCCAAAAGCACGATTCAGAAATCCAGTGTCTGCAATTGATCAAATAAAATCAAATGTTATTTGTCATACTGCCACAGCAGATCCACAGATGACGCAATCTCTATTGCACTCCACACAGCCCTTTCCCACCTGAGAAAGGACAGTGTTGGGACGGTATGTGAATTGGAGTGGATTCCAGGGTGTCTGGGATGATGGTGTTGATATGAGCCATGACCAGCCTATCAAAGAATGTCATGGCTACATATGTGAGTTCTACGGGGTGATAGTCATTTAGACAGGTTAGCTTGGCGTTTTTGGGCACAGGGACTATGGTGGTCTGCTTGAAACATGTAGGTATTACGGACTGAGAGTCTGAACATATCAGTGAAGACACTTGCCAGCTGGTGAGCGCATGCTCTGAGTATGTGTCCTGGTAATCCATCTGGCCCTGTGGCCTGTGAATGTTAACCTGTTTAAAGGTCTTACTCACATCGGCTACGGAGAGCGTGAACACAACAGCTGGTGCCCTCATGCATAGTTCAGTGTTGCTAGCCTTGAAATGCCTATAGAAGGTATTTAGCTCATCTGGTAGGCTCGCGTCACTGGACACCTCGTGGTTGGGTTTCCCTTTGTAATCCGTGATAGTTTGCTAGCCCTACCACATCCAACGACCGTCAGAGCTGGTGTAGTAGGATTCGATTTTGGTCCTATATTGTCGCTTTGCATGTTTGATGGTTAATCAGAGGGCGTAGCAGGATTTCTTATATGTGTCAGGATTAGAGTCCCGCTACTTGAAAGCAGCTCTAGCCTTTAGCTCAGTGCATATGTTGCCTGTAATCCGTGGCTTCTGGTTGGGATATGTACGTACAGTCACTGTGGGGACAACGTCACAGATGCCCGTATTAATGTTGCCGTTTACTGTGTGGTAATCCATGTGGTAAACTCCTCAATGCCATCGGATGAATCCCGGAACATATTCCAGTCTGTGCTAGCGAAACAGTCCTGTAGCTTAACATCCGTTTCATTGGACGACTTACATATTGAGCGTGTCACTAGTACTTCCTGTTTAATTTTTTGCTTGTAAGCAGGAATCAGGGGGATAGTTATGGTCAGATTTGCCGAATGGAGGGTGAGGGAGAGCTTTGTGTGCATCTCTGTGTGTGGAGTAAAGGTGATATAGAGTTTCTTTCGACTCTAGTTGCACGCTGGTAGAAATTAGGGTAAAACGGATTTCAATTTTCCTGCATTAAAGTCACTGGCCACTAGGAGCTCCGCCTCTGAGTGAGCATTTTCTTGTTCGCTTATGGCCCTATGCAGCTTTTAAAGTGCCGGCTTAGTGCCAGCATTGGTTTGTGGTTGTAAATAGGTAGCTATGAAAAATATAGATAAACTCTCTCTGTAAATCATCTGGTCTACAGTTTATCATGAGGAATTCTAACTCAGGCGAGCAGAACCTTGAGACTTCCTTAACATTAGAGATCGTGCACCAGTTGTTAACAAAGAGACACACATTTACCATGTCCTTGTTCGGCCGCGACTCATAGAAACATAGGATATTACAGTTCTTCAGATCACGTTGATAGTATAGTCTCGAATGGACCTCTTCCAGTTTTTTTCTTCAGGGAGGTATCCAGTGAGTCTCGTCAGGTATCCCACACAACGCTGTCTCCTCCTTCTTCGAGTGTCAGGGATTTGGGCCTGGTCCGCGATAATCATTATGTCTTTCGTCTGCGACTGATTGAAGTAAAAGTCCTCGTCCAAATGGAGGTTAGTGATAGCTGTTCTGATGTCTAAGAAGCTCTTTTGGGTCACAGGAAATGCTGGTGGAAACATTATGTTCAGAAAAAGTTAAGATCAGTGCCACCCCCTCCAAAACAAATTGATAAATTGGTTAGGGGCTCATAAAATGGTCTCCATTCCCTCTCGTTCAATTATTTATCCCAACCCAAGTGTGAACAGGTGTTAGCCCTTTTTGCGTCACTAGACTTTTGATGTAAGTAGATCGGTTTAGGGATAGATTAATATCTATTTAATACTTTACTTGTCATTGTGGGTAGGTACTTATGGGGATGATTTATTCCTAACCCAGTAAATAGAGCAAACAAAAACACAATATGAGCATACACTTTATCTCTTGAGAAGAACCATGTTGTTTCACTGAGTCTCATCTGTCTCACGCCTTGACCAATTACCAGAAAGTCGCCCCCTCCCATCAGAAATAGTTTGTTTGTCAGTATTGGGCTCTCACATTTTCACAAATTTTACCAAGGGCGGCTTGTTTTAGCCGTGTTGACAAGGGATATGATTGAAGACATTATCGAGTAGTGACACCGCCCCCCTAGCCAAAGCCATTGTAGAAACTTGATAGGCACACACGCACTCCAGAGAGAGAGAGATATGAAGTTGGCTCACGTTGATTCGACGTGTACTTTTGTGTAGGCTTAAACCACATACACTGAACAAAAATATAAACACAACATGTAAAGTGTTGGTCCCATGTTTCATGAGCTGAAATAAAAGATCCCAGAAATTGTCCATACGCACAAAAAGCTTATTTCTATCAAATTCTGTGCACAGATTGTTAGTGAGCATTTCTCCTTTGCCAAGATAATCCATCCACCTGACAGGTGTGGCATATCAAGAAGCTGATTAAACGGCAGGATCATTACACAGGTGCACCTTGTTTTGGGGACAATTAAGGGCCGCTCTAAAATGTGACATTTCGTCACACAACACAATGCCATAGATGTCTCAAGTTTTGAGGGATCATGCAATAGGCATGCTGACTGCAGGAATGTCCACCAGAGCTGTTACCAGAGAATCGAATGTTCATTTGTCTACCATAAGCCGCCTCCAACGTCATTTTTGAGAATTTGGCAGTACGTCCATCCCGGACTCAAAACCGCAGATCACATGTATGGCGTTGTGTTTCAGAGTGCCCCAAGGTGACGGTGGGGTTATGGTATGGGCAGGCATAAACTACCGACAACAAACACAACTGCATTTTATTGATGGCCAATTTGAATGCACAGAAATACCATGACAAGATCCTGAGGCCCATTGTCGTGCCATTCTTCCACCGGCATCACTTCACTGAATAATTTTTGGTTGGCATTATTGCGCCCAAAACCACATAGGTATACTTAGACCTATTTATGTAGCCTATAGCAATAGCACTTGAGCGTAGACCTGCATAACATTACACTTTCCCATAAGAGCGAGACAAATTTGGCTTTGTTTTTCTGCGTGAGCAATCACACTCCCATTGTACGAATATGATCTGATTCACATTCTGATCAAGTTGCCTGGTGTTGCTAGTGGGTAAATAATATCTGGTCTCCCTATCAGTGCAGTGTTACAATGCAATATCTGACGGGGGCTAGCTTGGTGCTAATGCTCTGAGGCAGAATTTTTCTGTTATGACACACTGCACTTGCTCAGGGACTCACCACTTTCTTGGATGTAGGAAATGGAGCCAAGGGTGTTCTTTGTGTGTGTTTGTGTGTGTGTGTGTGTGTGTATGCGTATTTAATTACCCATGCTCAGCAAGAAACAGAACACCATTGCATTGTTGTTTAATTGATACCTTTAGGGGCTTGGTACTTACAGTACATTTGGTGCGCTCAGCACTTTCAATGAGTAGCCTCACCTATATTGTGTACCATGCCACAGGGCATTTGCTATTATACTGTTTTAATAAGTACATTCCAATGACTACAAGCCATCATGTGGTCATGATGGTTCTAAAAGGTTGCTGGTGTCTGGGGAGTCTGATTGCAATATATCAAAACAATATTAAGAGACATAAGTCCATCTCTACCTATCGACAAGTATTCAGTCAGTTTACCATATATTTGCCTCTCATTCCTTCTATAGATTATGCATTATGCGTACACACACACACACACACACACACATGCACACACACACGCACACACACACTCACACACACACACACACACTCTCTCACACACACACACACACACACACACACACACACACACACACACACACACACACACACACACACACACACACACACACACACACACACACACACACACACACACACACACACACACACACACACACACACACACAGCAGAGCAGGGCATCTCTTCCTATTCTATTTCATGCCACTGGAACTTCAAAACATTGTCCCCTTTCCCAAACATTTTATTTATATATTTTTTAACTTGAAATCATTTTGAAATGTTTGACAGTATTCACGGTTATTATAGAAACTCATTTATGAAAATCCACACATCTTGAAATCCTTGCAGCATAAAACAAATGAAATCCAAATGGGAATATTTCCTCTTCCGTTGCAATCAGTAGTTTGAGCTTTTGTAATCAGAAGGGATGTAACACAGATTTGTGTATGTGTGTGTTTGTGTCCATGTGTGTATGACTGCAAAACAACATTTTTATCGACTGTCTAGCTACATCGTCTCAACTCTTCTCATTTTTAGCTGCTCAAAGAGATTAACCGAACAAGCCGAGGCCTTCGCTTCCGGAGGCAAGCTGAGCCCAAAGCCTACATCGCTGCCTACTTCAAAGACCTTCCTACCGAGTTCACTCTGGGAGACACCAAGATCTATGGTGACTTTGAAAACAAGCAGCTCGCCAACGGCCAAGAGTACATCTTCTTTGTGCTTGCTGTCCTCGAGATCTCTGAAAATGTAAGTATATCCCTTTTTATGCTTTTTTTCTTAGAAAACCTCTCTCTCTCTCTCTCATCCTTTGTTTCCTTCTCTTCTCTTAGACACCCCACTCCATAAAGGAATTAGTTCAGACAGGCGCAACAGTCGTCCCTCTGTCGATTTCCTTTTCATTTTCCCTCATGGTTAAAGTTGCATATTAAACGTCAAAGACCGAAATCAATTGCGTCTTGGCAGGGGGCACGTCCCTTGGCTGGATGTGTTACGTCAAGTCCGTTTGAGCCCTGGTCCCTGAAAAAGGGCAAGAACAGGGGGAAATAGGGGAAAATATGGGGGAAATTCCCCAGGAATAACTCGATAACGGGACTCCTCTTTAATTGCACACCTACGTGTGGACGCCATTATCTCCTCCACTGCAGCTAGGGTGTGTGTGTGTGCGTGTGCATGTGTGTGTGAGAGAGAGAGAGAGAGAGAGAGAGACAGAGAGAGAGAGAGACGAGAGACGAGAGACGAGAAGGAGAGTGTGGATCAAAGGAGAAAGGGGCATGATTAGTTGACTAAACGTGGAAGAATGATGGATTTGATGAGCTGGGAGGTTTTACGGCAGTCTGTCTTGGACTCCGCCAGTCCTGACTACAGGTAAAGGAGGATGCTAATGGCAGGCGGGTGGGCTGACAAAATGGGAGGGAATCTCCAATTTATCCACCACAGCACTGATTGGCTTTTTCTTTGCCCCAAAGCCCCCAGTCTTTATCTCGTTCCGCTCAGAACGGCGTAAATGTACTCAATCACAAATGAGAGATGTTACGGATATTACGAACGTGCCCATATCATTTGGATAGTTGAATTTGTACATTTGCATTGACACAATAAATTTGAATGGGCAAATCTTAGCCTACTCGGCACATACAGGTTGTCCTGATGTCTTTGTGAAAGTCAGACTGACCGAATATACATGTACTTGAAGAGGAAAAGTTGAAACTTGGACACTTTTGAACTTGCGGTGGCCTCACAGAAGGGCTGAGGTCTATTGATTGGAGCTCAGCTGTGAGGGTTGATAGATATGTGAGAGAGTGCAGGTTGTTTTTCTACAAAGCTACACAGTCAGGAATAAGATATCACTTCAGGAACCTAGGAACAGAGTCTGAACTGGGACCACAGAATATGTTTTCAAAGTCATGGGAGGCAGAGAAATAGTGGCATTAGAGTCAGCCAAAAATATTTCCTATTGTTGCCTGGATACCTAACTACATTGTGGTGATAAAACAATTTCCCCTTCTCTACTCTACACTACCTGCATGTAGAACTAGCCTATTGCGTGGTTATTAAATAAGTTATTCCACTAGTAGTTTATGTAAAGTGTAGCCTGAGAACCTCAATAAAATAACACAGCGATGACTAATACAACTCCCCTTCCTCTCCTTCCCAGACCATGTATGCCACCAGCCCCTACTCCGACCCTGTCGTGTCAGCTGACCTTGACCCCCAGCCAATCATTGACGAGGAGGAGGGACTTATCTGGGTGGTGGGCCCAGTGCTCGCTGTGGTCTTCATCATCTGCATCGTCATCGCCATCCTCCTGTACAAGAGGTAAGGACTAAAGAAAGTGAAGCACACGAGTGAGAGAGAGAGAGAGCGAGAGAGCGAGAGAGAGAGAGAGAGAGAGAGAGAGAGAGAGAGAGAGAGAGAGAGAGAGAGAGAGAGAGAGAGAGAGAGAGAGAGACTTGCATCATCAAAGTCAAACGAAGCACATTCAAATACACTGTCACAGAAACAGTCTACCTATCAGACAGACACACTCAATCACACACACAGTCACACACACGCACCCATACACAGAAGAAATCATAGCAGCTCTTTGTCTGAACCTCCAGCGTAAGCTGACCGTTCGCCGCCACCGTCCATCAGTCAAGCGTAGAGGGGGAGCGCTCAGAGTATCTGCTGTGTGGCAGTGCATGCTGCTTTAGAACCACACACATACACAAGAGAGCCAAGCTCCAGGCCTGTTTTGTGACCCCCGGTTGACCTGGTGCTTTAACAGGGACACATTTCTCTCGATCCTAGCTTCTCCCTCTTATATTTTTCACCTTGATTGAATGCTGTTTTGGGCCAAGTGAAGCAGTCTCCATAGCATCCACATTGAATGGCACTGTAAAGTGTATTAACCCATTAACGCATTAACGAGAATCAGCCTTGAGAGAAGTGAAGCCTGGGCTTATAGACAGTCTATCAATAGATATGTTTTTCACTCAACACCAATCGAGAACATAAGTACCCCTGAATGCATAGGTATTTGTTAAATATGTCACTATAATCGGAAGGCATTCAAACATCATTGAGTCCTATGGCTATTTACTTACTCTAGGCGTAGGTGACAATTTGATTGTCCTTCCATGTTGACTGTTTTGGTCGTTCAATGCCAGGGGCACCCGAGTAGAGCTTAGAGAGGCTGCTGCCTACATACAGACTTCAAATCGTTGGCCACTTAAATAAATGGATCACTAGACACTTTAATAATGCCACTTTAAGCATGTTTACATATCTTGCATTACTCATCCAATATGTATATACTGTATTTTATACCATCTATTGCATCTTGCCTATGCCGCTCGGTCATAGCTCATCCATATATTTATATGTATATATTCTTATTCCATACCTTTAGTTAGATTTGTGTGTTTTGGGTAGTTGTTGTGGAATTGTTAGATTACTTGTTATATATTGCTGCAATTTTGGAACTAGAAGCACAAGCAATTCACTACACTCACAATAACATCTGCTAACCATGTATATGTGACCAATAAAATTTGATTTGATTTGATAACTAACTGTCAGGTATGGAATCAACGTAGAGGGGTCCTCCTCTGGTTTCTGTTTGCGCCTGGAAAGATTTACACAACAATTACCAAGTCAATGTCACCAGCGTGTTTACTAAGTCAATGTCACCAGCGAGTTTACTAAGTCAATGTCACCACCGTGTTTACAAAGTCAAGGTCACCACTGCTGTTTACTAAAGTCTAATGTCACCAGCGTGTTTACTAAGTCAATGTCACCACCGTGTTTACTAAGTCAATGTCACCAACCGTGTTTACAAAGTCAATGTCACCCGTGTTTACTAAGTCAAGTCACCACCGTGTTTACTAAGTCAATGCACCACCGTGTTTACTAAGTCAATGTCACCCACCGTGTTTACTAAGTCAAATGTCACCACGTGTTACTAAGTCAATGTCACCACTGTGTTTTACTAAGTTTTTCAATGTCACCACTGTGTTACTAATTCAATGTCACCAGCGTGTTTACGAACTCAATGTCACCACCGATGTTTACTAAGTTAATGTCACCACCGTCTTACTAAGTCAATGTCACCACGTGTCTTTACTAAGTCAATGTCACCACCGTGTTTACTAAGTCAATTGTTTACTAGTCAATTCACCAGCGTGTTTACCAAGTCAATGTCACCACTGTGTTTAACCAAGTCAATGTCACCACTGTGTTTACAAGTCAATGTCACCACTGTCTTACTAAGTCAATGTCACCAGCGTGTTTACTAAGTCAATGTCACCACCGTGTTTACCAAGTCAATGTCACCACCGTGTTTACCAAGTCAATGTGTTTACTAAGTCAATGTCACCAGCTTGTTTTTTGAGTCAATGTCACCAGCGTGTCGGGACTTTCTGGAACATAACCAGGAAATGCTTCACTTGTTAAGGTACATTTGTATGTAATATAATTGGTGCCCTGTGTGAGGAGCAAAGGACAACATGTTCATGTTGCTGTGTGTGTTGCGGCAGGGGGAAGGGATGAAATAATAGCCCCACAGCATTGCTGATTAACTGTATAAATCAGTCACAGCAAGATGCACACCTACATGCACACTTGGATACAGGTCACAAAATGGTTTATGTTCATCTGAGCTGAAAGTCAAGGTTCCCCATGTCCCAGACCCCATTATAGATCACAACGAACATAAGTGGCTTTTGTTACAACGTTAAGCTCAAATTTTATTATCTAATCTTTTTTTAATGTATTTTCTTAGAAACTCTATGCAAGCACATTATTTTGTATAATCAGTATTCAGTATTATCACAATTGTCCTGTGTTGTTGCCTTGATGTAGTTATTCTTTAGGATATACAGTAAACAGATACACAAGAGCCCTTCCATGCTCGAGTGATAAACAATCACCTGAAACTACGAAATAAATAATACATCTTTGGATTGCACCTGGGATGAGATTATATGATTTTAAACGACAAGTACCCAAAGTGGCATAATTGAGCGTGGTGTCGGTAGTGAAGGGACACTAATATCGCATGCCAACCAACATTGAGATGCGATTGTTGTCGCTCAGTTGTCTTTTTGTATTTAGACACATGTTTATTCTTCTTAAACAGGAAATAGCGCATTACAGTATAAAATATAAGCGTCGTAGTTCAACTTCGGCCATGGGGCGTGATACTGTTGTCAGGATTATTAAATCGTCATAGTTGTCGTGCCAGCTAACATCCTGTCATTCTTTCTTTTCCTTGCTTACGAATGGAGCAGCAAACCAGACAGGTAAGAGTGAAAGGATGTGATATGGCTGACAATACCACAACTATCCCCACCTCAAACCTTTTTTTGATCCCTTTGCAGACATTTCCTACCCTCTAGCTTGTTGGGCAGAGTTCAATCATTGCAGAAAGTGAGTTCCCCCACTGCTGTGCAATTCCAAAGCACTTTTAAAAGTCAGCTGTTTGCATTGATTGAATTCTGACCTACGTTCCAATTGATAGTATTTGAATCGACATCATATATTTGATCAGCCAGGACAGTTAATTTTCAAAATATTTATGTGTGCTTTCCATTCTTCCATTACTCTCACCCTACATTACATAAAAAATAGTAATATTATTTCGTATTTGACAAAAACCCATATCACCATTTCAATTTTCCATTGACCAAACATGTCTAAATATCTTGTCTGTCTCAATACAAAGAGTCAATTTCTTGATAAACACAACCCCTAGAAATCCTTATTTCTTAGATTTCTACTGAATTCAATGTCTCACCGCCTGTACGCAAGAAACAACTGACTTGCATGCCTTGAACAGAACCAACATGCATTACAATGCCAAGACTGCTCCCCCTCACTTTCTCCTTAATTCTCAAAATGCTAGTTGGCATGAACATTGAATGCCAATAATATATCACAAATAGATATATTTCTTCAACAGCATTACATCACAGCCAAATGTACTCACTGGCCGGGAAAGCACTATACTGTACCGGTACTGTAACACTTTAACAGCGTTTGCCCAGCTTTCCTACTCCCAAATCATTTCATTCCATTTTTTATTCAGCTTTCAATTTGATTAACCCTCTGTTTTTACCAAATGAGCCCTTGCATTGCTAGATGGCTATTAAATTGTAGGTACACTTTGCCGTACTCTTACAATGTCATACATAGACTATTGTATGTGTTCAGATATCTGTTCAGATGTACCCATGCTATCATTTTCAGCCTTTTCTTTTCATGCCTGCATTCTCCACCAAATGTAGCAAATCATATGACTCATTCTGTATGGTCCCATCTACGTGTTTTCAGACGCATGCAACGATGACCTCACACGACCCATTTCATCCTTTGTTGTTGTTTTGGACCATTACACCATTGACCCCCCCCCCCCCAGGCTATTTACACAAGCCTCATTGCTTCCCATATAATGCAAAGGTCACAGGTTAGTGATTTTACTTAACCCTAATGAAGAGAGGTTGGAGGTCAGAGGTCAAATGATGATAAACTATTTTGAAAGGTCACTTCTAGTATAGTGCTAGTCCCCCTTGTACTCTGTACACCTCTCGTTAGACAGATCGAATGTCACCGTATTGAGTCTTTGGGCAGATCTCTTTGGCAAAGCTCTTTGTCAGAGACTGCACAGTTATATAAATAAGTGGTCAAAAGTATTATATCCCCGAAGTAGATGGATTATATTTAATTGATGAAATCTCCCAATGCCATGTAGGTTAATCTCAGAGATTGAGTGTATTTATGGCACCTCTCTATCCTCTCATAAGCATGATATGGAATTTATTAGACTGCATTCCCATTATCGGAATGAATTAAAGATGCACGAATGTTCTTTCCTGGMCTTTAACTTCATGCTTCTTGAAATGTGAATCTGATCAACTTGTATGAACATTAAGATATATGTCCACTAAGAGTAGCATTCATCCCCATGTATACAAAACATAACACAATCTGGCGGATTAAAGGAGGACGCAAACTATGCTGGAACCCATCAGATGTAATTCATCATCAAGACATTGTATATGGAAAATGTATACATTTTATTAGTGTCATTTCATTTAGGGAAATATCTTCAAAAGGGATGAAAATGCACCCAAAAAAACGATAGAACCCCAAATTTTTTTTTAAAGTATTCATGTTTTAAATGTTTTATCCCCACAGGAAAAGGGCAGAATCCGAAGCTAGAAAAGGAAGTCTGCCCAACAGTAAGGAGATTCCATCTCATAACCCCACTGACCCTGTGGAGCTCCGACGCATGAACTTCCAAACGCCTGGTAAGGGAATTTTGTGATAGCAATCATAAATCACACAAACCACTGCAAAGCTTCCTAGATCCATAATCACTCAATGATTTAAGAAATTACGGACATCTTAGTCAAATTAAGATGGCTTTATATTTAGATGGCTGTAGTTACTTATCTTCACCTGACTTAGTAAGTGAAGCAGCAGAATTAATGTAATATATCAAATCTGGTTTGTTATCATTGGGAAAGTGTGTGAATGTCTCCTCTTTGCGATGTGCTTGCTCATGCGTGACCTCTTTAAAAGTCAACACCTAAATGCTAAACCAACACTTCTCACGGAGTTCCCATGACTAAAACATTCAGGGGAGGTCATTGTTCAAAGTGTGGCCGGACATGATGGAAAATGGACAGGTGGTGGGGAAAAGATACACAGGGTCAAAACTGATTAACTCCTCCCAGGAGATAGAGAGAGAGAGCAAAGAGAGGTGCTGAAGACAGCAGTGCAAGGCTAATACTTTCATGGCAGTTACCATCATCCTTGTCTTCACGGGTCACCTACAGATGTAGGATATTTATTTGAGACAGTTTGCTATAGCATGAAAATAATCCTGTAGCAACAGCAAATGTGAATTATTATGTGGGGTTGATACATTTTTCATTATGGCAAATCAATACTGACATTTTAAAGTGGAAATCTTTTTTAACATTGAATACATTACACGTTTACTGCTGTGAAGGAAAATTCTCAGCAACAAAAGAGTGATCAAATTAAGATCCTACATCTGTAGGTCGTTGCAGCCTTTGCCAAGCTAACACTAGTCTCAAAGTGACAGTGTAGCATGTTGGAAGTCACAGGTAGCTGAAACTATGACAGTGTCACAGTGCCATGTTACATCCTGTACATGAGGCAGTGGACGGTGGAGAGTGGGCCAGTGACAAGTTGTGAACACAAATGTCCCCTCCCTTTTGACCTTCGAGGTGAACAGAGGTGAACAGCGTTTATGCCTGAGCTGTCTGGTTATGTGACCCCTTTTTGTTGCCGAGGGGGAAAAGATGGCTGTCACAGTCCATTTGTCCCTTGGATAGCCAATGCATTTTCAATTTTTTTGAGTGAAGAGACACGCTCAACTTGGTACTGGAGTCCTTCTGGCAGCGAGAGCAGTGGGACAGGTGTTCGGGGACTGCCAATAATGTAATATCAAAGCCACATTTTTCAGGTCAGCTCGTATGAAAAGGGAATAAAATATCCCAGCCGCAGGCAGATTTTTTTTGAAAGATTATGCATATTTATGAAACCCCTACTCTCAATGACGTTATATCCATTACTGGAAATGTCAAACTTGGCAAAGGGGGCGTTTTTTCCCCTCTCAGTTTTCACTTTGAGAAGGGGACCTCAGAGTGATCTAAACCACCATACTTTCCCTATTTCCGGAATCCTCTACAGCCATCTTGATTAGCCACGCACACCATTCTCATTTTCCAAAGAGCCTCTCAAAGTGGCTCTCGACTTGCTCGAGCGATCCAAACATCTTTGTCTCCCTCTTTTAGAGCTTCTTCTCCAATGCTGATTGGTGCTACATTAGATTGTTTCTCTTCCCTCCCTCCCTCGCTCCCTCCCCCTTTTCCTCCCTCTCACCTCGCTGCTCCTCAATGCGTATTTCCATCTTGAGGATGCTTGATGTGTGCATGGCGCCACGCGGCGAGTGGTAGTTCCATTGTCAACCGGCGGCTGAAAATGGGTCTTGAGTGGTAGGGGCCGATAGAAACACCCTCTTGGAGAAATAGAGCGAGTGAGTGCGGGAGAAAAGAGGCCCCGCTTTTTCGCTTTTTCCATTAGCTAATGCCCACTTGTGTTATCAGTGTAGATGAAAAGAACACTGACTTGCCCTTGCAGACACTTGTCTCAGGCGGGAGAGTGGGAAAAATGTCACTGTGTTCCGGCTATTATGAAACCTCTGCTATCTCGGACTGGGTGACAGCACTTTGTGTGGCGCCGTCGTCACAAACCCCCCCACCCGGTGGCCGAAAGGTGTCCTTAGTCAACGTTTCGGAAGCTATGTTTAAGCCTGGACATACATAGTGACTTCGGTCAACCCCACACAACCCCCCTTCTCTGCTCTCTTCTCTGTTCTCTCACATACCTTCGCCACAAACAACTTATACAGAATACATTGGTAGCCTGTGTGCTAACACTATTTATAATGTCAGTTCTACCTTGTCAAAGTAAAGTCCACCAAATGTTTTTTATGCAAGGTGAAACTTCCTGCCTGCAGACTTTGTAGGATATCTGATGGTCAGAATGGATCTCATTATGATAGGATTGTGCGATCGCTTGACTCAGTTCTTCAATGTCTCTGAATTGTTTCCCGGCTCTGTTTTGTTGAGTGTTTTCATGTCCTTTCCACCGATTTACACATGGTGGCGTAGGCTAGCTTCTAGCATGTCAATGTGTGCGTTACTAACAGATCTATGTGACATTTAGATGATACAGTGTATAATTCTAGTTTCCGTCAGTCACCTTCCCAAACGGTTTCTACCCCTAAAACAAAAGATTCATCACATTTCTACGATCGTCTAAGACTTTTTATTTATACCGCCATTTCCTCCGCAGGTTCAGGTGACTCCGGTTACCCCAGTAACCTCCATTTGTCAAGTTAGTTGGTCTTGTTTATGCATTCACCACATTCTTTCTTTCTTTCTCTCTTTTGTTTTGTTCCGTTTTTTTCCCTTCATCCCCCTCTCCTCCTCCTTTCTACGTAAACTTGTAGTTAATCTCACCCCCATCTAATCCACACGTTACTTATTGCCATGTCATCCATCGCAGGAGGCGGAGTTAAGAAATTACACCCCCTAGTAACATGTCATCACTCAAAGCAGACAACATCTTGGCCTAACTTCGTGATTTGTTTGTTTGTGGTTTGGTTTGTTTGTTTGTGAGTATGTCTTCCGTCATGCTAACTCCCACCGGCCGCTTCGGTGTGAATAACATTCTTCTCTCACAGTAGGAAGTGTTACAGGAAGTGAAGTCTGTTCGATGACTTCTCATTGACTTCCTTTCCTGTCCATATCTTCCTATGAGCATGCCACTGCTTTGAGTGAAAAAATTGCCTAACAACGATCCACTTCTCCATCCCCCTGTTACACACATGCTGCTTTTATAATGATTCACTAGTTGTAACCGTGGTATCGACCCCTCTCCCCTGGCGACTGACCTCTCGTCTGTTTGATTGACAGGCATGGCCAGCCACCCACCGATCCCCATCCTGGACCTAGCTGATCATCTGGAGCGCTTGAAAGCCAACGACAACCTAAAGTTTTCGCAGGAATATGAGGTAAACATGAGGCTTGTTTCTTATCTGTTTGCATATTAGGGTCAGATTGGAGGTGTTATCGGAGAAGGATTCATGATTTCGATGAATTAAAATGCCATCTGTCATTCAGAACAAAAGGTTGGTATATTAAAACCTCTTATGGCTGAGATGGGCTAAGATCCCGTTAATGGGATCGATTTGACAACAAGCCAGTGAAAGTGTAGGGCGCCAAATTCAAACAACAGAAATCTCATAATTAAAATTCCTCAAACATAGAAGTATTTTACACCATTTTAAAGATAAACTTGTTGTCAATCCCACCACAGTGTCCGATTTCAAAAAGGCTTTACAACGAAAGCACACCAAACGATTATGTTAGGTCTGCACCTAGTCACAGAAAAACACAGCCATTTTTCCAGCCAAAGAGAGGAGTCACAAAAAGCAGAAATAGAGATAAAATTAATCACTAACCTTTGATGATCTTCATCAGATGACACTCATAGGACTTCATGTTACACAATACATGTATGTTTTGTTCGATAAAGTTCATATTTATATCCAAAAATCTCAGTTTACATTGGCGCGTTACGTTGATAAAAGATACAACTGTTATGCATGGAACTTTAGATAAACTTCACCTTAATGCAACCGCTGTGTCAGATTTCAAAAAAGCTTTACCGAAAAAGCACACCATGCAATAATCTTAGTACAGCGCTCAGACAACAAAACGAGCCATACAGATATCCGCCATGTTGTGGAGTCAACAAAGTCAGAAATAGCATTATAAATATTCACTTACCTTTGATGATATTCATCAGAATGCACTCCCAGGAATCCCAGGTCGACAATAAATGTTTGATTTGTTCGATAAAGTCCCTCATTTATGTCCAAATACCTCCTTTTTGTTCGCGCGTTTAGCCCAGTAATCCAAATTCATGAGGCATAGATCACTAGGTCCAGACGAAAAGTCAAAAAGTTCCATTACAGTCCGTAGAAACATGTCAAACGATGTATAGAATCAATCTTTAGGATGTTTTTAAAGACTTTCAACTTTTGATTATGCTTCATGGTCACAGTGAAAACATCACTGGGTGTCCCGGTTTGGACTGAGTTGTTCACCCCTGGTACATTGTATGTAAAAACATTGCATCTACATCTACATGCTTGTTAGCGTATGCTACCCCAACAGTGTAGGCTCATGTGCTTGAGAGAGGCTGGATGCCCTCTAAACTCATTGTGTCACTCATTGTGTAATGTGTCAGGGAGTTTATTTAAGCCCCAAGTCTCGCCATGTAATGTTATTTTCCCGGAACCCTTTAATCCAGTCATTACAAAAGTGTCACAGCCCTGCCAACCTGCCGTTCAGGAAAGCCAGTCCTCACATGGCGGCTGGCATTCAGGGGAAAAAAACAAAGATGGCTTCCTGTGGAGAACCTGTTCACCGGTCACACCCGGGGAACCCAAATCTCACAATCCTTCCAATCTGCCCAATGCAAAGTGAAAATGAAACATTTATCCAGTCATAGCGGGCTTGATTGAAAGGCTTGTCGTCTCCGCGCCGCCGTATCTTTGAACGGCAATCATTTTCCTATTTAATATGGACGCCGCTCGGAAAAGGTCAGCTTCTCGCAAACACAACATAATCTCAGTTGCTCGCAGACAAGGTGACACGACTCATCGGCCAGGATTCGCCAAAGTCTCATCTGACCGGAGAAGAAGAAGGGAAGAAGAAGAAGTCTTTGGTAGGACTGCCGCGGTCATAGAATTTTGTCAGCCGGTTATTGTCATGCAAATGACTGCCAGTAATTGAACGTTAATTAACATAAACATGTTTAGCATCTCCACACCATCACACTTACAAGCCACTGATGCAAGACTTTGGAACGTCTAGGCCCCTACATTTAAAGAAGTCTAATAAATCAATTTAATATACACTGCGTGTACAAAATATTAAGAACACCTTTCTAATATTGAGTTGCACCCCCTTTTGCCCTCAGAACAGCCTCAATTCATCAGGGCATAGACTCTACAATGTGCCGAAAGCGTTCCACAGGGATGCTGGCCCATGTTGACTCCAATGCTTCCCACAGTTGTGTCAAGTTGGCTGGAGGTCCTTTGGGTGGTGGAACATTGTTGATACACACGGGAAAATATTGAGTGTGAAAAACCCAGCAGCTTTGCAGTTTTTGACACACTCAAACCATTGTGCCTGGCACTTACTACCATACCCTGTTCAAAGGCACTTAAATATTTTGTCTTGACAATTCTTCATCTGAATGGCACGCATACACAGTCCATGTCTCAATTGTCTCAAAGCTTAAAAATCCTTCTTTGACCTGTATCCTCCCCTTCATCTACACTGATTGAAGAGGATTTAAATGGTGACATCAATAAGGGATCAGAGCTTTCATCTGGCTATTAAAAATCAAATACAAATTCACCATAATTGTAGGCTAACTCTATAAGCACAATCAATGAACCAACAGCATTGCCTAGGCCTATACGTTATCTCCCAGACTCGTGGATAGAAAGATTGTAGCATAGCATAAGGCAACCACAAGGTAACCAGTCCATACAGTAATCATAATACAGTGCATTAGGAAAGTGTTCAGGCCCCGTGACTTTTTCCACATTTTGTTAGGTTACAGCCTAATTCTGAAATTGATTACATCTCTTTTTTCCCCTCATCAATCTACACATAATACCCCATAATGACACAGCGAAAATAGGTTTTTAGAAATGTTTGCTAATTTATTAAAAAAAATGTAATAGAAATATCACATTTACAGTTGAAGTAGGAAGTTTACATACTGTACACCTTAGCCAAATACATTTAAACTCAGTTTTTCACAATTCCTGACATTTAATCTTTGTAAAGATTCCCTGTCTTAGGTCAGTTAGGATCACCACTTTATTTTAGGAATGTGAAATGTCAGAATAATAGTAGAGAGAATGATTTATTTCAGCTTTTATTTCTTTCATCACATTCCCAGTGGGTCAGAAGTTTACATACACTCCATTAGTATTTGGTAGCATTGCCTTTAAATTGTTTAACTTGGGTCAAACGTTTCAGGTGGCCTTCCACAAGCTTCCCACAATAAGTTGGGTGAATTGTGGCCCATTCTTCCTGACAGAGCTGGTGTAACTGAGTCAGGTTTGTCGGCCTCCTTGCTCGCACAAGCTTTTTCAGTTCTGCCCACAAATTTTCTATAGATTGAAGTCAGGGCTTAGTGATGGCCACTCCAATAACTTGACTTTGTTGTCCTTAAGACATTTTGCCACAACTTTGGAAGTATGCTTGGGGTCATTGTCCATTTGGAAGACCCATTTGCGACCAAGCTTTAACTTCCTGACTGATGTCTTGAGGTGTTGCGTCAATATATCCACATCATTTTCCATCCTCATGATGCCATCTATTTTGTGAAGTGCACCAGTCCCTCCTGCAGCAAAGTACCCCACAACATGATGCTGCCACCACCATGCTTCACTGTTGGGATGGTGTTCTTCGGCTTGCAAGCATCTCCCTTTTTCCTCCAAACATAATGATGGTCATTATGGCCAAACAGTTCTATTTTTGACCAGAGGACATTTCTCCAAAAAGTACGATCGTTATCCCCATGTGCAGTTGCAAACCGTAGTCTGGCTCTTTTTTATGGCAGTTTTGGAGCAGTGGCTTCTTCCTTGCTGAGCGGCCTATCAGGTTATGTCAATATAGGACTCGTTTTACTGTGGATATAGATACTTTTGTACCCGTTTCCTCCAGCATCTTCACAAGGTCCTTTGCTGTTTTTCTGGATTGATTTGCACTTTTCGCACCAAAGTACGTTCATCCCTAGGAGACAGAACGCGTCTCCTTCCTGAGCGGTATGATGGCTGCGTGGTCCCATGGTGTTTATACTTGCGTACTATTGTTTGTACAGATGAATGTGGTACCTTCAGGCATTTATAAGTTGCTTCCAAGGATGAACCAGACTTGTGGAGGTCTACAATTTTTTTTCTGAGATCTTGGCTGGTTTCTTTTGATTTTCCCATGATGTCAAGCAAGGAGGCACTGAGTTTGAAGGTAGGCCTTGAAATACATCCACAGGTACACCTCCAATTGACTCAAATTATGTCAATTAGCCTATCAGAAGCTTATAAAGCCATGACATCACTTTCTGGAATTTTCCAAGCTGTTTAAAGGCACAGTCAACTTAGTGTATGTAAACTTCTGACCCACTGGAATTGTGATACAGTGAATTATAAGTGAAATAATTTGTCTGTAAACAATTGTTGGAAGAATTACTTCATGCACAAAGTAGATGTCCTAACCGACTTGCCAAAACTATAGTTTGTTAACAAGAAATGTGTGGAGTGGTTGAAAAAGGAGTTTTAATGACTCCAACCTAAGTGTATGTAAACTTCCGAATTCAACTGTAAGTATTCAGACCCTTGACTCAGTACTTTGTTGAATCATCTTTGGCAGCAATTACAGCCTTGAGTCTTCTTGGGTATGACGCTACAAGCTTGGTACATCTGTATTTGGGAAGTTTCTCTCATTTTTCTCTGCAGATCCTCTCAAGCTCTGTCAGGTTGGATGGGGAGTGTTGCTGCACAGCTATTTTCAGGTGTTAGTTCGGTTTCAAGTCCGGGCCCTGGCTGGGCCACTGAAAGACATGCAGAGACTTGTCCCGAAGCCACTCCTGAGCGCTCTGGAGCAGGTTTTCATCAGGGATCTATCTGTACTTTTCTCCTTTCAACTTTTCCTCGATCCTGACTAGTCTCCCAGTCCCTTCTGCTGAAAAGCACCCTGACAACATGATGCTGCAACCACCATGCTTCACCGTAGGGATGGTGCCAGGTTTCCTCCAGACGTGACGCTTGGCATTCAGACCAAAGAGCTCAATCTTGGTTTCATCAGACCATAGAATCTTGTTTCTCATGGTCTGAGATTCTTTAGGTGCCTTTTGGCAAACTCCAAGCGGGCTGTCATGTGCCTTTTACTGAGGAGTGGCTTCCATCTGGCCAATCTACCATAAAGGCCTGATTGGTGGAGTGCTGCAGAGATGGTTGTCCTTCTGGAAGGTTCTCCAATCTCCACAGAGGACCTATGGAGCTCTGTCAGTGATCATCGGGTTCTTGGTCACCTCCCTGACTAAGGCCCTTCTCCCCCGATTGCTCAGTTTGGCCGTGCAGCTAACTCTAGGAATAGTCTAGGTTGTTCCAAACTTTATCCATTTAAGAATGATGGAGGCCACTGTGTTCTTGGGGACCTTCAATGCTGCAGAACTTTTTTGGTACCCTTCCCCAATCTGTGCCTCGACATAATCCTGTCTCTGAGTTCTATGGGAAATTAATTCGACCTCATGGCTTGGTTTTTGCTCTGACATGCATTGTCAACTGTGGGATCTTATATACAGTTCCAGTCAAAAGTTGGGACACACCTACTCATTCAAGTTTTTTTTATTTTTTTTTATTTTTTTTTACTATTTTCTACATTTTAGAATAATAGCAAAGACATAAAAACTATGAAATAACACAAATGGAATCATGTAATATCCAAAAAAGTCTTAGACAAATCAAAATATATTTTATATTTGAGATTCTTCTACGTAGCCACCCTTAAGCCTTGATGACAGCTTTGTACACTCTTGGCATTCTCTCAACCAGCTTCAACTGGAATGCTTTTCCAACAGTCTTGAAGGAGTTCCCACATAAGCTGAGCATTTGTTGGCTGCTTTTCCATCACTCTGCGGTCCAACTCATCCCAAACCATCTTAATTGGGTTGAGGTCGGGTGATTGTGGAGGCCACGTCATCGGATGCAGCACTCCATCACTCTCCTTCTTGGTCAAATAGCCCTTACACAGCCTGGAGGTGTTGTTATCCTGTTGAAAAACAAATGATTGTCCCACTAAGCGCAAACCAGATGGGATGGCGTATCACTGCAGAATGCTGTGGTAGCCGTGCTGGTTAAGTGTGCCTTGAATTCTAAATAAATCACAGACAGTGTCACCAGCAAAGCACCCCCACACCATCACACCTCCTCCTCCATGCTTGACGGTGGGAACCACACATTCGGAGATCATCCGTTCACCTACTCTTCGTCTCACAAAGACACAGCGGCTGTAACCAAACATCTCTAATTTGGACTCATCAGACCAAAGTTCAAATTTCTAATGTCCGTTGCTCGTGTTTCTTGGCCCAAGCAAGTGTCCTTTAGTAGTCATTTCTTTGCAGAAATTCGACCACGAAGGCCTGATTCTCGCAGTCTCCTCTGAACAGTTGATGTTGAGATGTGTCTGTTACTTGAAGTCTGTGAAGCATTCATTTGGGCTGCAATCTGAGGTGCTGTTAACTCTAATGAACTTATCCTCTGCAGCAGAGGTTACTCTGGGTCTTCCTTTCCTGTGGCGGTCCTCATGTGAGCCAGTTTCATAGCGCTTGATTGTTTTTGTGAATGCACAATTGGCCCTGCGTCGTCCGGGTTAGGGTTTGGCCGGGGTATGCCGTCATTGTAAATATGAATTTGTTCTTAACTGACTTGCCTAGTTCAATAAAGGTTACCGTGACTCATTACCGTGACTCAATGGTCACGTGGAATTTGACTGCGGTCATGACTCATGACTGCCGGTGGGGTGGTAATACGGTCACCGCAACAGCCCTAGTCTTTGGTTTGTGGCGTTCACAAAGACATAATCCTATTTCTGTGATTTCATCAGACGATGAAACCTACTGGGTTCGATTGATTCTAGCAGAGTGGCAGGGGCCAAACGTAAAGTTACAATTTTTTCTCTCCCCTCACAGTCATTGCTCTCGGCAGTCACTCCACAAATGTGTCTATAAATACCTTTTTAAAGCCCAATAAATCCCCTGTATTCCTACCGCCGCTCGCTATTGCTAGATAGATTCTGTGCAAAACACAATGGGAGTAAATTTAAATAGATGAACTTGCGTTCAACTGAATGTTGGTGAAGCTGCAGAATTGTGCTAGAGCGCCGGGGTCCTTTCAGGGGCATTGTGTGTGATGGAACTGCAGTCAACCTCTTTCTCTCTCTCGCTTTCCGCCTCTCTCTCTGTCTCCAACTCTCTCTCTGTCTCTCTCACTCCTTCTCTGTCTCTCTCTGTGGGCTGTGCCACCACAGCTCCAAACCATGAGCTCAAAATGTGGCTGGCTGCCAAGCTGCCCCAACCGTTATTGCACCTTCTGTACATTGAATTTTAATTCCAAGGCTGGTATTTTCACAAGGAATGGAAAGTAATTTTCAGAGCACAACGAAAGGTCTTCGTTATGAGCAATGTTGCGACCGACTGTTTCAACAAATTTTGTTAAAAATGCGGCAGCTTTGTTCTGACTGACTCACACTGCATTCTGGTCTGTATTTCTGCAGATAATGTATGTCGCACAACTGAGATTTTGTCAAAGTTCACATGCTCTTAACCCTTATTAAAGTGTATCTCATCCCCAAGCCAAAGAGAAATCAGACATAAATCAAAGGTTAACTGTCCAAAAAGTAAATTTCCCTTTTTCAGTCATTCGTCTCGAGATTATACAGGGAGATTTTATCCAAGACTCTAACCGCCTCATGTATAAACAAACATGATCATTTCATCTTTAAACAAGGAGGGAGAAAGCGTTTGGTTGTAAACTCTAGAGCCTTGTTCGGTTTCAATACTCTTACAATGCATCCTTCCTCCACACTTCCTAAAAGGAATCACTAACCTCAAATCAAATTTAATTGAATTGTATTACACATGCGCCGAATACAAGAGGTGTAGACTTTACTGTGAAGTGCTTACTTACGAGCCCTTTCCAACAATGCAGAGTTAAAAAGTATAAAAATTAGCCAAAAAGATAAATGAAAATAGTAACATAATAACAGAAAAAAACTATATAGGAAGATTAATACCGAGTTAATATGCAGGGGTACGAGGTAATTAAGGTAATATGGACATGTAGGTATGGGTAAAAGTGACTAGGCAATCACTGTCTCTTATACACATCTAGATGTGTATAAGAGACAGGATGTGAAGAGTGTAAAAGTGTGTCTATTTGTGAGTGTGTGTGTGGCATCAATGTGTGTGTGTGTGTGTGTGTGTGTGTGCGTGTGTGCGTGTGCATTTGTGTGTGGGTAGAGTCCAGTGAGTGTGCATAGAGCCGGTGCAGGTCAGGGTAGCCATTTGAATAACTGTTCAGCAGTCTTATGGCTTGAGGGTAGAAACTTTTCAGGAGCCTTTTGGTCCCAGACTTGGCACTCTGTTACTGCTTGGGTAGCTGGAGTATTTGACAACTTTTAGGGCTTTCCTCTGACACCGCCTGGTATAGAGGACCTGTATGACGGGGAGCTCGGCCCCAGTGATGTACTGGATCATATGCACTACCCTCTGTAGCGCCTTATGGTCGGATGCCAAGCAGCCATACCAAGCGATGATGCAGCTAGTCAAGTCGTGCACAGCTACTCAGTCATGGGTGAACAGGGAGTACAGGAGGGGACTAAGCACGCACCCCTGAGGGGTCCCCATGTTGAGGGTCAGCATGGGAGATGTGTTGTTGCCTACCCTCACCACCTGGGGGTAGCCCGTCAGGAAGTCCAGGATCCAGTTGCAGAGGGAGGTGTTCAGTCCCAGGGTCCTTAATTTAGTGTCGTCTGAGATTCCCAAAGATTGGAAAGCAGCTGCAATCATCCCCCTCTTCAAAGGGGGGGACACTCTTGACCCAAACTGCTACAGACCTATATCTATCCTACCCTGGATTTCTAAGGTCTTCGAAAGCCAAGTCAACAAACAGATTACTGACCATTTCGAATCCCACCATACCTTCTCCGCTATGCAATCTGGTTTCAGAGCTGGTCATGGGTGCACCTCAGCCACGCTCAAGGTCCTAAACGATATCCTAACCGCCATCGATAAGAAACAATACTCTGCAGCCGTATTCATTGACCTGTCCAAGGCTTTCGACTCTGTCAATCACCACATCCTCATTGGCAGACTCGATAGCCTTGGTTTCTCAAATGATTGCCTCACCTTGTTCACCAACTACTTCTCTGATAGAGTTCAGTGTGTCAAATCGGAGGGTCTGTTGTCCGGGCCTCTGGCAGTCTCTATGGGGGTGCCACAGGGTTCCATTCTTGGACCGACTCTCTTCTCTGTATACATCAATGATGTCGCTCTTGCTGCTGGTGAGTCTCTGATCCACCTCTACGCAGACGACACCATTCTGTATACTTCTGGCCCTTCTTTGGACACTGTGTTAACAACCCTCCAGYCGAGCTTCAATGCCATACAACTCTCTTTCCGTGGCCTCCAATTGCTCTTAAATACAAGTAAAACTAAATGCATGCTCTTCAACCGATCGCTGCCTGCACCTACCCGCCCGTCTAACATCACTACTCTGGACGGTTCTGACTTAGAATATGTGAACAACTACAAATACCTAGGTGTTGGTTAGACTGTAAACTCTCCTTCCAGACTCACATCAACATCTCCAATCCAAAGTTAAATCTAGAATTGGCTTCCTATTTCGCAACAAGCACCTTCACTCATGCTGCCAAACATACCCCGTAAAACTGACCATCCTACCGATCCTCGACTTCGGCGATGTCATTTACAAAATAGCCTCCAATACCCTACTCGATAAATTGGATGCAGTCTATCACATGTGCCATTCCGTTTGTCACACAAAAGCCCCAATACTACCCACCACTGCGACCTGTATGCTCTCGTTGGCTGGCCCTCGCTTCATACTCGTCGCCAAACCTACTGGCTCCAGGTCATCTTACAAGACCCTGCTAGGTAAAGTCCCCCCTTATCTCAGCTCGTGGTTACCAATGCAGCACCCACCTGTAAGCACGCGCTCCAGCAGATATATCTCTGGTCACCCCCAAAACCAATTCTTCCTTTGGCCGCCTCTCCTTACAGTTCTCTGCTGCAATGACTGGAATGAATACAAAATCTCTTGAAACTGGAAACACTTATCTCACTCACTAGCTTTAAGCACCAACTGTCAGAGCAGCTCACAGATTACTGCACCTGTACATAGCCCATCTATAATTAGCCCAACAAATACCTCTCCCCTACTGTATTTATTTATTTATTTTGTTCCTTTGCACCCATTTTCTATCTCTACTTTGCACATTCTTCCACTGCAATCTACCATTCCAGTGTTTACTTGCTATATTGTACTTACTTCGCCACATGGATTTTTTGCCTTTACCTCCCTTATCTCACCTCATTTTCTCACATTGTATATAGACTTATTTTTTCTACTGTATTATTGACTGTATGTTTGGTTTACTCCATGTGTAACTCTTGTTGTTGTATGTTGTTCGAACTGCTTTGCTTTATCTTGGCCAGGTCGCAATTGTAAATGAGAACTTGTTCTCAACTTGCCTACCTGGTTAAATAAAGGTGAAATATATATATTTTTTTTTAAGTGATGAGCTTGGAGGGCACAATGGTGTTGAACGCTAAGCTGTAGTCAATTAACGGCATTCTCAGATAAGTGTTCCTTTTGTCCAGATGGGAAAGGGCAGTATGGAGTGCAATAGAGATTGCATCTTCTGTGGATATTCCAGTCTGTGCTAGCGAAAGTCCTGTAGCTTAGCATTAGTTGACATGCTGGTAGAAATGAAGTAATAAGGATTTCAGTTTTCCTGCAGTAAAATCACCGGCCACTAGGAGCGCCACCTCTGGGTGAGCATTTTCTTGTTTGCTTATGGCCCTATATAGCTCATTGAGTGTGGTCTTAGTGCCAGCATTGGTTTGTGGTGGTAAGTAGACAGGTACAAATAATATAGATGAGAACTCTCTTGGTAAATATTGTGGTCTACAGCTTATCATGAGGTATTCTAACTCAGGCGAGCAGAACCTCGAGACTTCCTCACAGCGCACCAGCTGTTGAAAACAAAGAGACACACACCACCCCCCGAGTTTGCCCAACGCTGCCGTTCTGTCTTGCCAATGTATAGAAAAAAACAGCTAGATTAAAATTTTCCATGTCCTTGTTCAGCCACAACTTGGAGAAACAACGGATATTACAGTTATTCAGATCACGTTGATAGGCTAGTCTCTAACAGAGCTCGTCCAGTTTATTTTCCAGTGATTGCACGTTCGCCAATATAACGGACGGTAGAGGTGATTTATCCACTAGCTGACGTAGTCTCGTCAGGTATCCAACACGCCGGCCTCTATAACGCCACTTTTTCCTTCTTCGAGTGTCAGGGATTTGGGCCTGGTCTGGGATGAGCAGTATGTCATTTGCCTCCGACTCATTGAAGCAAAAATCCTCATCTAAATCGAGGTTAGTGATCGCTGTTCTGATGTCCAGAAACTCTATTCGGTCATAGAAAAGGATGCTGGAAACATGTACAAAATAAATTAAGATCAGCTCAAAAAAACACACAAAATAGCACAATTGGTCAGTAGCCCGTAAAACGTCTGCTATTCTCTCCAGTGCCATTGTAGTAGCCTGACCTTACTTGATTGGTGTCATAAACCTTTCCACTAGCTTGCCTTCACCAATTATGTGATATCACTATCAGAAAGGAGGAAGGAATTATGCATTTAAATAATATTTTAACATGTTTACCTCTCTGTGCTTCCTGCCCTTTGGCGTCAGGTACCTTAATTTCCAATAGTGAGCATAATCAAGCTCATAACTCTCTTATTGGAAATATAAAAAGTTAGAGACTCATTAAAGAACACAGCCCAATATTTCCTCTGACATGTGAAATTGAACACTATGTTTAACAACGTGGTGTTTTCTCTTACACAACAAGAGGTATTACATTTAATAGCCAGTTTATTTACGGTGAGGGACCATCCAGGCTTTACAGAGCTTTACAGAGATTGCTGATACTGTTGGTTGTACTCAATTGTACAGCTCTTCTGTGTGCCGTAAACCCTAACCCGATAGAAGGACCAAGGATGGTGGAGAGCAAACTTGGCCTTTGAGGAAAACCTAATCTACAATGGCTAAAATAGTGGTCTCTTATCATTGTAGTTATTATAGTAGACTATTGTTGTGCTCTTTTTCTGCTTACTACGGTTGGCATTCATTGTATACAACAATAGTCAAAGGCAATAGAGAGAGAATTTACTTTGACTAAAAAGTATAGTACCGGAAAACAGTTTGGACACACCTACTCATTCAAGGGTTTTTCTTTATTTTTACTATTTTCTACATTGTGGAATAATAGTGAACACATTAAAACTATGAAATAACACATATGGAATAATTTGAGATTCATCAAAGTAGCCACCCTTTGCCTTGGTATGTTTTAACAGACACATTGGGTACAACATGTCCTATACACTTCCTGATAAACTCAGTCTCCGTCTCAGTGTATTCGTCAATATTATTCTCGGAAGCTACCCGGAACAGATCCCAGTCCGTGTGATCAAAACAATCTTGAAGCGTGGATTCCGATTGATCAGACCAGCGTTGAAAATTCCATAGCATGGGTCCTTCCTGTTTGAGTTTCAGCTTGTAGGAAGGGAGGAGCAAAATGGAGTTGTGGTCAGATTTGCCGAAAGGAGGGCGAAGAAACTTTCAAAGTTCTTGAAGTTTTCCGATTGACTGACTTTCATGTCTTAAAGTACTGATGGACTCATATTTTCAAACATGACGGTGACTGCATCATGTTATGGTATGCTTGTTATCGGCAAGGACTAGGGAGTGTTAACCTCTAATTCCTCCCAAACCCGGATCCGGGAGCACCCCCCACAGTAAAAAAGCTGACTAGCATAGCCTAGCATAGCGTCACAAGTAAATACTAGCATCTAAATATCATTAAATCACAAGTCCAAGACACCAGATGAAAGATACACACTTGTGATCCAGCCATCATTTCTGATTTTAAAATGTTTTACAGGGAAGACAACAATATGTAAATCATTAGCCAACCACGTTAGCAAAGACACACTTTTTTTACTCCAACAGTTTTTTACTCATCAGTAGCCATCACTAATTCGACCAAATAAAGATATAAATACCACTAACAAGAAACAACTTCATAAGATGACAGTCTGATAACTATTATTGTATAGCATATGTTTTTTAGAAAAAATGTGCATATTTCAGGTATAAATCACAGTTCTACATTTGCAGCTGCAATCTGAAATAGTGCCGAAGCTGCCAGAATAATTACAGAGACCAACGTTCAAATTACCTAATTACTCATCTTAAAACATTTCTGAAAAATACACAGCGTACAGCAAATGAAAGCCCAACATCTTGTGAATCCAGCCAATATGTCAGATTTTTTAAGTGTTTTACAGCGAAAACACAAATAGCATTATATTAGCTTAGCACAATAGCCAGAAACACAAAGCAATTTACCAGCAGCACAGGTTGCGCATCGTAACAATACAGCAAAAGATATATAATTTGGACTAACCTTGATATACTTCGTCAGATGACAGTCCTGTAACTCATTTACACAATGCATATAGTTTTGTTCGAAAATGTGCATATTTAACAGCACAAATCGTTGTTATACAATGTGATCATGGCAACAGGTCATGCATTCTGGCCGGCGCCATCTGGAAAGGCACCTAAGTTTACGATTATTTATCGATTAGATGACTAAAAAAATACAGGTTGGACAGCAAATGAAAAGATGCATTAGTTATTAATGCAACCGCTGAGTTAGATTTTTAAAATTAACGTTACTAGACATACAGTGTGCGGTACAGCCAGACTAGTGCCGCAATAACGGCGGACAAATGCGTTACATTTTTCCACATAATACGGAATAACATCATAAATAGTTCTTACTTTTGACGAGCTTCATCAGAATCTTGGGCAAGGTGTCTTTGTCCAAAAGAATTTTGCTTGGTTGTAAAACGTCGTCTTCAACTTCGGAATTAGCAGCTAACAATAGCTATGTGGCCACAACATTCCCAAATCCCCAAAACATAATACTAAGGAAATTCCGAAAATAGCAATATACTCGCATAAACTGATATAACTCGGTTTAAAATAACTTCGTTATGATGTTTCTAACACCTATATCGAATTAAATTACAGACGGATATAGCTAAGGCCGATAACTGAGCGTTTCAAAATGCCATCTTGAGGTCGTGCTTTGCGCAATGACGAACGACGAAAAGAGAGCGCACTTCGTTCCTTGGCCTTTTATAAGCTCTGAGAACTACGTAGACACTCCATTCCACTTCTCATTGGTTACTGACATCCAGGGGAAGGCGGGTGCAGTTCATGTCGACCCATAGGATACATACAGAGCTTTAAACTGATCTGAGAACAGAGCCTCGTTTTCAGACCTTCGCAGTTCATGTCATGGATTTCGCTGCAGAAAGAGTTCTGGTTCACCCACAGACATAATTCAAACGGTTTTAGAAACTAGAGATTGTTTTCTATCCAATAGTAATAATAATATGCATATTGTACGAGCAAGAATTGAGTACGAGGCAGTTTAATTTGGGAACGATAAATGTCCAAGTTGAAACAGCACCCCCTGTAGTGTCAAGAGGTTATTAAGTATAAAAACAAACATAATATAAACTCAGCAAAAAAAGAAACATCCCTTTTCAGGACCCTATCTTTCAAAGATTATTCTTAAAAATCAAAATAACTTCACAGATCTTCATTGTAAAGGGTTTAAACACTGTTTCCCATGCTTGTTAAATGAACCATAAACAATTAATAAAAATGCACCTGTGGGAACAGTCGTTAAGCCACTAACAGCTTACAGACGGTAGGCAATTAAGGTCACAGTTCTGAAAACTTGGGACACTAAAGAGGCCTTTCTACTGACTCTGAAAAACACCAAAAGAAAGATGCTCAGGGTCCCTGCTCATCTGCGTGAATGTTCCTTAGGCATGCTGCAAGGAGGCATGAGGACTGCAGATGTGGCCAGGGCAATAAATTGTAATGTCCGTACTGTGAGATGCCTAAGACAGCGCTACAGAGACAGGACGGACAGCTGATCGTCCTCGCAGTGGCAGACCATGTGTAACAACACCTGCACATGATCGGTACATCCGAACATCACACCTGCGGGACAGGTACAGGATGGCAATAACAACTGCCCGAGTTACACCAGGAACGCACAATCCCTCCATCAGTGCTCAGACTGTCCGCAATAAGCTGAGAGAGGCTGGACTGAGGGCTTGTAGGCCTGTTGTAAGGCAGGTCCTCACCAGACATCACCGGCAATAATGTCGCCTATGGGCACAAACCCACCGTCGCTGGACCAGACAGGACTGGCAAAAAGTGCTCTTCTCTGACGAGTTGCGGTTTTGTCTCACCGGGGAGATGGTCGGATGCACGTTTATCGTCGAAGGAATGAGCGTTACACTGAGGCCTGTACTCTGGAGCGGGATAGATTTGGAGGTGGAGGGTCCGTCATGGTCTGGGTCGGTGTGTCACAGCATCATCGGACTGAGCTTGTTGTCATTGCAGGCAATCTCAACGCTGTGCGTTACAGGGAAGACATCCTCCTCCCTCATGTGGTACCCTTCCTGCAGGCTCATCCTGACATGACCCTCCAGCATGACAATGCCACCAGCCATACTGCTCGTTCTGTGCGTGATTTCCTGCAAGACAGGAATGTCAGTGTTCTGCCATGGCCATTCAAGAGCCCGGATCTCAATCCCATTGAGCACGTCTGGGACCTGTTGGATCAGAGGGTGAGGGCTAGGGCCATTCCCTCCAGAAATGTCCGGGAACTTGCAGGTGCCTTGGTGGAAGAGTGGGGTAACATCTCACAGCATGAACTGGCAAATCCGGTGCAGTCCATGAGGAGGAGATGCACTGCAGTACTTAATACAGCTGGTGGCCACACCAGATAATGACTGTTACTACCCCCCCCTTTGTTCAGGGACACATTATTCTGTTTCTGTTAGTCACATGTCTGTGGAACTTGTTCAGTTTATGTACCAGTTGTTGAATCTTGTTATGTTCATACAAATATTTATACATGTTAAGTTTGCTGAAAATAAATGCAGTTGACAGTGAGAGGACGTTTATTTTTTTGCTGAGTTTAGGTAAGCACAGGCAAAATCCTAGAGGAAAACCTGGTAACCTAAAACACAAGGCCAAATATACACTGGAGATGCTTACCAAGACGACATTGGATGTTCCTGGGTTGCCTAGTTACCGGTTTCACTTAAATCAGCTTGAAAATCTATATCAAAACTTAAAAATGGCTGTCTAGCAATGATCAACAACCAACCAGAGGTTGAATTTAAAAATAATAATTTGCAAGTATTGTACAATCCAGGTGTGGACAGCTCTTAGAGATTTATCAGAAAGACTCGCAGCTGTAATCACTGCCAAAGGTGATTCTAACTCAGGGGTGTGAATGCTTATGTAAATGTGTCTGTATTTAATTTTCATTAAATTTGCTAAAATGTCTAAAAACATGTTTTCACTTTGTCATGGGGTATTGTGTGTAGATGGGTGAGAATGTTTTATTTATTTAATCAATTTTGAATTCAGGCTGTAACACAACAAAATGTGCAATACTGTAAGTCAAGGGGTATGAATACTTCCTGAAGGCACAGTAATTGTGTTGGGCTTTAGCTGAGATTGTTCTTTATAGAGAAGTATATTTGTCCAGGTCACAATTGTTCCTTGACTTGCACCATTCATTCTCGCTGTCAATAATTCTAATGTTGTAACTTCTAACAGTAAATGTATCCTCTGGTTAAATGGAAGAGAGTGAGGTCTTAGAACCCCCAAAAATGATTGCAGCAGTGCTGCCTGCCAGCAGTAATCTTGTCTTATTGATTGAGAGATTCAAGGGGCTATCATCATTAAGTAACGTAATAGATGCAAAGCATTGAATAGATGCAAAGCATTGAATATTTAGATGCAAAGCATTGAATAACTGCAGGCCACTCCCACACCATATGAAGGAATGTGAAGTGGCTCTCAAGGGATCCTTGTTAGGAGGAAATGGTTTGCATGAATCATTCGGAAGTGCTTAAGCTTTACAAGAGCGAACAATAACTGATATCAAGAAGTTAGGAGTCAGTAATGTCTGGGCTTCTATACTGGCTTGCAGTAATCATTTGGGTACCTGTCAAAGAAAGATGATAAATTGAGAGTTGAAAGTAATTCACAAAAATGTTTTTGCATGCTTATTCAGAAACTCTTAAATGTTAAGATAACTTGAAGAATGGCGAGGGAAAAGTGTACATCATAACAACCGTAATATATACACAATTCAAATAAAATGATTCGTCTGTCTGAAACTGATTTTGTATAGTGCATTGACTGACCTCAAGTAATTTACTTTTGTAGCACTTTTTTTTACTCTTTGCTGTCTTTAAAGAATATAATGTTGATAGGCATCAGCCTGCAAGCAAAGTTTTTGGGTTGACAAATTTCATATAACAGTTGTCAGAGAAGCATACAATGGCTGAACATTGGTCTCTTAAGTCGCAGAGAGAGTAATATCTTTATGGCATAAATAAAATAAATGAAAACATGGCGGAATGTGTTGACTTTGAAAATAGGCTTTTAAATCAAAGGAAATGATCTCTCTATTGACTAGGACTAATATTGTAGGGAACACAGTGAGCAGTTAAGAGTTGGGGTCAATTTGATCGTAAACGTTATCTTGATGTTAGTCAGTGAACAAACTTAAAATGTATAAGTTGATAGTTCGGATTACGGGACGCCAAAGTCATATTATTCCATATTCTATTCCAATTAAAGGTTTGTTCAGATTCAACTAGATCTGTGGACAATACTTTTTTAATGGCTAGCTCAGAATATGAGTTTTCACATTTTTGTATATATATTATAGAGAATCAGTCTATCTGGGGCCCAGATATTTTATTTAGAAATCCTATCTTTGGATAGTTCGGTAGTTGGGTTACCCAAGGGACTCCGCAGGCCAGCATAGCTGACCTAAGTTGTAAATATCGAGGGAAACAAAGAAAAAGGAAGTTGCCTGTTAATGTGTATGTATCTTTCAAATCTTGGAATGTTCCCAAACCATTACTGTTCATGATATTGGTAAGGGTACGGTTTCCACATTTGGAACTTTGGGGGGATGCAAAAGGCCGCTCTCCAGATCGCAAGGCTTTATTGTGTAATATTGGTATATTGGCATGCCAAATGAAAGCATTCTACATTTAAAGAGTAATTCAGAATGGCATGCGATCGAACTCAACTTCATTGTGGTCACACATGCTGAGTTTAGGTACGATATTATCTACAGTGAGCTCCAAAAGTATTCGGACTGTAACAAATGTTTTGTTGTTTTGGATTTGAAATAATACAATGTCTATGAGGTTAAAGTGCAGACTGTCAACTTTCATTTTAGGATATTTTCATCCATATCAGGTGAACCTTTAAGAAATTACTGCTATGTGTATATAGTCTCCCCATTTCAGGGGACTAAAACTATCGGGACAAATTCACTTATATGTGTATTAAAGTAGTCAAAAGTTTAGTATTTGGTCCAATATTCCAAGCACACAATGACTCTACAAGGTTGTTGGATGCGTTTGTTGTTTGTTTAGGTTGTGTTTCAGATAATTTTTATATAAATAAGAATATATGTTTCGAAACACTTCTACATTAATGTGGATGTTACCATGATTATGGATAGTCCTGATTGAATCGTGAATAATGATAAGTGAGAGTTAGATGCAAAACATTTTTAGCCTCCCCAGGGGTACGCGCAATGCCGTCTGGGGTACGCCAAATAAAAATGTGATTCACATTTAAAAAAAAAAAAGATATATATTTTCTTTACATATATATACAGTTGAAGTCGGAAGTTTACATACACTTAGGTTGGAGTCATTAAAACTCCTTTTTCAACCACTCCACAAATTTCTTGTTAACGAACTATAGTTTTGGCAGTCCGTTAGGACATCTACTTTGTGCATGACACAAGTAATTTTTCCAACAATTGTTTACAGTCAAATTATTTCACTTATAATTCACTGTATCACAATTCCAGTGGGTCAGAAGTTTACATACACTAAGTTGACTGTGCCTTTAAACAGCTTGGGAAATTCCAGAAAATTATGTCATGGCTTATAAGCTTCTGATAGGCTAATTGACATAATTTGATGTATTTCAAGGCCTACCTTCAAACTCAGTGCCTCCTTGCTTGACATCATGGGAAAATCAAAAGAAACCAGCCAAGCTCTCAGAAAAATAATTGTAGACCTCCACAAGTCTGGTTCATCCTTGAGAGCAACTTATAAATGCCTGAAGGTACCACGTTCATCTGTACAAACAATAGTAACTGGGACCACGCAGCCAATATACCGCTCAGCAAGGGAGATGAACGTGCTTTGGTGCAAAAAGTACAAATCAATCCCAGAACAACAGCAAAGGATTTTGTGAAGTTGCTGGAGGAAACAGGTACAAAAGTATTTATATCCACAGTATAACGACTCCTGTATCGACATAACCTGAAAGGCCGCTCAGCAAGGAAGAAGCCACTGCTCCAAAATCGCCATAAAATAGCCAGACTACGGTTTGCAACTGCACATGGGGACAAAGATTGTACTTTTTGGGGAAATGTCCTCTGTTCTGATGAAACAAAAATAGAACTGTTTGGCCATAATGCCCATTGTTATGTTTGGAGGAAAAAGGGAGAGGCTTGCATGCCGAAGAACACAATCCCAACCGTGAAGCACGGGGGTGGCAGCATCATGTTGTGGGGTTGCTTTGCTGCAGGAGGGACTTGTGCACCTCACAAAATAGATGGCATCATGAGGAACGAAAGTTCTGTGGATATATTGAAGCAACATCTCAAGACATCAGTCAGGAAGTTAAAGCTTGGTCGCAAATGGGTCTTCCAAATGGACAATGACTCCATGCATACTTCCAAAGTTGTGGCAAAATGGCTTAAGGACAACAAAGTCAAGGTATTGGAGTGGCCATCACAATGTCCTGACCTCAATCCTATAGAACATTTGTGGGCAGAACTGAAAAAGCGTGTGGGAGCAAGGAGGCCTACAAACCTGACTCAGTTACACCAGCTCTGTCAGGAGGAATGGGCCACAATTCATCCAACTTATTGTGGGAAGCTTGTGGAAGGCTACCCGAAAGGTTTGACCCAAGTTTAACAATTTAAAGGCAACGCTACCAAATACTAATGGAGTGTATGTAAACTTCTGACCCACTGGGAATGTGATGAAAGAAATAATAGCTGAAATAAATCATTCTCTCTACTATTATTCTGACATTTCACATTCTCAAAATAAAGTGGTGATCCTAACTGACCTAAGACAGGGATTTTTTTACTAAGATTAAATGTCAGGAATTGTGAAAAACTGAGTTTAAATGTATTTGGCTAAGGTGTATGTAAACTTCCGACTTCAACTGTATATACACTACCGTTCAAAAGTTTGGGGTCACTTAGAAAATATTTTTTCAATAATTGTTGTCCATAACATCAAATTGATCAGAAATACAGTTTAGACATTGTTAATGTTGTAAATTACTATTGTAGCTGGAAACGGCTGATTTCTTATAGAATATCTACGTAGTTGTACAGAGGCCCATTATTCTCAACCATCACTCCTGTGTTCCAATGGCACGTTGTGTTTGCTAATTCCACAGCTGAAAACTGTTGGGCTGATTAAAGAAGCAATACAACTGGATTTCTTTAGACTAGTTGAGTATCTGGAGCATCAGCATTTGTGGGTTTGATTACAGGCTCAAAATGGCCAGAAACAAATACCTTTCCTTCTGAAACTCGTCAGTCTATTCTTGTTCTAAGTGACCCCAAACCTTTGAACAGCAGTGTATATATAGTATATATATATATWTTTTTTTTTTCACATTTTCAAACAGTACATTTATATTTTCCAACGGGGCTATACATTTGGGTGAGGTTTTTTTCTCGCCTGAGTAGCCTCGTTTCACTGCCAAAATTAAAATTAAACCATCCAGTGTTCAGCGAAATAACACAATGTCAAATACAGGTAGCCTAGTCCAATAATTAACATCCAATCACATTAACCATTACTTTCTTGTGGGAAACCTTCACTCTTGTACCGACATTTAGAAATGAAACATGACAATTAGAAAAATAAGCCACATGAGTTTTTTGAGCGAGAATAACGATGATTTTCGAGTGGTAAGACTGGCTAGGACAGGCAAGCCCCATACTATTGTGGAGGACGTAATACTTCCTGCTGCTGCGGATATGGCTGGGACAATGCTGGGGGAAAAGGCCCAAAAAACTATAAAAACAATATCTTCATCAAACAACACTGTTTCACGATGCATCAGTGACATGGCAGGAGATGTTTTGAAACAATTACTGCTTTGCAGATAAGCCAGTGAATTATATGCATTACAGCTGGATGAGTCAACAGACGTGGTGGGCCTGGCACAGCACCTGGTGTATGTCCGTTATGTTAATGGGGGGTCAATTAAGGAAGACATCCTCTTCTGCAAACGACTGGAAACCAGAACAACATGAGAGGATATTTTAAAGTATAAGTACTTTAAAAGTAAAGTATAAATATAAGTATTTATAAGTACTGGACAGCTTTGTGACATCACATGGACTTTGGTGGTCAAGATGTGTTGGTATCTGGATGCGCAAAAGCCAATGCAGGGAGACATAGTGGAGTGGTAACGTACGTGCAAGCAGTTGCTCCCGACGCCACTTGGGTACACTGCAGCATCCACCGAGAGGCTCTTGCTGCCAAGGGAATGCCTCACAGCTTGAAAGACGTTTTGGACACTACAGTGAAAATGGTTAACTTTGTTAAAGCAAGACCACTGAACTCTTGTGTACTTTATGCATTATGCAATGATATGGGCAGCGACCATGTAGCGCTTTTACAACATACAGAAGTGTACTGGTTATCAAGAGGCAAAGTATTGACACGTTTTTTTAAATTGAGAGACGAGCTTAAAGTTTTCTTTACTGAACATAATTTTCACTTGTCTGACCGCTTGCATGATGACGAGTTTCTCACATGATTGGCCTATCTGGGTGACGTTTTTTCTCACCTGAATGATCTGAATCTAGGATTACAGGGACTCTCCGCAACTATATTCAATGTGTGGGACAAAATTGAGGCTATGATTAAGAAGTTGGAGCTCTTTTCTGTCTTCAGTAACAAGAACGACACACAGGTCTTTCCATCATTGTATATTTTTTTTGGTGCACAAAAGAACTCAAGCTTATGGACAATGTCAAATGTGATATTGCGAAGCACCTGAGTGAGCTGGGTGCGCAATTACGCAGGTACTATCCCGAAACAGATGACACAGACAACTGGATTCGTTACCCTTTTTACGCCCTGCCTCCAGTCCACTTATCGATATCTGAACAAGAAAATTCAACAAGCGATTCTGTGGAAATTTAATTTAATCAGAAGCCACTGTCAGATTTTCTGGTTTCTTGCCTTGGCAAATCGCGCTGTTAAGACACCGATGTCCTTTGCAACCACGTACCTATGTGAGAGTGGATTCTCGGCCCTCACTAGCATGAAAACTAAATACAGGCACAGACTGTGTGTGGAAAATTATTTAAGACTGAGACTCTCTCCAATACAACCCAACATTGCAGAGTTATGTGCATCCTTTCAAGCACACCATTCTCATTAACCGGGGGTGAGTTATTCACAAATTTTGATGAACAAATAAGGTTTTATATGTAAGATGGCTAAATAAAGAGCAAAATTATTGATTATTATTATATTATTATTTGTGCCCTGGACCTATAAGAGCTCTTTGTCACTTCCCACGAGCCAGGTTGTGACAAACTCACACTCATTCTTATGTTTAATAAATGTGTCGTATAGTGTGTGTGTGGCAGGCTTACAATGATGGCAAAAAAACAACATTTGAAAGTGCGCTGACCCTGATACTGGAGGTTGAGAGAAATGTACAGTATATTTATGGGTCGGAAAATGGATGTGTCAAATGGTCGTGTCCCTCCTCTTCTCCATTTCATAACCAAACTGACCAGTGTACTGTACATGCATGTGAGCATATTATTTGAAACTGATGGAATGATGCCGACAGAATGCGCCAACCAGCCTTGGGACAGCTAAATTTAACAGCGCTTGTCACTTACACAAAATGTCTGTTATGCTACATGTCAAAATAACCCAGGATGAGTTGGAAAATAGTTGTTAAGGCAGGTGAACGTGGTCCTAGAGTTTCAAACTGAGATTCCTAAAGAGTTTAAATACTGTCAAGCTTAAAGGGATAGTTCCCCCAAATTACAAAATGACATATATTGGGGATATTGACTTGCATTGGCTTTGTTCCACAAATGCTAAAACATTAGAATTTGGAGACAGTGGCCAGGTTAACTTCTCTGGGATATGTGGGACGGTAGCGTCCCACCTAACCAACAGCCAGTGAAATTGCAGGGCGCCAAATTTAAAACAACAGAAATCTCATAATTAAAATTCCTCAAACGTACAAGTATTATACACCATTTTAAAGACAAACTTCTCGTTAATCCAGCCAAAGTGTCTGATTTCAAAAATAATTTACGGGGGAAGCACACCTTGCGATTATGTTAGGTCAGTACATAGCCACAGAAAAACACAGCCATTTTTCCAGCCAAAGAGAGGAGTAACAAAAAGCAGGAATAGAGTTAAAATGAATCACTAACCTTTGATGATCTTCATCAGATGACACTCATAGGACTTCATGTTACACAATACATGTATGTTTTGTTCGGTAAAGTTCATATTTATATCCAAAAATCTGAGTTTAGCCGGGACGCTACTGTCTCACTTGGCCAAAAGCCAGAAAAAATGCAGCGCGCCAAATTCAAATAAAATACTATAAAAATCAAACTTTCATTAAATCACACATGAAAGATTCCAAATTAAAGCTATACTGGTTGTGAATCCAGCCAACATGTCAGAATTCAAATAGGCTTTTCGGCGAAAGCAAACAATGCTATTTTCTGAGGATAGCAACATTGTAAACAAAGAGAGAGAAGCATATTTCAACCCTGCAGGCGCAGAAAAACACCGGTTCCAACTTGCTCAAACGTGGCTACAAAATATCTCAAAGGTTACCTGTAAACTTTGCCAAAGGTTTACAGCCTATTTGAATTCTGACATGTTGGCTGGATTCACAACCAGTGTAGCTTTAATTTGGAATACAACTTTAGGTATTTTTTTACGTAAATAATCGATCAAATTGAAGACGGGATGATCTGTGTTCAATACAGGATTAAAACAAACTGTAGCATGCTTTCTGGTTACGCGCCTCAAACAAAAAGTACACTTCACTCGACTCTCGTTCTGAACATGGCTCCTTCTTCATTACACGAAGGAAAAACCCTCAACCAATTTCTCAAGACTGTTGACATCCAGTGGAAGCGGTAGGAACTGCAAGAAGGTCAATTAGAAATCTGGATTCCCAATGAAAATCCATTGAAAAGAGAGTGACCTCAAAAAAAAAAAAATCTGAATGGTTTGTCCTCGGGTTTCACCTGCTAAATAAGTTCTGTTATACTCACAGACATGATTCAAACAGTTTTAGAAACTTCAGAGTGTTTTCTATCCAAATATACTAATACTATGCCTATCTTATCTTCTGGGGATGAGTAGCTGGCAGTTGATTTTGGGTATGCTTTTCATCCAAACGTGAAAATGCTGCCCCCTATCCTAGAGAAGTTAACAAACCAAAGCATGGGGATTGTTGTCATACCTTGTCCATAGACTGCTTACAGGGCAAGTAAATCAAATCAAATTGTATTTGTGACATGCTTTCATAAACAACAGGTGTAGACAAACATTACGGGCCCTTCCCAACAAAGCAGAGAGACAAAATAAATAAATAAATAAAATAATAATAACACGAGGAATAAATACACAATGAGTAACGATAACTTGGCTATATGCAGGGGTACGAGGTAATTGAGGTAGATCTGAAAATATCATCTCAGTGCAAGAGGCTTCACTACAGTCCCTGGTTCGAATCCAGGCTGTATCACATCTGTCCGTGATTGGGAGTCCCATAGGGCGGCACACAATTGGCCCGGCGTCATCTGGGTTTTGCCGGGGTAGGCTGTCATTGTAAATAAGAATTTGTTCTGAATTGACTTGCCCAGTTAAATAAAGGTTAAATAAAACAAATAAAAGATCAAAAACAGTAACAGCAGCATATGTGATGAGTCAAAAGATTTAGTGTGGAAAGGGTCAATGTAGCTAGTCCTGGTAGCTATTAGTTAAATAGTTAACCAATAGCTACCAGGACGAACTATTCAGCAGTCTTATGGCTTGGGGGTAGAAGCTGTTCAGGGTCCTGTTGATTCTAGACTTGGTGCATCGGTACCGCTTGCTGTGCGGTAGCAGAGAGAAGAGTCTATGACGATTTGGGTGGCTTGAATCTTTGACATCTTTTAGGGCCTTCCTCTGACACCGCCTTTATAGAGGTCCCGGATGTCAGGGAGCTTTTTCCTAGTGATGTACTGGGCCGTACGTAAACCCTCTTTAGTGCCTAATGGTCGGATGCCAAGCATTTGCCGTATCAAGCGGTGATGCAGCCAGTTAAGATGCTCTCAATGGTGCAGCTGTCAAACTTTTTGAGGATCTGAACTGATATGTACTTTTGGAATTTGTGTGAACTATCCCTTTAAATGTGACTAAAAGAACCTACACAGTGCTTCAAAATAGCTTTTTTGCTATTATTGATCCTAGTTTGAATCCATAGTCCTTGTCTGGGAAATGGAGCTAAATGGTGGTATTGAGCAAAATATACTACTGTAAGTGATGAAGGAAAGTAATGAATATAATCTCTCTCTACTTGCAGTCCATCGATCCCGGGCAGCAGTTCACGTGGGAGCACTCCAACCTGGAAGTCAACAAACCAAAGAACAGATATGCTAACGTGATAGCATACGACCACTCCAGAGTCCTGCTGTCGGCTATTGACGGTAAGCAGCTCTCCCCTTGCCTTGAATTGACTCTCAAGTGACTGTCTACTTCTATACAGTACCACTGTCTTCTGTGCCATAAGAGTACTAGCATACACTGAGCTATGGTATCTAGGGCTGTGCCGGTCATGGAATTTGGTTTAACGATTATTTGTTACGCGCGCACACACATACACACACACACATACATACATACATACATACATACATACATACATACATACTAATTAACCAATTCCATTGAATATTTCCCATAGAGAGAAAACATTTAAAATAACATAAACAAACTGGCTCTTCCGGGCCAGTAAATGGATGCTAATGGGAAGAAAACTGATAAATAAAGACATTCAGAGTCCCTTTGCAGTCTCCCAGAAAGCTCATGCAGCTGAGAGTGTTGATGGACCCCATTAACTAGCCATAAACACACATCTGTGCGGCCACATCGAAGCCTTCGCGAGGGAGGAAACCGCTACTCTGCCAGACAGGCTTGTGGGACTTCCCCCTGGAGCTCCAAACAAAGCCTTTGGCAACCAGGACTTCTTAGATTAAGTTCTTTTGGCGTAAGGAACATGTCTGTATAAGTAGCTCACCAAGCTAGCGACTGTCTGTCGGGATTCGAATGGAGGACGTTTTCCTCGGGTGCTTTTGGAATCCGCTGATGTGTGGTAAAATGTGTGGTAGGCTATTAGCGTTGACTGTATTGAGGGGAATTGGGTGATACTATAACTCTGTCGTTATAGACCCACATYACAAAGTCATGATAGTGTTCTAACAGATGTCATAAACAGTCATGTCAGATGATTGTAACTGACACAACACGTTCAGCATCATCTATTGACTCATAGTCATTAATTATGTCCACAACATGTTGTTATAGTTGTGTTCCATAAGCCAGACATGAAGACCACTTGATTTATTCCTTTGTACGCTGCCACAGGACTTTAGTTGGCCAACCTACGTGTCTCCCCCCCCACTTTGAACTCCGAACGATTCATCAAAATTTGTCTCTTTTCATTGTAACATTCCTCACCAGATGAATGCACGTTATGTAAGCAAACATCTGTATAGTCAGTTTTCCACTATGCTCTGCTCCAAAGCTGTCCCTGGACTTTATTTGTAACTCAGTTGAGACGCAGTTCAAAATGGACCAACTCGAGTCACTGGCCAGCTGTTTCTCAAAAGGTCAGTGCAACTAAAATGGAGATCACAACATATCCTAATTATGGTTTTCTGTGCTTGATCGAGGAGCTTTTAATGTCCAGGTATACTGGTTGTTCTCCAATTGTTGGAACGTTATGATACCGTCATAAATTGTGATAGCAGGTCGATGATGTATTAGCAGAGAGAAGCAGACTCATGGCCTCTTTCCTGAAGGAACAGGCCAGCATAGAACTCTAAAAGAGGGCTTTTACCAAAAGTTACTTCAGTGTGGATTATGCCTCGTAAAACGGATAACCATTCAAATTCCAACCACACACACCACTTTTAGCCTTTTTTAAGACACATTGCCAAATATGTAGGTGATTCTTTGATTGTTTGCCAGTAACTTTGATATCTGCACCATGTTATTAGTTGTGTTTCTTTTTTGATAACGGTATTGAACGTTTTGCAAGCAGATGGATGCGTTTTGCACAAATTCTGAGTGACACTCCGGCCATCTGCAGAGAAACCAAATATGCTTCCAGACACTGTCTTGTTTTCATTAAACCATAATAATGTCTCTTTTTCCTTACACGTCCCTTTCATTTTGAAAGCTGGGGGCTTAATTGTCTTTATCCCTTGTCCATTATGGAAATATACAGCCAGGCAACGGCTGCATGAAAAGGTTTAGCAGGGAAAAGGAAGGGAGGGAGAAAAAAGACGCGTAAGAAATGTCGGGTTTTGAATGAGCTCACATTTTCTTTTCTAGGCTTTTCTTTTTTTTGCACTGAATAAGTTACCTGGGAGAAAGAGGGAGTGGTGGATGAAAGGGGGGAGAGTTGGAGCACGGGCGGCTGGCTATGCAAACGTGGCATCCATGCAGATGAGACTTATCTTGGTAGACCATGTGTGCGCTGGGCCCCCAACTGCCAGTCCTGAAGCATTGACTAGCTGTCAGCTCCGTCTTCGCCTCTCCCCGGATTGAAAAAAAAAAAACTGCTTTCATTTAGCAACCGGTGAGAAAAGGAGAGTAGGCGGAGGTTGTGGTAGAAAAACAGTTTTGCCTGGTTTCGTTGTTTGTTTTTCTCTGTGAGGTTGAGGGGAGAGGTGGGGCGGAGGTTTTTTTCAAAGCTAAACTTTATCTCCGCCTTGAAGTTTCACTGTAGATAGCGGAAATGCTKTTTTTGGAGTCATCAAAGTTACATTCAAGAGTATGATAACAATTGACACAGTGATTCAACTAGTAGGCAGCCATTTTGTGTGGATGGATGACACAAAAGGCACACAATGGCAAAGCCTAAACGAAAAACACAGTACACTTAGACTGTATGCCTGGGTAGTTCCTGGCTGAGTAAACTAACTCTGGATTTGTGCCCTTTTAGTCACAAAGAACTCAGTCAGGATTAAGTGTTGTTCAATGTCAAAACAACTCAAGGTATTGAGTAGCAGGGGTCTGAACCTCTAAGCACTAGCAGAGTGACTTCACTTTTCACAGTACCTGCTAGTCTAGTGGATGGACTAACGCTATTGATCCCAATCAAAGCCAAAGCCACTGTTGTGTCGCTCATCGTTTTTCCCCCGTCTGTCGTACAACCAAAGTTAATCACTCCCCACACACAGACCCCACACAAGTATGTACACACACACCACTCCCCCCCCCCCCAACCAGACACCATCCATTCTAATCACTTTCCCTCATATTTTCTAGGTATCCCTGGAAGTGATTACATCAATTCCAACTACATTGACGGCTATAGGAAGCAGAATGCATACATCGCCACGCAGGGCTCGCTGCCCGAGACGTTTGGTGACTTCTGGAGGATGATCTGGGAACAGCGGAGTGCCAACATCGTCATGATGACCAAGCTGGAGGAGAGGTCCAGGGTAAGCACAGATCTGGAATCAGCCCTATGGGATTCATTATTAGTTTGATTGTCATGCACAGGTCTAGGTCTGTTACACAGATCCATTTTATCCTACCCTGACATTTGCCATAGTCGCCGAAACAAAATGGAGTAATTCTACAAATGTACATTTAAATATATGGCAGTGTCATATCATTGGATTTGTAAAGTAGAACATGTTTAAATATAATTATGTCTTCGTTATATATTCTACCTCAGTCGTCTACATTTTGATATCAGTGTATGTGGTCTGTAAAGCAAACATACTGGAATATAATTTCAGATACCAAATTAGGTGTAATTCAATTCGCCTATTTTCCATTGTTTACTTCCAAGCTTCATTCAAACAGCAACATCATAGCCTAACCCATGACTCATCATGGCTAACCATTTGCTTTTGTGATGCAAATACAAGATTTAACATTTTCCTAGAACCCATTCCTCCTTTCATTCTGTGTTCATATTTCTATGTGTGTTTTGTCATGTTCCTTCAGATGCCCTCATATTTCTTCTCTAAGGCAAGACATCTTGCATTCTGTTTCCAATGGATGTCACTCACTCACTTATTTGCCACAACATGAGTTTCCCTTTTCTTCTTTTTAGTATTAGTGCTGCTATACCGTTATTGCAATTAGTTGCATGGTCACTAGGTTAGCCAGCAGCACTGCTTTAAGCATGTTAATGCTAACTGTAATGCTAACTGTAAAATGTCAGTCATTCGGTACAAGAACCAAGCACATGGCACTTTTCACTCTTTCAAAGTTAAAAGGCAAACACTTTGTCTGGTACTGCAAGGTCTCTTATGTATGTTTGAAATCACAAAGAAACAAAGACTGCATGGTCTCCACAAGTTGCAAGTTCACTACTTTCACACAATTCCTCCTCTAGAGATCATTAATTACTTGTTTATACTCTCAAGAGGAGAACATATCCATGTATTCCACCTTTCACACGATTTTACTGTATTACCTAGAAGAACTGTCTGAACAGATGTTGTGAATGGATTGCTTTCACTCTTCTCTAGCCTACAGGGCCTTCAGAAAGTATTCCCTCCTCTTTACATTTTACACATTTTGTTGTGTTACAGCCTGGATTTTTTTGTCACTGCCCTACATCCAAAACCCCATAATGTCAAAGTAGAAATATGTTTAAATTTTTTTGTTGTTGAAATTAATAAAACATTTAAAACTGAACCTCTTTGTTATGGCAAGTCTAAATAAGTTCAGGAGTAAAAATGTGCTTATCAAGTCACATAACAAGTTGCTCACTCACACTGTGTGCAATAATAGTGTTTAACATGATTTTTGAATGACCTCATCTCTGTACCCCACACATACAATTATCTGAAAAATCCCTCAGTCGTGTAGTGAATTTCAAGAACAGATTCAACCACAAAGACAGAGGAGGTTCTTGAATGCCTCGCAAAGAAGGGAACCTTTTGGTAGATAAAAAAAGCAGACATTGAATATCCCTTTGAACATTGTGAAGTTATTAATTACACTTTGTATGGTGTATCAATACACCCAATCACTACAAAGATACAGATGTCCTTCCTAATTCAGTTGCCGGAGAGAAAGGAAACCACTCAGGGATTTCACCATGAGGCCAATGGTGACTTTAAAACAGTTACATAGGTTAATGGCTGTGAAAGGAGAAAACTGAGGATTGATCAACAACATTGTAGTTACTCCAAAATAGTAACCTAAATGACAGAGTGAAAAGAAGGAAACATGTACATGAATACATGAATTCAAAACATGCATCCTGTTTGCAACAAGGCACAAAAGTAATACTGTAACAAAATGTGGCAAAGCAATGTGGCAAAGCAATATGGTAAATCCAATATAACACATTACTGAGTTCCACTCTCCATATTTCCAAGCATAGTGGTGGCTGCATCATGTTATGGGTATGCTTGTAATCGTTAAGGACTGGGGAGTTTTTCAGGATAAAACAGAATTGAGCTAAGCACAGGCAAAATCCTAGAGGAAAACCTGGTTCACCAGACACTGACAGTGAATGTTCCTGAGTGGCCCGAGTTACAGTTTTGACTTTTATCTTCTTGAAAATCTATGGCAAGACCTGAAAATGGTTTTCTAACAATGATCAACAACCATTTTGACAGAGCTTGAAGAATTTTGAAAATAATAATTGGCAAATGTTGCACAATCCAGGTGTGGAAAGCTTTTAGAGACTTACCCAGAAATACTCAAAGGGTAATCATTGCCAAAGGTGATTCTACAAAGTATTGACTCAGGGGTGTGAATACTTATGTTAATTTGATATTTCTGTATTTAATTTGCAATACATTTGCAAAAAAAACTGTTTTCACTTTGTCATTATAAAAATGTATGTAATTCATTTTGAATTCATGTTGTAGCAAAACAAAATATGGAATAAATCAAGGGGTATGGATACTTTCTGAAGGCACTGTATATTGTAGACCCAAGTGCATGTTTTGACCATTGTCTGGTTCTAGTTGTTAGTTGCTTTAGATAATGAAGTATCACAAGAATGACTCATAATTTTGTGAATATATACAAAATCTGCCTCATAGACCTTTGTCAAGCTTTAGCGCATTGTTTGACAACATTTGATGATGAAATATGCTTCATTTTGTTGCTATCTAATGCCCCCATCTTCTGTATCGATCTTTTAGATAATGGCGCCGGAGCGATTGGCTGCCGTTTTACGGGCTCCAATCCAACTGTTCTATTTTGTTAGTTTTTTTGCATTGTGTGTAACTCATTTTGTACATAATGTTGCTCATACCGTCTCTTATGACCGAAAATAACTTCTGAACATCAGAACAGCAATTATTCACCTCGGACTGGACAAAGATTTTTTTCTTTAATGAGTCCGGCGCAAACGATATACTGCTTTGTCGAGACTAGGTCCAAATCGTGAAGAAAAGACAGAGAAAAAGGGGGAGGAGGGCGGGGTGCCTTGTAAGAATTTTCCAATGAGTAGGTAAACCACCACTACCCTCCGTATTATTTGCCAATGTGCAATCATTGGAAAACAAACTGGACAATCTACGATTAAGACTATTCTACCAACGGGACATTAAGAACTGTAATATCTTATGTTTCACTGAGACATGGTTAAACGATGACTCAGATAATATAGAGCTGGCTGGCTTTTCCGTGCATTGGCAGGACAGAGCAGCTAAGTCTGGTAAGACGAGGGGTGGGGGTGTGTGTCTATTTGTTAATAACTACTGGTGCGCTATGTTTAATATCAAAGAAGTCTTGTGGTATTACTCATGAGGTAGAATACCTCATGATAAGCTGTAGACCACAGTATCTACTCAACGAGCTGTATAAATCCTAAGCAAACAAGAAAATGCTCAAACAAGAAAACGCTCCTTGTGGCCGGGGACTTTAATGCAGGCAAACTTAAATCCGTTTTACATAATTTCTGCCAGCATGTCACATATGCAACCAGAGGAAATAAACTCTAGACAACCTTTACTCCACACACAGAGACGCATACAACGTTCTCCCTCGACCTCCATTTGGCAAATCTGACCATAGTTCTATCCTCCTGATTCCTGCTTACAAGCAAAAACTAAATCAGGAAGTAACAGTGACTCGCTCAATACGTAAGTGGTCAGATGACGCGGATGCTACGCTATAAGACTGTTTTGCTAGCACAGACCGGAATATGTTCCGCAATTCATCAAATGGCATTGAGGAGTATACCACCTCAGTCACCGGCTTCATCAATAAGTGCATCGACGACGTCATCCCAACAGTGACCTTACATACATATCCCAACCAGAAGCCATAGCTAAAGGCTAGAGCTGCCGCTTTCAATGATCCTGGACACTAATCCGGACGCTTATAAAGAATTCCGCTATGCCCTCAGATGAACCATCAAACAGACAAAACGTCAATACAGGACTAAGATTGAATCCTAATACACCAGCTCTGATGCTCGTCGGATGTGGCAGTGCTTGAAAACTATTACGGACTACAAAGGGAAACACAGCCGCTAGCTGCCCCGTGACGCGAACCTACCAGACGGGCTAAATGCCATTTATGCTCGCTTCGAGGCAAGCAACATTGAAGCATGCATGAGACCACCAGCTGTTCAGGATCACGCTCTCCATAGCCGATGTGAGCAAGACCTTTAAACAGGTCAACATTCACAAAGCCGCGGGGCCAGACAGATTACCAGGATGTGTACTCAAAGCATGCACGGACCAACTGGAAAGTGTCTTCACTGACATTTTCAACCTCTCCCTAACCGAGTCTGTAATACCTACATGTTTTAAACAGACCACCATAGTCCCTGTACCCAAGATAGCGAAGACTACCTGCCTAAATTATTACTTCCCCGTAGCACTAACGTCGGTAGCCATGAAGTGCTTTGAAAGGCTGGTCCTGACTCACATCAACAGCATCATGCCGGAAACCCTAGACCCAATCTAATTCGCATACTGCCCCAACAGATCCACACATGACGCAATCTTAATCGCACGCCAGACTTCCCTTTCCCACCTGGACAAAAGGAACACCTATTTGAGAATGCTGTTCATTGACTACAGCTCAGCGTTCAACATCATAGTACCCACTAAGCTAAGGACCCTGGGAGTATACACCTCTCTCTGCAACTGGATCCTTGACTTCCAGACAGGCCGGCCCCAGGTGGTCAGGGTAGGCAACAACACATATGCCACGTTGATCCTCAATACTGGGGTCCCTCAGGGGTGCATGCTTAGTCCCCTCCTGTACACCCTGTTCACCCACGACTGCGTGGCCAAGCACGACTCCACTAGCATCATTAAGTTTGCCGACGACATAACAGTGGTAGGCCTGATCACCGACAACGATGAGACAGCCTATAGGGAGGAGGTCAGAGACCTGGCAGTGTGGTGCCAGGACAACAACCTCTCCCTCAATGTGAGCATGACAAAGGAGCTGATCTTGGACTGTAGGAAAAGGAGGCCCGAACAGGCCTCCATTAACATAAACGGGGCTGGAGTGGAGCGGGTCGAGAGTTTCAAGTTCCTTGGTGTCCACATCACCAACAAACTATCATGGTCCAAACACACCAATACAGTTGTGAAGAGGGCACGACAAAACCTTTTCCCCCTCAGGAGACTGAAAAGATATGGCATGGGTCACCAGATCCTCAAAAAGTTCTACAGCTGCACCATCAAGAGCATCCTGATCGGTTGCATCACCGCGTGGTATGGCTACAGAGGGTAGTGCTTACGGCCCAGTACATCACTGGGTCAAGCTTTCTGGCATCCAGGACCTATATCAATAAAATGTATTTATAAAGCCCTTTTACATCACCGATTTCACAAAGTGCTATACAGAAACCCATCCTAAAACCCCAAACGGCAAGCAATGCAGATGTAGATGCACGGTGGCTAGGAAAAACTCCCTAGGAAGGAAGCTAGAGAGGAACCAGGCTTTGAGGGGTGGCCAGAGATTATAACAGTACATGGCCAATATGTTCAAACGTTCATAGATGACCAGCAGGGTCAAATAATAATCACAGTGGTTGGAGAGGGTGCAACAGGTCAGCACCTCAGGAGTAAATGTCAGTTTGCTTTTCATAGCCGAGCATTCGGAGTTAGAGACAGCAGATGCGGTAGAGAGAGTGTCAAAAACAGCAGGTTTTCCAGGAGGGGAGGGAGAGAGAGAGAATTAGAGGGAGCATACTTAAATTCACACAGGACACCGGATAAGACAGGAGAAATACTCCAGATATAACAGATTACCCTAGCCCCCCGACACATAAACTATTGCAGTATAAATACTAGAGGCTGAGACAGGAGAGTTCGGGAGACACTGTGTCCCCGTCCGACGATACCCCCGGGCAGGGCCAACCAGGCAGGATATAAGCCCACCCACTTTACCAAAGCACAGCCCCCACACCACTAGAGGGATATCTTCAAACCACCAACTTATTACTCTGAGCGGGGTGGGGTCAATGTAAATACAAGGTGGTGTCAGATGTACGCTTACAAATGGGCAAAGACTCCAGTCACCCAAGTCATAGACTGTTCTCTCTGCTACCGCACGGCAAGCTGTACCGGAACACCGAGTCTAGGACCAAAAGGCTCCTTAACAGCTTCTACCCCAAGCCATAGGACTGCTGAACAATTAATCAAATGGCCACCTGGACTATTTACATTGACCCCCCCCACCTCTTTGTTTTTGCATTGCTGCTACTCACTGTTTATTATCTATGCATAGTCATTTTACAAATTACCTCGACTAACCTGTACCCCCACACATTGACTTGGTACCGGTACCCCCTGTATATAGCCTCGTTATTGTTATGTAATTTTCTTGTGTTACTTTTTGATATATTTCTTATTGCTTTTGTTCATTTAGTAAATATTTTCTTAACTCTATTTCTTGAACTGCATTGTTGGTTAAGGGCTTGTAAGTAAGAATTTCACGGTTGTATTCGGCGCATGTGGCAAATTTGATTTGATTTGTCTCGATTGAGTTTCAGCAACAATATATTAGCTTCCATTGTATGTAAGATGAGGGTAGTACAGTGTATGAGGTAAGGCATCTGCATAAGGACTCTTCGAGTTCACTGTGCTTTCCTCTGGCAGCGAAATGACAATACTGTAATGGAAGTAGTGTTTTATTGGCTGTTCGCTCGGCAACAAAAACGCTATAATCATAATAAACCTGTGCCTGTAATGTGATTGGAAAACTGTGGTTAAGATTGTAATTATAGAGCCTGTCAGGCTAACAAATAGCACTGTCGGGCTTCAGTGGAACGTCTTCGCTGGGCCTGTTTCCTCCATTGTGAAATCACACAAGTCAGCACAGCAGCGTAGGAAAGACTTGGCAGCCTCGCTTTCCTGTTTGCCTTGTATTGACTTTCCTTTATGAAGCTGGATGAGTATTTGCCAGTTATGTCTATTAGGGTCTATTCTATCTCAGACAGTGATTCAGAGAGTTAGAGGGAAGAAATGGAGCATTGACGATCAGATCGGATATGAACTTTATTGTGATTCAACAATTGTTGGGGATGTGTAGCAGGGGAGTCCTGCCCATTGAAACTAAGGGGTGCACAGACCCTCTCAGATTAATTATTTGTACACTGAAAATATAGCAGATATTGGTTATTTGACTCATTATTCAAACAAAGCAAAGTTGGTAATTAGTTCATTCTCAAAAATAATAGGTGCAATTATGCCTATGTATATTAGAAACTGGTTAGAGACAGAGTTGTTAGAAGTTGTGACCAAACCAGTTGTCTAATGTGACGTTTTCTATCAATCTCAGGTGAAATGTGACCAGTACTGGCCCACTAGAGGGACGGAGACCTACGGCCTCATCCAGGTGACGCTGTTGGACACGGTTGAGCTGGCCACATACTGTGTCAGGACATTTGCACTTTATAAAGTACGTTTGATTTCTTCATAATTAATTGAACCTTTATTTCACCTGGAAGTCAGACACCCAATTTGGGTTTTAGTTGAACTGAATTAACCTCTAATTCCTCCCAAACCCGGATCCGGGAGCACCCCCATCAGTAAAAAAGCTGACTAGCATAGCCTAGCATAGCGTCACAAGTAAATACTACCATCTAAATATCATTAAATCACAAGTCCAAGACACCAGATGAAAGATACACATCTTGTGAATCCAGCCATCATTTCTGATTTTTAAAATGTTTTACAGGGAAGACACAATATGTAAATCTATTAGCTAACCACGTTAGCAAAAGACACCACTTTTTTTACTCCACCATTTTTTTACTCCATCAGTAGCTATCACAAATTCGACCAAATAAAGATATAAATAGCCACTAACCAAGAAACAACTTCATCAGATGACAGTCTGATAACATATTTATTGTATAGGATATGTTTTGTTAGAAACATGTGCATATTTCAGGTATAAATCATAGTTTACCATTGCAGCCACCATCACAACTCTCACCAAAGCGACTAGAATAACTACAGAGAGCAACGTGTATTACCTAATTACTCATCATAAAACATTTCTTAAAAATATACAGCGTACAGCAATTGAAAGACATAGATCTTGTGAATCCAGACAATATTTCAGATTTTCTAAGTGTTTTACAGCGAAAACACAATATAACGTTATATTAGCTTACCACAATAGCAAACATCACAACAGCATTGATTCAAGCCGAACATAGCGATAACGTATAAACCACCAAAAGATATTAATTTTTTCACTAACCTTCTCAGAATTCTTCAGATGACAGTCCTATAACATCATATTACACAATGCATATAGAGTTTGTTCGAAAATGTGCATATTTAGCGGCACAAATCGTGGTTATACAATGTGATTAGTGGCCAAAACATCAGGCAATCTGTCCGGCGCCATCTTGGAGAGGCACCTATTCTAATCGAAAACTATTCATAAACTTGACTAAAAAATACAAGTTGGACAGCAAATGAAAGATAAATTAGTTCTTAATGCAATCGCTGTGTTAGATTTTTAAAATTAACGTTACTGCGCAATACAGCGTGCGCTAAAGCGAGACCGCACCATAATTCATGGCGGAATTATTATTTGACATTTGTCAACATAAGTACGAATTAACAGCATAAAGACTGCTTACTATTAGCTGAGCTTCCATCAGAATCTTGGGCAAGGTGTCCTTTCTCCAGAACAATCGTCTTTGGGTTGAAAGATGTCCTCTTGTCCTGTCGAAATAGCCGCTAACGTTAGCCACCCACTGGAGTGGTGTCCAACTCGTGAAAGCGCATCACAAAGAAATCCAGGAAAATCGCAATAAACTGCTATAAACTGCTATAAGTCGGTTTAAATTAACTACCTTATGAAGTTTTTAAGACAAAAAACAAATTAAATCAGAGCCGGAGATATAGAACTGCTAAACCGAAAGCTTTTGAAGAAGCCATGCCGATGTACTTCTTGCGTCAGGCGCCCGGTCGAAAAGGCCGGAACTTCCGTTCCAAGACGTTTTATACTCCCCCAGATGGTGCTATCCGCTCCATTCAAAGTCTCACCGCTTACTGACATCTAGGGGAAGGCGTATGCAGTGCATGTAGCCCCATAGCTTTTAAGGGAATTTATAAACCGACCCTGGAACAGAGACCTCAATTTCAGAAATCTCACTTCTTGACAGGAAGTGTGCTGTAGAATGAGTTCTGTTTCACTCAGAGAAATAATTCAAACGGTTTTAGAAACTAGAGAGTGTTTTCTATCCAATAGTAATAATAATATGCATATTGTACGAGCAAGAATTGAGTACGAGGCAGTTTAATTTGGGAACGATAAATGTCCAAGTTGAAACAGCACCCCCTGTAGCACCAAGAGGTTAAACGGATAACCGTAGCCACGGGCAGTAGCTTTACTCTAATCCCCTGACATCATTGGTGCAGTGTGGTTGAGATGAGGGACCACACCTCCTCAAGGTATTGAAGTATTATCGCTGCTGTTTAAAATGTTGCCCAATGTGTGTTCTATACATGTATATAGCCTACTTCCCCTCTGTCTATCAGAATGGTTCCAGTGAGAAGAGAGAGGTGAGGCAGTTCCAGTTCACGGCCTGGCCGGACCACGGGGTACCCGAGCACCCCACTCCGTTCTTGGCCTTCCTCAGACGGGTCAAAGCCTGTAACCCCCCAGATGCAGGGCCCATGGTGGTACACTGCAGGTAAGCAAGGCTCCCATGATATCACTATCATAGACTATGTTAGCCTGCCGAGCTAAGGACTAGGTCTTCTTGTTACTCATCATTCAAGCGTTGTCACAGATATAGATAAAAAGACAGAGGGAAAGAGAATGCGAAGAAAGAGGGAAGAAAGAGGTGGATGGTAGGAGGAGGGGCGGGAATAGATGACATGAGCTGCATATCACCGACTGAGAGCCGGAGGGAGTTGTCCTACTAGCTTTGTTGGATGTTTTTTTCTTCTCAATCTGAAAGTATTTACTACAACAGAGTAAGGATTACCGGTGTCAGTGCCCTTGGCGAAACGTAAATCCCTTCCGCACACACACAGACACACACCCAAACACCTGTCCTCCCCACACTAACATCCATGCATCAGCGCTCCATGAGTATCCAGCTTATCCCTGGGGTTATTACAAAATAAAATACGAAATAAAGCACTTACTTCTCACTTCCAATGACAAGAAGGAATAAACTCCAGACAGAGGCAAAAGAAGAATGTAGCCGTCTGCCTCTCTTCAGACATGGGAGTTATAGGAGGCTCTGGTGTGTGGTGTGTGGTGTGTGTGTGTGTGTGTGTGTGTGTGTGTGTGTGTGTGTGTGTGTGTGTGTGTGTGTGTGCGTGTGTGTGTGCGTGTGCGTGTGCGTGTGTGCGTGCGTGCGTTTGTGTCGTGTGAGAGAGCCAGAGGAGAGGGAGAGAGAGAGGGGGACAGAAAATTAAACTGAGATAGAGTAAGCAAGAAGATACAAATTTATGTCTGAAGAATGTACAATAAAAGGGATTACCAAAGAATACAAATTACTACAAGCTGGAGTTAATTAGACCTAGTCGCAGAATCAGTTTAAATTGAAAAATCCAGACTTTTTACGGCGAACCAGAATGCAGGAGTTAATGTCACTCAGAAGATGGGTATTTTAATGCCTCGCCACCGCATCAGATAAAGGGAGTGTAGAGATTCAAATCCGTACGGAAGCATCTCACACAATACCACATCCCCTATGCCCTGTCAGACCACCATTTTGATAATCTATATTTTTTTCCATCCCTCCATTTTTGTATTTCAATTCTTGCATCAGAATGTTAACTTAAGGCTACAATCTAATTATCTCTCCTTATCTCTTCCAAAGTGTTCACTTCCCTTTATTGATTTGAAGGAAATTACTGGTATAATAAATATGGGGGGGGGGATCTCCCACTAGCCCTGCATCCACTAATCCAATGCTTTTAGATTTGTGTGTACATAGTGAACGAGTGCACACTTCAGGAAAAAGGAAAAATTACAATGGCGCCGGAGGGGATGGCTATTGTTTTACGGGCTCCTAACCAACTGCTATTTTATGTGTTTGTAACTTATTTTGTACATAATGTTGCTGCTACCGTCTCTTATGACCGAAAAGAGCTTCTGGACATCAGAACAGCGATGACACACCTCGAAATGGACAAAGATTTTTTCTTTATTGAGTCTGATGTGAAGGATATTCTGTTTCTCTGAGGCCAGGCCCAAATTTGCGTGAAAAAAAGACGGAGGTACAGGGGGTGGAGATTGGGATGCCTTGTGAGAAATCGTTGGCGAGTGGGTAACCCGCCTCTACCATCCATTCTATTGGCCAACGTGCAATCACTGGAGAATAAACTGGATGAGCTCCGTTCAAGACTATCCTACCAACGGGACATTAAAATCTGTAATATTTTATGTTTCACGGAGTCGTGGCTGAACAACGACACAAATAATATACAGTTGGCTGGGTTTTCCCTGTTAAGGGAAAGCTGTTAAGGAAAAACAAATGTGCCGTATAATTAACTGCATTGTACAGTCACTAGGGCATTTGATTAATTAGCTGGCCAGGCTATTGTTTGCAGGAAAACACTTATTCCATGCTCCCTGTAAGAAATCAGTGTTGCAACACTCAAACTGACCAAAAGAGATAATCAGAGTAGGTGTGGGTGTGAACCAATCCTAAAGAAACATTGTTTTTAGCTTTCACACAACACAAATCAGTGTAATTTCTTTTGACAGTTTGCTGAACATATTTTCATTAGAGGCTTTCTCTCAAACACGCATCGACAAAAACAAACGCACACGACACACATACAATAATTTAATCTGTAATGGTCCCTGGAGTCGAAGGAGCAGAATTAATTTGACACACAAACACACACAACACACATACAATAATTTAATCTGTAATGGCCTCTGGAGTGGAAGGAGCAGAATTAATGTCTGACCAAAGTCGACCGTGTCTCAAGTGCTATTATTGATTTAGCTGCTTTGTTGTCACGCCCAGACAGAGACCCCAATTTACCCAGGCTTCAAGAGTGCACATTACGAACGGGACAGTAGAGGAGCCTCCCAGCTATGACATTGCTATCACACAGAAACCAATGGTCACTGTCACTCTGTCTGTCTACTATCCACTTCAGACCTTCCCATCGATGGTCGAATTTAAGTCATGCTCAATAGCGAGCTAGCCATCTTAACATTACTTTGGATGACATGCCTTGTAAAAACGTGACAGTCATCGACAATGAGGTGAGGAAAAGTGGTTGGTGTTCTGTTTTTAAAATTGTCTCGCCTGGTTTCAAAGTGCTTTGTGTCTTTTGTTCATAAAAAATGTCTTCCCTGTTGAAGCCAGGCAGTGCATGGCAATTAGGAGCATTGGGGTTTTGAGTTTAATTGTGTTTTTTATAATGAGTGACAAAACAATTAAATTGGATTATCATTACATTATCATTATTCAATTTGATGTTGTAGGACTTCCCACAGTATTATATTCCCATTGTAATCACAGTGTGTAAAAAGTTCACTTTATGGCCAAGTTCTCTAGTAAAATGATTGACTAATGTGAGTTTGCTCAGTTTACTGTCTGAAGCTCATTAGAGAGTAACTTTAAGTAGGCCTATGCGAGATTGCATCTTAAGTCCTGTGGCCAACATTGACGATCGAGCTTTCAACAAAGCTTCAGAGAAAAATGGAAATGTCCTACAACACAGGATCAAAGTTAACTATCCCTATATTTCAACAGAACACTTTATATCATACGTGGAAAACTTCCCAAACCCAACCGTGGACATCAGCCAACATTTCCCCCAAGGAGCAGTGAAGAAGGATATTATTGAAAGTACATCCATGTGTTCTCGCTCGCTCTCTCTCCTCATGAGGTGAGGTCATCGTTTCTTGTGGGGGGCGCATATTGTAAAAGTCCCCCACCCACCCCCACGGAGCACTGAACTAGGTTCTGTGTTTCAGCAGTTCCATTCTGTTCTCAGTGACCCACAGGGTTGCGGACCGTTGTGCTCCTATTGGAACCAGGGCCGTTCAGGCGTTATGGGTTCACAGGGAGAAGTCACAACGGACATGATTGAATGTAACCGGGATCGCCAGCCCTTTCTGCAGCTCTTTGCGTCTCTCAAAGAGCAGGACTGGTTCAATGCTGGGAGAATTAAAGAGATGTCATTTAGATGGGAAAATGTGTCCCTTTTTTGCTGCGACAGACATACTCTTTGGTGGTTGTTGTATGATTCGTACTCTGTCTACTTGAACAACAGGTACAGCACAGACTGACATTGAAGGTTCATGTTAGAGTGGGAATGTTAGAGTAGTGTCWCGTATGAATAGGAGGAAGGAATAAACATAAGTCTACAGGAAAGGAGTCTAGTCTTCTGCAAGGAAGTCTGTCTTTATTGACCTTATTGCCTCATCCCATAGTGAAATTAAGTATTCTCAACCTATTTCCCCTCGAGTGGCGAGACTGCGGTCTAGTCTCACACATCACACGATGGGTTAAGAATTAGTCATTGGGTGTGTCTGAAATGGCATCCTATTCACTATATAGAGCACTACTTTTGACCAGGGCCCATAGAGGAAAGGGTGCCATTTGGGATGCAGCCAGTGTCTCCTTTTGAGATTGTGGAGAACAATGTAACCATACTGCAGGAGGGTTTATAGACACACACGTTTACACGTATACATGCAAACACACATAATCTTGTTTTGGTTTGATTTTATCTCTGATGAAACTACGTTGCCATTCAGACAGTCTCATTGTATTTAGTAGCCATACGCAAAAATAATCTTGAATAGAGGGGGAGCATTTTGAAACACAGTGTAAATGTGGAAATAATTGCACAGCCTCCTGGTCGCCATTATAAGCCATACACTGAACTTTTATGGTGAATTTGAAGTTAATGGTTTGGTTGGTCTGTGTCTGTTTAATGGGTGAATGGAGTGTAAAAAGGCGGCTTGAGAGGTTGCCCGACCAAAATAGATTCAGTAACAATACCAACATGTAATTGCTTTTACTTTGTCTAGGCTTTATCTACTCCAGGTCCAGTTGCAGCTGTATCTTTCAGTGTACAATCTCCCCATTCCCCAAACTCTGAAAAAACTTTGAAAACACATTAGCCTAACACTGATGTCTGCCAACGTCCAAAGCAGCTGGCTGCGCCTTTCAGAGCAGCCAATGTCAGTTCTTTAGTGCGGGGGGGGTGGTGGTGGTGTGGTAACAGGCCCCGAATCAGGGCCAACCATCCCCCAGGACTGCCAAACGTACAGAGCCTCTCTTTCTCTCTCTGCCGATAATGGACGAGGCGAGCCAAGTGGCTATGTCACCCCCGCTCCTCCCTCCTCTTCTTCCTCCACCTGCCCATCTCTTGATGCTGTCACTCTGTCACTGGCATGCTCACAGGTCATTACTCTCCGGTGTTTGAGACTGGACTGTAAAGTGGCGAAGGTTTAGAAACAGCTGGGGCCGGGGTAGAAAATGACTTGCGCTTGCCGTGTTTTCTCCCCCCACCATGCTCCGGAGACGGCTGCTCCTTAGACCCTGGATGTGATTCATATCCTCAAATATTCCTGAGATGTTTTCACACACAATATTTTAGGGTCACATGTGGTTCAGACACACACACACACACACNCCAAACCCCTGAAGGTACCACGTTCATCTGTACAAACAATAGTACGCAAGTATAAACACCATGGGACCACGCAGCCGCCATACCGCTCAGGAAGGAGACGCGTTCTTTCTCCTAGAGATGAACGTACTTTGGTGCGAAAAGTGCAAATCAATCCCAGAACAACAGCAAAGGACCTTGTGAAGATGCTGGAGGAAGCAGGTACAAAGTATCTATATCCACAGTAAAACGAGTCCTATATCGACATAATCTGAAAGGCCGCTCAGCAAGGAAGAAGCAACTGCTCCAAACCTGCCAGACTACGGTTTGCAACTGCACATGGGGACAAAGATCATACTTTTTGGAGAAATGTCCTCTGGTCTGTTGAAACAAAAATAGAACTGTTTGGCCATAATGTCCATCGTTATGTTTGGAGGAAAAATGGGGAGGCTTGCAAGCCGAAGAACACCATCCCAACCGTGAAGCACGGGGGTGGCAGCATCATGTTGTGGGGGTGCTTTGCTGTAGGAGGGACTGGTGCACTTCACAAAATAGATGGCATCATGAGAAAGGAAATTTATGTGGATATTTTGAAGCAACATCTCAAGACATCAGTCAGGAAGTTAAAACTTGGTCGCAAATGGGTCTTCCAAATGGACAATGACCCCAAGCATACTTCCAAAGTTATGGCAAATAGCTTAAGGACAACAAAGTCAAGGTATTGGAGTGGCCTTCATAAAGCCCTGACCTCACTCCTATAGAAAATTTGTGGGCAGAACTGAAAAAGCGTGTGCGAGTAAGGAGGCCTACAAACCTGGCTCAGTTAAATCATTTGAAGGTAATGCTACCAAATACCAATTGAGTGTATGTAAACTTCTGACCCACTGGGAATGTGCTGAAATAAATAAAAGCTGAAATAAATCATTCGCTCTACTATTATTCTGACATTTCACTTTCTTAAAATAAAGTGGTGATCTTAACTGACCTAAGACAGGGAATTTTTACGAGGATTAAATGTCAGGAATTGTGAAAAAATGAGTTTAATTGCATTTGGCTAAGGTGTATGTAAACTTCCGACTTCAACTGTACCTTAATTAAGAGTCGCAACAAAGCCTGTGTCAAAACACGTCCCCAAATCAATCAGGGAACGTCGGCCATTTTAAACGCAAGCACATAATGTTTTGCAGCGACAAATGACTCCCGTATGTGTCTTAATTCTCTCTCCCATGCCGCCTCCGCTGCACCACGGCACATTAACCAGACTTAGGCCCCGGAGACTATCTTAACTCAGTCGTGAATTTTTTTTTTCTCCCTTTTTTCCCCTTTGTATGAATGAAAAACAAATGCTCTATCAGGGGAAGAAAGGCAGGGGAGCGTGGCTCGCACCTCGTAGCCATGTCGACTTAATGGGTTGAATAACCTATTTACTTTAGAGCAGCCAGCCAAGGACTGTCTTGTCATTGCTCGGCTGGGGGACACAAGAGCTTGTCAGGGGGACTGGAGTTCATACTCCTCAACAATGCCATTGTGAAGAAAATCAAATAAATACTGTCAAAAAAATAACCTCACTATGAAAGTTAAGACGGGGAAGTGGCAAAAATGTTTGTGTTCAAAACGTATTTGGCGTGGTAAAGAAAAATAGCATAATATGAAAATTAGACATCCTCAGCTGTCTGTCCTTGTCATTAAGTTTATGCTGCTATCTATTCTGAAAAGAACTGAAACATTAGCGACACATTTTCCCTCTTTTCCTTTGACATTTTTTTCTGGCTCTAATGTGACAATGTGCCGATGGGATTCTTAATGAAGAGGCCTGCTTTTCAGTGCCTTCTTGAAAGCCATTAGGTGCTTTTAACACATTGCGCTAAGCTAATGGCAGTAATTGAAGTCAGCTGCTCTACTCTCTTACAAAGATACCCGGCAAATTTACCCGCATCTCAGTGACACAGTGAAAAAAGTGAAGCGCATTTGTTTGTATGGGTGTGTGTGCCATGTTTGTGATGTTTGTGTGTTTTGTGTGTGCCATGTGTGTGTGTGTGTGTGCACCATGTTTGTGTGTGTGTGAGAGCCATGTTTGTGTATTTGTGCCATGTTTGTGATTTGTGTGTGTGCCATGTTTGTGTGCCTTGTGTGTGATTTGTGTGTGTGCCATGTTTTTGTGCCTTGTGTGTGATTTTGCGTGTGTGTGTGAAGTCCCCACATGAATAGTAAACAAACAAACATTTGACCAACTGAGGACATTTTGTTGGTCCCCACAAGGTCAAATGCTATTTCTAGGGGGTTTAGGGTTAAGGTTAGGATTAGTGTTAGGGTTAGGAGCTAGGGTTAGTTTTAGGTTTAGGAGCTAGGGTTAGGGTTAAGGTTCGTTTTTTGGGTTAAGGTTAAGGTTAGGTTTAGGGTAAAAGTATGGGTTCAAGTTAGGGTTAGGGGTTATGGAAAATTGGATTTGTATGGGACTGAATTTTGTGTCCCCACAAGGTTAGCTGTACAAGACTGTGTGTGTGTGTGTTTGTGCTTTTTGACACTTCAGATAGAGGTTAAATTGAAATGTAAAATTTAATTAAATAGTGATTAGCTCAGATCAGGTTGGAGAGGACTGTAGGTGGAGGATGCTCTGTGATTGCAGTGCCAGCAGAGAGCCACAATGCAGACTGCAGACTAGCCCGGATTCACAAAACGTACGAAAAATTACTATTCTTCAATAAAGTTTTTGGAAATGTTCTTACGTTTTTTTCCTATGTTTCTTACTAAGAAATTTGACTTTCAAAAATATTGTTATTGGATTTCTTCTTGGAAATGTTCTTAATTCCAAGATACAGTGCCTTCTGAAAAATATTTACACCCCTTGACTTTTTACACATTTTGTTGTGTTACAAGGTGTAATTCAAATGGATTTAATTGTAATTTGTTGTTAACGATCTACACAAAATACTCTGTCAAAGTGGAAGAAAATTTGTAAAAAATCTATGAAAATAAATCACTAATAATGTTATCTTGAATAGATAAGTATTCAACCACATGAGTCAATACAAGTTAGAATCACCTTTGGCAGCGATTACAGTCTTTCTGGGTAAGTCTCTAAGATTTGTTCACCCGGATTGTACAACATTTGCACATTATTCTTTGAAAAAAGAATTTACCCCAAACATAATGCTTTGTATTCAGGACATAAAGTTAATTTCTTTGCCAAATGTTTTGCAGTTTTACTTTTGTGCCTTATTGGAAACGGGATGCATGTTTTGGAATATTTGTATTATATACAGGCTTCCTTCTTTTCACTCTGTCATTTAAGTTAGTTTTGTGGAGTAACAACAATGTTGTTGATCCATCCTCCGTTTTCTCCTATCACAGCCATTAAACTCTGTCACTGTTTTAAAGTCACCATGGGCCTCATGGTGAAATCCTTGAGCGGTGTCCTTCCTCTCTGGCAACTGAGGTAGGAAGGACGTTTGTATCTTTGTAGTGACTGGCTGTATTGATACAGCATCCAATTTGTAACTTCACCATGCTCAACTGGATGTTCAAAGTATGCTTTTTTAATTTAATTTTTTATCTACTCGGTCGGTGCCCTTCTTTGCAAGGCATTGGAAAACCTCCCTGGTCTTTGAATCTGTGTTTGAAGTTCACTGCTCGACTGGGGGACCTTACATATAATTGTATACGTCCATGCAACTTATTGTGTGACTTGTTAAGTCAATTTTTGGTCCTGAACTTATTTAGGCTTGCCATAAGTAAGGGGTTGAATACTTATTGACTCAAGACATTTCAGCTTTTCATTTTTAATTAATTTGTAAAAATTTCTAAAAACATTATTCCACTTTGACGTTATGGGATATTATGTGTATGCCAGTGACACAGCAACCTGTGGAAAAAGTTAAGGTTTGTGAATACTTTCTGAAGGCACTCTAGCTAAACCCTAAACCCTAAGCTAATGAAAACAATTGAACATGTTTCATTCACTCACATCTGAAAGTTTCAGTAGTGATTGTTTTAAACCCAAAAACATATTTTCGAACTGTCATCTCAGTAAGAAATGTGCGGGCATGATTGTCATTGCTAGCAATATAGCTATCTAGATCGGTTGCCTAGCGACAATCATCTAGAAGTTCGTAAGAAGATATTTGAGAAGTTCATAAGAAAAATGTGAAATCTTAAGATATTTTTGAGGAATTGCACTTATGAGCTTCTTTTTTTAATGAAGCTTCTTAAGTTTTTTGTTTAAGTGTTTTGTGAATCTGGGCATGTCCAGACAACTGCAGCACCACTTCAGATTTGATTATACTCAAAGTCAAAATGGTCAGCACTGCAGCAGCCAAGGGGTTAGCAGCGTGGCCAAGGTGTTAGAGTAGCCAGGGAACTTCTCAGCTCCCCACAGCTGAGACAGGGCACCTCTCTCAGCATTGAACTGTCACTCATTATCAACCAATGGAGAGTAGTCATTCTCATCATGGGCTTACACCGCACATAGCAGACAACAAAGCTATATTGGTTAGGGGGTATASWYAARAYYAAKYTMWRWGWYWYAWKWSSSRYSAMYTWMTWMMAYMMAKRWWCWYRWMMAKWWMWARRKAGTTSCAYCTGRAGKMGAAATMGTGARMCTAWRMYSSCKRMWTKTCWYTWMAMWRKTWARWWRWWAMSRTKWTSAAGWMWRTKTRRKYWKYWMSRYMKKWYGRRWKRAWKWSWSWWYYMMSAWGWSKRKRWWWYWCAWTMKGSRMKAYWRKWKYKRWYRKYKKYSMSKWCKWWYRSAGTRKWMACCAWMTCKKRCRCRCWMCYRMMYTKMTTMSSSYCACAGMSRWMWGMMMRMCWMKASYGYYRKWWMWRRKWMWWMMSRKMCTTMGTTTTGTCTTTAGTGCCGGGGTCGGGCGCACGGGCTGCTTCATCGTGATCGACGCCATGATGGAGCGCATCAAGCACGAGAAGACGGTGGACATCTACGGCCACGTGACGCTGATGCGCGCCCAGCGGAACTACATGGTGCAGACGGAGGACCAGTACGTGTTCATCCACGACGCGCTCCAGGAGGCCGTCACCTGCGGCACCACCGAAGTGCCCGCCCGAAACCTCTACGCCTACATCCAGAAGCTGACTGGGATCGAGGGTGGAGAGAACGTCTCAGGCATGGAGCTGGAGTTCAAGGTAAGCCGCTCTGTGCCTTATTATTGGCCTTGAATTTAATTTCAAATTCTTTGTCGATAATTGGAAAAGTACACACAGAAATTTCCGTTATTTTAAGGGGAAAAAATTCAGTTCAGTGCAAGCTAGTTGTAAAAGTAGCATGCACAGGAGGCTTACATGAGTAAGCATGCAGTTTATTGCAAAAATATATTGCAAAGGGAATAGCTAAACTGATAAAGCAGCATTGCACGCTACAGACAAACAGCCAACATAAAGACATTGGACTGGATGCTAACCAAAGAGCAATGTGCTCCAGCTCATATCCTGCTTTTGTTCCAAAGGCCCATGCCGACAAAAGAGGCACTGGCTACATAAAGAAAAGTAGAAGAAAAAACTTACTAGCAAGCACCAGTCCCTTTTTATGTCCAATTTTGTCTGATCCCATGTGAGGTTTTACAGAAAACTTAAATATATTCTATTTACCGAAAGTCAGAGGGTGGTTAGATATTTTTTCATGTAAAAACCCCAGGCCTCTTGCCCCCGCTATCCTCCCCAACTCCCCTAGCTACAAGTCATATCCTGGCCCTGGCGTCATTGATTGGCCAATCTCAGTACCACCACTCACAGACACTTTTCCAATTCCCATTAGCCCAGCGAGACAGCGTGGGGCCTGTGGTTTCCCCCATTCCAGTTAGTTGCCTTCCTTTTGTAACCCGACTTAGGTTAAAACCCCCCTTTGGTTACCCCTTTCCCCTTTCCGTTCCACCCTTATGGTTATAAGAGGGGTAGTTTTACAGCAAAATGTCAAACACTGGTTTTTCCCCATGACTAGGACAGTTGCCAGAGGGGGCTTAGAACATACACCCTGCATTTACAATGAGCGGGCTCCACTACCAACCCACCCACCCGTCATAGTCAGCCAGTCTGCAGTGTGTTATATGTGCTGTATGTAAAGCTTGTTTGCCTTGCTTGTCACGCACCTACCCCTAAGAGATGTGAAACAGGTTAGATTACTCATGGCCCTGTCCACGTCGGGCTTGCCGCAGCATCCATTTTCATGTTCATCACAAAATAAAAAATGTTGCCCCTCACTGCAAATCTGAGCGGCAACAATAATCCACTTGGTTTCCCTTACACACTTAACGTTAACATTAAATATGTAAGTACTGTAGATGCAGAAACAGGGTAGCTTTTTTCCGTTCAGAATTGTTGGCAGCCGAGAACCCATGATCTTCCTAAGGCCTCCCCTCACTTTGGTAGCATGTGATTATTAATAACGTTCACGTCTTTATATTAGACAAACCCCCTGTTTTTTATGTCAACCACAAGCCAGGCACTGGGGAAATAAATGGAAGAGAGCTGCGTTCGCCAGCATTCACCTAACCACCGTGCTTCTTATCCACCTCTCTGTAGCGTTTAGCCAACACTAAAGCCCATACGTCGCGATTCATCAGTGCCAATCTACCCTGTAACAAGTTCAAGAACCGCCTTGTGAACATAATGCCATACGAGTCCACACGAGTGTGTCTTCAGCCAATCCGAGGGGTGGAAGGCTCCGACTACATCAATGCCAGTTTCATTGATGGATACAGGTGAGCTTTCAACTCTGTTGACCAAGATAGTTGAATAAGGGACTCAAATGGTAGTCCACTTTTACCAAGTATTCTGTGTTACTTAAGAGAGCATATTGTTTTATCTCCACAGGCAACAGAAAGCCTATATTGCCACGCAAGGGCCTCTAGCGGAGACCACGGAGGACTTCTGGAGGATGCTCTGGGAGCACAACTCCACAATCGTGGTCATGCTAACGAAGCTCAGAGAAATGGGCAGGGTATGTTATGCAAAATGATGTTGTCTCTGTGCACTCTGTTTCCTGTGCAAATCAAATGTTGCTGCTTCTTTAACAATACATATAACAATTTTGCTACTTCAACTTCTCCTTTCTATGTAGTTCTTGAACTATGCAAAATAAATTGAATTCAGACCAACAATGACACGTGCAACCACAATCTGTAACATATCCAGGCACTCTGCTGGAGTTTCAGTGTACCGTAGAAGGTAGTATATCGCTCATGGAGTTTGTTTCTGTTGTTTTTCCACCGCTGCAGGAAAAATGCCACCAGTATTGGCCAGCAGAGAGGTCGGCCAGATACCAGTACTTTGTGGTGGACCCCATGGCTGAGTACAACATGCCCCAGTACATCCTGAGAGAGTTCAAAGTGACTGACGCCAGGGTAAGTGCTGTACTGTAAAACAGCCCTCAGTTACTGTCTAAACAGTCATTGAGATTTGACAGTGCTAGAAAGCGTTCCCGACTTTGTACTTTTTGTCCAAATATATCAGATTCATTGTTTACAGTGTGGAGTTTGGTCAAGTGGAAAATCTGTCTACTTTGAAGTCTTTGTCTTTGAACAACTGTGTCTCTGTTTGATGATAAAAACAGAGACAAAACTAGCGGCACTCGCTACAATTTTTTGGAGCCCTTTGATTTGAACAGTTCAGATTGAGACATTGTTGACAGCATCAGTTGGCTGACTCCTACTGTTTTGTTTTCACTGTGCAGTAGTCTTAAAGCCAGCATCTGGGCCCAAGATCAAATATGTTGTTTATACCAAACTTGATGATTTAAAAGGAATATGCACAAATATATGTGGGAATTATGACATGTGGCAATGGTGTAAAAACAAATACGGCTTCTGGCAGCCTTGAGCCGCTGGGAGTTTTTAATTCCATCAAAGGCTTACACTGATAAATGGTGCAGGCTTCTCCTTTGTAGTGTGTGTTATACTGGGACCTGAATAGGATTACTTCCCCTTATCAAGGGGATACAATATCACTTAAGTAATGCACACCCTCAAAGACGTCATTTCAAGAGCCTGCCGAACACAGGCACATCAAAGGACTTAGTGTCTTTAGTATTCATATATTAATACATTCAGGTGAAAATGACAGATATCTTTAGTAACAAACGCCTGTCTGGTGCTTAAAACTGTGTGCCTCTGTGCACCCTGATTTGCTAACAACTGGTATCTTCAATAGAAAAGCACACACAAGCCTTTGTCATTACTGAGGCATATTGAGATAGTCAGTTTTCCTTTTTTTCCTTCACTATCTTCCGACTTGGCCTGTTTGTCAAGTGCATTAGACGGGTTGCCTTGACTTCATCACTTGCACTTTGTCATTTTTCCATATCTTTGGCGTGACGTTCCATTCAAGTGAGCACACTGTATTCTCTCTCCCTATTTTTCCAGGACGGACAGTCACGGACGGTCAGGCAGTTTCAGTTTACAGACTGGCCCGAGCAAGGAGTGCCAAAATCGGGAGAGGGCTTCATCGATTTTATCGGCCAAGTGCATAAAACAAAAGAACAGTTTGGTCAAGATGGGCCTATCTCAGTCCATTGTAGGTAAGGATAATATTTTATGTTCAATTGAGTTTTATATCATACACAGACAGTATGGTAAGCAAGTACAATAAAAGACCACAAGATTTAATGGTATTTAAAAGATTTAGCTCGACTTGCAACGGAAATAGTGATGCTTTACTTTGATCATACTAGGATAAAAGATAAGATCAAAGATCTATCCAGATATTAAATTAGCTCCCAGACACCCCACAGCAGAGTCCTCTGACATACCATGGCAGGTGGGGGAAATAAATATATAAATAAATAAATATAAACAGTCTAGAGAAAAAAGACATAACAACAGTATAGTTTTGACTGTGTTGTTTTGTCTGGTCATGTCTGTTTTTTTCCGGTCACGTGTGGTTTTGTCTGGTCATGTTGTCAACAGCTTGGAGGTTCTCAGACTGTTTATTTAGTGATTGATCATCTTTCTCGCAGTGCGGGCGTGGGTAGGACCGGAGTCTTCATCACCCTCAGCATCGTATTAGAGCGGATGAGGTACGAGGGCGTGGTGGATATTTTCCAGACGGTGAAAATGCTCCGGACACAGAGACCGGCCATGGTGCAGACAGAGGTGAGATGCCCTGTATACTGTACTCTCCACACCTCTAACCTTATGGAGGTCGACCAAGCATGATACATAACCGACCTACCTAGCTGCCACACTATACACAGTGCCTTCGAAAAGTATTCAGACTCCTTGACTTTTTCCACATTTTGTTGCTTTACAGCCTTATTCTAAAATATATTAAATCGTTTTTTCCCCCTCATCAATCTACACACAATTCCCCATAATGACAAAGCAAAAATAAGTTTAGACATTTTTGCAAATGTATTACAAATAAAAAACTGATATCATATTTACATACGTATTCAGACCCTTTACCCAGTACTTTGCTGAAGCACCTTTGGCAGCAATTACAGCATCGAGTCGTCTTGGGTATGACACCTACAAGCTTGGCACACCTGTATTTGGGGAGTTTTTCTCATTCTTCTCTGCAGATCCTCCCAAGCTCTGTCAGGTTGAATGGGGAGCGTTGCTGCACAGCTATTTGCAGGTCTCTCCAGAGATGTTCGATACGGTTCAAGTCCGTGCTCTGGCGTGGCCACTTAAGGAAATTCAGAGACTTGTCCTGAAGCCACTCCTGCGTCGTCTTGGCTGTTTGCCTACAGTCGTTGTCCTGTTGGAAGGTGAACCCTCGTCCTGTTGGAAGGTGAACCCTCGCCCTAGTCTGAGGTCCTGAGCGCTCTGGAGCAGGATTTAATCACGGATCTCTCTGTACATTGCTCTTTTCATCTTTCCCTCGATCCTGACCAGTCTCCCAGTCCTTGCCGCTGAAAAACATCCCTACAGCATGATGCTGCAATCACTATGCTTCACCGTAGGGATGGTGCTAGGTTTCCTCTAGATGTGACGCTTGGCATTCAGGCCAAAAAGTTCAATCTTGGTTTCATCAGACCAGAGAATCTTGTTTCTCATGGTCTGAGAGTCTTTAGCTGCCTTTTGGCAAAGCAGGCTGTCATATGCCTTTTACTGAGGAGTGGCTTCCGTCTGGCCACTCTACCAGAAAGGCCTGATTGATGGAGTGCTGCAAAGATGGTTGTCCATCTGGAAGTTTCTCCCATCTCCACAGAGGAACCCTAGAGTTCTGTCAAGGTGACCATTGGGTTCTTGGTCACCTCCCTGACCAAAGCCCCTTCTCCGCCGATTGCTCAGTTTGGCCCGGGCGGCCAACTCCAGAAAGAGCCTTGGTTTTTTCCAAACTTCTTCTATTTAAGAATGATGGATGCCACTGTGTTCTTGTGGACCTTCAATACTGCAGAAATGTTTTGGCACCCTTCCCCAGATCTGTGCCTCGACACAATCCTGTCTCGGAGCTCTACAATCCAATCATTTGAATTTACCACAAGTGGACTCCAATCAATTTGTAGAAACATCTCAAGGATGATCAATGGAAACAGGATGCTCCTGAGCTCAATTTCGAGTCTCATAGCAAAGGGTCTGAATACTTATATAAATACGTTATTTTCTGTTTTAAATGTTTTATACATTTGCTAAAATGTCTAAAACTGTTTTCAATTTATCATTATGGGGTATAATGTGTAGATTGCTGAGTTTTTATTTAATTTAATCCATTTTAGAATAAGGCTGTAACATAACAAAATGTGGAGAAAGTCAAGGGGTCTGAATGCTTTCCGAAGGCACTGTATTGTTAACTATTAGGCAGGTAGCAAAACACAGCATTATATGGGATGATTTCTGTATTTTGAAAGTTACATATGTTGAAAACTTGATTCCCGACAAGCAAAAAAAATGGGACGATGTCAACAATGGACTAATGAAACAAATACCAAAATATAGTTTTTGGGTGGGATTTTCCTTTAAAAGCAGGAATCTTCTACTCTGTGGTGAGTCAAGTAAGTTTTTTCTAAGCTTATTTATCAAATTTCAGAGCAGCAGCAAATCAAAATGTGACAGTTGCAGACAGAGAAAAAGAGAATGATAGAGGCCAGTGAAACTAAAGAGAGACAAAAAAGAAAAGAGCACTAGGCAGACAGAAAAATAAATAGTACCTGGTTGGAAAATAGTGACGAACAGTTTGAACTAATGTCACATTTTCTTTCGCTCCTTTCTCCTCAGGATCAATACCAGTTCTGTTACAGAGCTGGCTTGGAATACCTTGGGAGCTTTGACCACTATGCTACGTAAGAGTCCCTGTCCCGGAGGAAAAGCAGAAGGCCCTTGGACAACCCCAGCGAGCCTCTCTTCTGAGCCATAATTTCCTGTTTGAGAAAGTACTTCTTAACTCCTAGCTAAAGACTCAATTAAGTGTTGGATGTGAGACACAAAAATGTCAAAAAATGTATAAAGATGATTCCTGGAGGACCAAGTGTTTCCCAAAACCCATGGAACTCACCCTGACGTGGGAAAGAGAGAGGGAATCCTGACTGTTGAAGCATCTTATGGAATATTTTTTATTCTTCTGTTGCTTCAAGGATTCATCTTGGGTTCAAATAACTGAAAGAAACATAAACAAAAAAATAACAGAACGTACTATTACATCGACAAGTAATGCATCATATTACGAACCATAGGAGAGGCAAATGGAGGCACAGAGAATGGCTTAAAACTCGATGCACATTGTAAAGAGACATTTCTGTTCCACAATCAAACTACACAGAGACAACTACCCATCAAAAAAGAAGACACCAGTGCTTGGTCCAATATGAAAAACAGGACACAGCTAAAGTAATAATTAATAATATACCCCGTTTCCGGTCACAACGTTCATCATTTAAACAATTGGGGGGAAGGGGGAATGTTTAAAGATATATGAAACAAATAAAACCTATTGATTTCGTTTTTTACTATACAGCTGATTGATATGTGCTTAATTTTGAACCATGTGAAATTTGATTTCCTTTTTTAACAAAACGTATCACTCGACAAAGTGAATCCAACAAAGTCCTTGCGTAATCGTTCATTTTTTCCTTTCGAGTTGTATCTTTTAAAGCTGTAGAGCTGTTCTAATGTATGCACCGTCATGCAGAGAAAGTCTTCGCTCTTTTCGGTATTCTTGCTATTTTTTTTTTAATTATTGTTTTTCGCACTTTGTGCAGTCCTGTATTCACACTACCAAATGTTGACTTTGTTACAGGGTTTTTAGTTTAGTTTTTTCGTTTTGTCTTATTTGTCCATGATCACATACACAATAACCTACTTACACCCATGTAATAAACTGGGGCTTTGTGGAATCAACAGGGATGAGCAAAGTATGAAGTTGCTGCTACCGATTATCTTAGTTCTTCCATGTTAGAATGATGGTAAAAGATGAGCACCTGATGGATAAAATACATGAAATGATATATACATATTTATGTTATATAAGATGACAGATATATACATTATATATGAATAATACATTTGCATAACCTATAACATATGTATATTGAAATAAAGTACATAATTTATGGCTATATATGAAACGAAAGGATTGTATATGAAAGCTTCTACAATGAGATTTCTATACTTTGGGGGAAATTAAGATATTTTTCACTGGAATGCACATCAGTAGGACAAAAACGCATTCTGATTCAGTGCATATTTTCTTGTGCAATAAATAGGTGTATTATAAATAGGGTTCATCTGGATACTTTGTTAGACATCATGACATTGTTGTTCCCGTGGTGAGGCTTGTTGTGAACGTCACGTATCACCAGTGTATATAGATACGCTCATACAGTCTGTAGTTCCATAGCAGAGCAGGGGGTCCCTTAGACTAAGTCATTGCTCCATACAATAGGGCAAGGTACATAGATGTAACTTTCATCTTGAGGTGTTCAAACGCTCAACGGCGTAACATGTTTTCATTTAGCATTTAGAGTGCCTTATATTTATACCTGTTTTTTATAACCTTCATTTAACACATTATTGTATTCTTTGAGAAGTCCGTGCATATAGAACATATAACTAACTGTATATTACATTTTTACCTTAAGTATTCATTTGTCACATAATATGAAATTATATATGCAAATACGTACATGGCAAGGCCCTATTTTCATTTTCTGTTGCCTTATTGTGGCTTAGTAAAAATAATAAAACATCGAAGACTCCCATTGCGTTCACTGATACCTCCGCAGAAAGTCGATGTGCATTTGCAACAAACTAGGACTATTCACTTTATTAGGACTATTAATGAGTCAATGCCACATGCCTGTTGTCAACAAAGACCATGGGAAAGATCATGAGAATATTTGCGGAGTCAATGAGCTTTCCTGACTGTTCAAATAGTGCCGCATGTTTGACACTCCTTGTATAGACGAAGTGTATAGACACTCAGCCAAAGGATCCCTTCACTATGCCTTAGGCTTGAAAGTATTCAACTGATACATTTATTTGCAGTTATAAAACAGTTGCGGAAAGATACAAACTGTTGGAACAGGTTAGTGTTACAACTCTGACAATCCTTAAATGTGTGTTACGTCTGCTATCGTGGAGGACTACGGTTTTCGGGGTGGAGGACACAACATATTTTGGACCCCTCTTTCATTTGACCCTCTTTGATGGCTTTGTGGATGTGCATTCCAGGTGCTTTCTTTCCCTTTTTATTTCACGTAGCTAAATTGTTTAATTTTTTGGATCAGTTGCTTTATTTATATACAGTATATCTATATATATACACGACCGTTCAAAAGTTTAGGGTCACTTTGAAATGTCCTTGTTTTTGAAAGAAAAGCAKATTTTTTGTCCATTAAAATAACATCAAATTGACTGGCTCTAACCAACGTCAACAGTGAAGAGGCATCCGGGATGCCTTCTAGGCAGAGTTGCAAAAAAAAAGCATATTTCAGACTGGCCAATAAAAAGAAAAGATTAAACTGGGCAAAAGAACACAGACACTGGACAGAGGAGACTGGTGTTTTGCGGGTAATATTTAATGAAGCTGCCAGTTGAGGACTTGTGAGGTGTCTGTTTCTCAAACTAGACATTCTAACGTACTTGTCCTCTTGCTCTGTTGTGCACCGGGGGCCTCCCTCTCCTCTTTCTATTCTGGTTAGAGCCAGTTTGCGCTGTTCTGTGAAGGGAGTAGTACACAGCGTTGTACGAGATCTTCAGTTTCTTGTCAATTTCTCGCATGGAATAGCCTTCATTTCTCAGAACAAGAATAGACTGACGAGTTTCAGAAGAAAGGTCTTCGTTTCTGGCAATTTTGAGCCTGTAATCGAACCCACAAATGCTGATGCTCCAGATACCCAAATTGTCTAAAGAAGGCCAGTTTTATTGCTTCTTTAATCAGGACAACGGTTTTCAGCTGTGCTAACATAATTGCAAAAGGGTTTTTCTAATGATCAATTAGTCTTTTAAAATTATAAACTTGGATTAGCTAACACAATGTGCCATTGGAATACAGGAGTGATGGTTGCTGATAATGGGCCTCTGTACACCTATGTAGATATTCCATTAAACATCAGCCGTTTCCAGCTACAAAAGTAATTTACAACATTAACAATGTCTACACTGTATTTCTGATCGATTTGATGTTATTTTTAATGGACAAAAAATGTGCTTTTCTTTCAAAAACAAGGACATTTCTAAGTGACCCCAAACTTTTGAACAGTAGTGTATGTATATATAATAAAACAGTATAAAAGTGCTTTTATTATTTAACCTCAATGCCACATTTTATGTACCTAGTTCAGCAGTCTTTGTACATTAATTGATCCACAACATTCATTTTGTTTTCCTATCTTGATCTTTTGATTTCCATTATGCATGGTGAAACATTGCAAAATGGCCGCAGCAGGCCTAGTAGGAAGAATTGCACTTTCTATATCTCTTTGTACTATGCACTGCCCTATTGATTCTGAACCCAATAATATATTACTTGAACCCATCTGTAAGAATCTCCTTCAACGTTCACGTTGTGTGTATGTAAATAACACAAAAAAGGTATCAACTTTGAAAAAGACAAAAAAGAAAGTTTGTGGCAAAAAGAGCATCCATTCTGGTGCCATGATTACTCCAGAAGACGACTTTCCTAAATTTGTCCCAACCATCTGTTATTAACTAACGTGGCTTCGCCATTCAAGCTTGGAGTGTCATTACAGAAATAAACGTTGTGTTCTCTCTGCTCTCTATCTATCGCTCGTCTGGATGCATAGACTGAAATTAATTAATGAAATTGTAAACAAAAAAATGGCTTGTTAAAAGAATCATACAATTACCTCTGGTTAGTTGTAAGCGTAAACTGTTTTTTTTTTCTGAATGAAAGGAGTGCTTTTTATTTTCTTACTTAGGTTACATTGGTGGCGAAATAAGTCTGTATGAAAATCAGTTATTTGCTGACACAAGTTCCATTTGTTATAAATGAATTCTATTAAACAATGTCTGTGTTATGCACCATGGTCTTACTTTTTTCCCTCCATTTCAAATTGACTTTGAAAGACTGATGAGGCCATTTTGCCTCTTGCTGGCAGTGTCATTAATGAAATCCATAGTTCTCCTGCCAAAAGAAAAATGGGGCCTCATCATGCCATAATGGATTTTCATAGTGCAATTAACTCTGTCATTGACACATCAGCTGAAACCTGGGCCTCAACTGTACATCTACCAATGACCACTGTTGGAAATTGGAGGGAAGGAACAAGAGAGACAATTTAAATTGTAATCCTAGACACACTATACCAAGCTTGTGATGGCCAGGGCTGCGTTCAGTACGTTTTTACAGTCTGGAACGTTCAATTGAATGCTAACGGTGCTGTACTGAACAACCAATTGAAAATAGGGAGGTTGGGGAACGCTGTCAGCATGCCCACTACCTTTTAAATACGTCACTCATTGCGTCAAGCCACACCTCGCCACACCTCGCCACACCCACCAAACGTGAGCAAACGTACCTCGAAGTCTGTTCAAGAACGTTTTGGAGGTACGTGTCATTCAGAACAAACTGTTCCGAACTGAATGACCCTCAGGTTTCATAAGTTGCGTTATCATGTCATGCCAGCTGAGAATTGCCTGTATTGTTAGTAATAGATATAGGGTTAGGCTATAGCTGGACATCTCATTTCCACTAGAGTTCATTTCCCACCCCTAGGGGCAGCAGCAGCTTTAGCAGATACTCGGAGTGGATTAACAAGTAGTGCTTGCGCACAGGTGTGAGTGATGGAGTGGTGTGAACCAAATTACTTTGTTAGTTTAAGATGGTAGACAGGACAAAAAGGAGGAAAGTGGAACATCTTATGAGTAAATATGGAGTGGAGGATTTCACAGAACTTTTGGAAGAGCTACAGAAGGAAATTGAACATGACGAGAGTGAGGATGAATTAAATGCGATGGCAGGTGCAGTGATGACCACCGAGTGTAGAGGGAAGCAGTGTGGTGAGGAAGGTTGGCGTCAGGTGCAAAAAGAGGGATACATGCTCCAGTAGCTCCGAGATGAACCGCAGAGTTCGAGCCTCGTCCCGATGATGACTAGGATGATTCTGTCCCAGTGTGAGTGAGATTTGTGGAGAGAGTGGATCTTTGTATTTTGGCTCATCCATATGTGGTGTCAGGTTGGGTGGAGAAGAGGTTGGGGACTGTTGAGGTGGTGTAAGTAACTTGAAGTGGATTCGTGATGATTTATTGTGTTTCTTCTGTCCAGAGGGAGCGGGTGCTGCGGACCACACGACTAGGAACAAGAACTGTGACTTGCTTTGCTCTTCGGAGAAAGGCGCCTTTGAAAGGAGTGATAACAGAGGTAGCATTATGTGTTGAGGAGGATCTGTTGAAATAGAAGATTRCTTGTGAATGTGACGCCAGTTGTTTGGTGCGACGCAGGCCTGGTGGAGAGTGTGGTGAAGTTATGGTCATGTTGCAGCAGTGTGTAGGAGGGAGATTCCTAGATGTGAGAAGTGTGCAGAAGGGCATGAGACAAAGGAATGTGTAGTTTCGGTGGAGCAAGTTTTGTGTGTTAGCTGTGGGGGTGTTCATGGGGCTGGAGGAAAGAGGTGTCCGGTGAGAAAAAGGCAGGTTAAGGTTGTCAGGGTCAGAGTAGTACAGAAAGTGTTGTATGCTGAATCAGTGATGAGTGTGGTAGAGGAAGATGTGAGGGTGAGGGATCCTGAGATGATTCCTGTGAGTARGCAGAGACCAATAGAGATGGATGGGAATAATATGTGATTCAGTAAGGTGGGTTTCTTAGCATTCATAGCCGTGGTTGTCAACTGTATCGCGGAAATGGAACCTAAGTCACCGAAAATAGAGGTCCTGGTGGCAGCTTCGGAGAAGTACTTGGGATTGCGAGGTTTTACGGCAGAAGATTTGCAGGGGGTGTTGAGTCGGAGTGTTCTGTCCTCCAAGACCATTGGCCTGGTGTAGCATTAGATACGGTTAAATAGTGGAATGGGGTGGTGGGTTTTTTAATGAGGGCTAATAGTCGGCAGGGTAATTTTCCTTTTTCACAATTTTGTATTACAAGAAGTTTATGTAGGTAGGCCATGACTGGCCTCACACTCCACTACAGTAGGTGGCGGTGTATGCACCTAAAAACCCAATACCAAAGAAGAAGACGAAGTAGAAGGTGTGTGTGATTGACTGGTGATTGCTGATTTGAGGAGGCTGATRGAGCAGCCTCCCGACCCAGCAGGGTTTTCCCACATGTAGTTGAATCCTTTTCAATTGGTATGCCTTTTTGTTTTCCTTTTGAATGTTATTACTTTGTTACCACCTGAACATCAATGACCTGCTTGGGCTGACCCACTACAGTGTGAGTGAGCTCACCCTGGACCCTGTTGAGTATGCTATCTCCTCTAGGAACATATTATCCCATTCATAGATGCTAACTACCTTTAGCACCTATTGACGGTAGTATCTTCTGGTTGGGCGAGTTTTGTTAAGAGCCCTGACACTTGCTCTAAATGTTAACACGCATCGCTTGCGGCACAGTTTTGGAAACATAAGCAGCGTATCTGTCATATTAGCGAGATTTTTTTTWTTTTTTTTAATGTTAAATTACTACACACCTTTGTAGCGTTAGGGTTCCCACATGGCCATATTTCTATGTTACAGCGCTTGTTTACGGAAGACAGAGTCGACTACCTGTGCTAATTAGCTATCTGTGTCTCTAAACACCTGTATGTAAATGGAGGACGGACGCCACAAACGTATTGTCACTGAAAAAGGCTGTGGCTGCAACCCACTGGGCACACCGCATCATTTCAATTCGGGCAATATTTGGTTGAGATGTTGATCAATGAGATTTCAACCTTCATTCACCCACTCAGAAAGAACAGCAAGAAGTTTCCCAATGTGTTATCACTATGCTTTCAACCATGGCCATCTAAAATTACAACCAAATTCCAATGGAAAAACAAAGGCCTTGTCCGAATACCTATACTGGTAGTGTACTATATACTTAAACTGCAAAAAATGTATTCATCTTCACATACTATTTAGCACGTACCGTTTAGTAAAAAGTATGCAGTATGCCACGGCCACAACGCAATGGCGGCTCCTAAATGTCTGAGTAGGTGGGGCGAGGCCGAGTGCTGGTGGATTTTTCCAAATTCAACAGACATGCATCGGATTAACCAGCCTGATAAAAGCTCATTTTCAATTTGATCTCTAAACTCGGAATAGAATAGAAATGGCATTATAGGCCTACTCAGGCTGGTTATAGACAGATTATAACATTCGACCTATACCGTAGTTGACATAGCTCATCTGTCCTATTTAAAAAGGACTGAAGAGCGAAATAGATAATTTGGTTCCATTTCAACATATTTATTAGTGAAACAAAAGTGCTGTAACATATACAGTATAAATGAAATCAAATAGCCTAGGACACACCAAATCTTTTCAAATGTTCAAATCAAAAGGCTATTGCACAGAAAAGCGTGGACAGTTGGGTGCATTGCGAATTCAGAACCCCTGGACAGCAACATAATAAACTAAAGCACTGATCACTGGGAATGAGATCAGAATGACTGCTAAGGCTTGATCCATAAATTAAATATTTCAATAGATAGCCATGCCTACAAAACTAAAACACTCCATGTGTTCAAATCAAAAGACCTGATTAACATAACATCAATAACGCAGCCACATCCCGAGTCCCTGGTGCAGATACATTCAGAAATCAAAAGATGGCCAAGAGAACAATAATCACTTTTCAATGAGAAAACAGTCATTCACTTTGGGTAAAAAAAAGACTACATATTTTTCAAATATGTAGCATACGATGCAATAGGCTACTTGTGATCATTTGAACTACTCATTTGAACTACTTAGCCTACATTTGAACACCACCGCAGAAGCTTCGCTATTCGGCATCTTCCCTATTAAGTAGCCTAGTTTTGTTGTTTGGCTACATGCAGACAACTAGGGCCTCGCAGCCCACCTCTTCCAATGCATTGTGGAAAAGTGTGCATTGAATTCTACTAGATGAAGAGCTGAAATGAGTATAACATCCTGGCATTTAAATCATACTCGATTTTAAGAAATTCACATACCATAAAACATAATATTTTTGCATACTTGGAATGCATCATGAACAATAGCATTGATTCCCGCTATTAGTTGATTTCGGTAGCGCTTCCACATATCTAATTGATCAGTTAGTATGACATCCGGGCATTTAAAGTATACTTGATTTTCAAATTGTCGTATACTATTAACCGTTGTGTAGTCTTAACATTATGTATACTCCCCTTGTCCTAAGGGTAAAAAAATGACCCGCCTTCACTAAACCCCTACAATAACGGAGCTTAATTGAGTTTTAAACCCCAAATCAATTTTCTATGAAGAAACAACCTGTCCTGCATCACAAACTTTGTGAATATCTGGGTTTTCCCTCTTCACAATGCAGAAAGACTGCATTTAATTAGTGGACACCACTCGTTTTTATTACAACACACCTGTTAAAATTGTTCTCTTTACTAAAGTAGAGGTTTATTATTATTATTATTATTGCTAAATGTAGTGCATAGTTGTAAACATACCATTTTTAGCAAGAGATCGCACTTGTATAGACTAAGAAAGTAGCAGAAATGTGCAGAAAGTAGATTTGAATGCATTTTATTGAAGGGAAACAACAGTCTTGAACTTTTTTGGCAACATAGAGATATATTCTTATATACCGTACAATGAGGAATTCAACTACAGAATACTAGTCTTCTCCCATTTTTTTGAACCATTGCCCCCACCGACAAGGTGTAGAAACAACAACAATAAATAAGAATAAAATAAGATAATATACACAAAACAAAAAAGTACATAAATCAATCAACGCTAATTAGCACATGTAGGACAGTATCAACGTGTGTGTGCATGGTTGCAGATGTATTTCTCACATGTGCAGCACATAGTATTTGTTTTACAGTCCTTCTTTGGGCTGGCAGAATTGACATCTCCTCCTCTTGCCTGCCCCAGCTACAGCCTCAGGTGAATCAGGACAAGATTCAGCCCCCTGAACAGCTTCCACAAGCGCTGCAGAGACCACTGTGTGGGGGAGGCGCTCCCTTCTTTGAATGTGTGGGGATATAAGTGCCTTTCCCAGTTGCTTCAGYAACACCCTCCTCTTGTTTCGCTTATCAGGCATCCAGGTAGGGTTGATCTTGTTCCATATCATGAAGGCATTGCATGAGGACACATCAATGATGTTATGGAAGATGACCAGGGGCCAGCGGGCAGTCATCCTCCTGCAGCTGTAAGTTCCAATCACCTTGTCCAGGTTGTCCACACCTCCTTTGTTGTGGTTGTAGTCCAGGATGATGGCTGGCTTCCTGTCCTCACGATCACTGATCTCAGCCGTTTTGTGCAGTGTGCAAAGGAGGACCACATTCTTGTTCCTTTTTGGGAGGTAAGAAACTAGAGTGGGGGTGGGGATGAAGGCAAACTTTGATGTGAAGGCCTCTCTCCCCCTTGTTGCGAGGAGTGCAGGGGGGAGCTCAGGCTTGTTCTTTCTAACTGTGCCAACCATGGTGATTTTCCTCTTCAGGAGCTGCTGGCTGAGTTCAATCAGTAGCACACATAATCTCAATTTCTCATTTTGTGTGTGTGTCTTTGTGGTTTTTGTGGTGTGTAAATTATTTTATAACTGCTGGGTCAAAAATGACCAGAAGACAATCTTTGTACCCTGGTGGTGTACAGCTTTCATGGAAATTTGAACAAAGGTGCTGCTTAACTTTTTCTAATTTTGGGGTCACTCTAGGAAAAGTCATAAAATTTCAAGTTAAAAAAATATTATTTAGTGGGTTTTCTCTGCTATTAAACATAGTGGCGGGTCATTTTGACCCTTAAGAAACTATATTTTTTTCGCATACTCCAACGGCCTACTATTGAGGACGCAAGTATGGGTATTCGGACACGCCCAGATCTAATATGTTATTACTGCACTTTCAACCATTTAAAAGCACAACAAAGTTAAAATGGGAATACAATGTCAGATATTTTGTATTTATACAACAACTTAATGTATTATCACTGTGCTTTATCTTTTAGCAGAACCAAAGGACCTGGATTGCATTTGAGATTACATTGATAGTACATAGTGCAAGTGATCAATGCTGTTCAAGGTATAGACTACCGGTCAAAAGTTTTAGAACACCTACTCCTTCAAGGGTTTTTCTTTATTTTTAATATTTTCTACAATGTAGAATAATAGTGAAGACATCAAAACTATGAAATAACACATATGGAATCATGTAGTAACCAACAAATATAAATATATTTTATATTTGAGATTCTTCAAATAGCCACCCTTTACCTTGATGACAGCTTTGCACACTCTTGGCATTCTCTCAACCAGCTTCACCAGGAATGCTTTTCCAACAGTCATGAAGGAGTTGTCACACATGCTGAGCACTTGTTGGCTGCGATTCCTTCACTCTCTTCACTCCCCCGCTGGCCAGGTCATCTGATGCAGCACCCCATCACTCTCATTCTTGGTCAAATAGCCCTTACACAGCCTGTAGGTGTGTTTTGTCATTGTCCTGTTGAAAAACAAATGATAGTCCCACTAAGCCCAAACCAGATAGAGTGGTGTATCACTGCAGAATGCTGTGGTAACCATGCTGGTTAGGTATGCCTTGAATTCTAAATAAATCACAGACAGTGTCACCAGCAAAGCACCCCCACACCATAACATCTCCTCCTCCATGCTTTTCGGTGGGAAATACAAATGCGGAGATCATCCGTTCACCCACACCACGTCTCACAAAGACACGGCGGTTGGAACCAAAAACTTCCAATATGGACTACAGACCAAAGGACAAATTTCCACCTGTCTAATGTCCATTGCTCATGTATCTTGGCCCAAGCAATTTCTAAGGCTGGTAACTCTAATGAACTTATCCTGTGCAGCAGAGCTAACTCTGGGTCTTCCATTCCTGTGGCGGTCCTCATGAGAGCCAGTTTCAACATAGCGCTTGATGGTTTTTCGGACTGCACTTGAAGAAACTTTCAAAGTTCTTTAAATGTTCTGTATTGACTGACCTTCATTTCTTAAAGTAATGATGGACTGTTATTTCTCTTTGCTTATTTGAGCTGTTCTTGCCGTAAAATGGACTTGGTCTTTTACCAAATAAGGCTATCTTCTGTATACACCTCCTACCTTGTCACAAAACAACTGACACTTTAAGAAGAAAAGATATTCCACGAATTAACTTTTAATAAATGCATTCCAGGTGACTACCTCATGAAGCTGGTTGAGAGAGTGCTGAAGGGATACTTCAGGATTTTGTCAATGTGGCCTTTTAATTTAATTTTTATTTATTTATTTCACCTTTATTTAACCAGGTAGGCAAGTTGAGAACACGTTCTCATTTACAATTGCGACCTGGCCAAGATAAAGCAAAGCAGTTCGACACYTARAACAACACAMAGTTACACATGGAGTAAAACAAACATACAGTCAATAATACAGTGAAAAATAAGTCTATATACAATGTGAGCAAGTGAGGTGAGATAAGGGAGGTGAAGGAAAACAAAATATATATATAAATAAATAAAAATATAAAAAAGGCCATGGTGGCGAAGTAAATACAATATAGCAAGTAAAAACACTGGAATGGTTGGTTTGCAGTGGAAGAATGTGCAAAGTAGAGATAGAAATAATGGGGTGCAAAGGAGCAAAATAAATAAATAAATACAGTAGGTAAAGAGGTAGTTGTTTGGGCTAAATTATAGATGGGCTATGTACAGGTGCAGTAATCTATGAGCTGCTCTGACAGCTGGTGCTTAAAGCTAGTGAGGGAGATAAGTGTTTCCAGTTTCAGAGATTTTTGTAGTTCGTTCCAGTCATTTGCAGCAGAGAACTGGAAGGAGAGGCGGCCAAAGGAAGAATTGGTTTTGGGGGTGACCAGAGATATATACCTGCTGGAGCGCGTGCTACAGGTGGGTGCTGCTATGGTGACCAGCGAGCTGAGATAAGGGGGGACTTTACCTAGCAGGGTCTTGTAGATGACCTGGAGCCAGTGGGTTTGGCGACGAGTATGAAGTGAGGGCCAACCAATTTGTAAGTTGACCTGGAGCCAGTAGGTTTGGCGACGAGTATGAAGCGAGGGCCAGCCAACGAGAGCATACAGGTCGCAGTGGTGGGTAGTATATGGGGCTTTGGTGACAAAACGGATGGCACTGTGATAGACTGCATCCAATTTATTGAGTAGGGTTTTGGAGGCTATTTTGTAAATGACATCACCGAAGTCGAGGATTGGTAGGATGGTCAGTTTTACGAGGGTATGTTTGGCAGCATGAGTGAAGGATGCTTTGTTGCGGAATAGGAAGCCAATTCTACATTTAACTTTGGATTGGAGATGTTTGGATTGGAGATGTCTACTTCCCCAGATTCAGATTAACTCATGGATACCATTTTTATGTATCTGCATGCGGTTTGAAGGAAGTCTATGGATAGACTTCCAGTCATTGCGCTAACTTCCAGTCATAGTTTCATCTGAGCCATTGGCTTAATCCTATTCTTTAAAGGTCGACTCAGCTATATGACGTAGATGCAGAAAGTAAACAGCATAGTGGGTCAATTTTGCAACAACTAAGAGCGTTGAAGTGTGAGGCTCAACATCTCCGCAGTTTTGGTCCTGTTGATACTGTGTGTGACTGTGAAATCTTGCATCCCGCTCATCTTAATATCTGCGGTGCTGCTCGTAGCAACTTTGTCAGTCTACCTTTAACTTTTATTTTTTGTTTAGTTGAAGATGTGAATCCAACATATAATTTGTTAACTTGTCGCAATGTTAATAAGCCATTTGCTGTATTGCAAAAGTGATATTGAATTGTGTTTGGTTGTGAGCACACCAAATATCAACATTTGAAGGATATTTTGTGCCAATGATTTAGGCTGACTTTAATTCCTGTTTGTCTATAAATCAATACTTTATATGTTTTATTCACATCTCCATCTCAACCAAAACTCTAAGTTAAAGAATAGGACTAAATAAAATCTAACTTGATTTATTTAAAGGGATTTATTTATATTATTTAAACGCCCACACCAGTAGAAATCCACTTTTTTGAGCTGAAAGATGATGGCCAGAGCTTACACGAGGTTAAACAACGATTTAAATCAAGTCATCATTTTAGTCAAAGTATGATATGTACATGTCATTTGCGGTTTGCACGATCATTAGCAAAGTCATTGTACCCTATCATTTCACTTCCCCTGTGAGAACCATGAGCACGGGCTGACTTGGCTTTGCTGTACCGCAGCCGAAGCCTGCCAGCAGCCTACCTACCAATGGTTGCACCGTGTCCATTACAATGTAAAAAAAATTGCATATCAGCTATCTTGAAATAGTTATCCATATTACTGGAGCTTCACCTTATTCTGTCTAACTATTTATATGAACTCTGTCTGAGAAGTAGTTGGTGAAACAGGCGAGGCAGTCATTTGAGAAACCAAGGCTGTTGAGTCTGCCGATAAGAATGTGGTGATTGACAGAGTCGGAAGCCTTGGCCAGGTTGATGAATACGGCTGCACAGTATTGTCTCTTATTGATGGCGGTTATGATATCGTTTAGGACCTTGAGCGTGGCTGAGGTGCACCCATGACCAGCTCGGAAACCAGATTGCATTGCGGAGAAGGTACGGTGGGATTCGAAATGGTCGGTAATCTGTTTGTTAACTTGGCTTTCGAAGACCTTAGAAAGACAGGGTAGGATAGATATAGGTCTGTAGCAGTTTGGGTCTAGAGTGTCACCCCCTTTGAAGAGGGGGATGACCGCGGCAGCTTTCCAATATTTGGGAATCTCAGACGATACGAAAGAGAGGTTGAACAGGCTAGTAATAGGGGTTGCAACAAGTTCGGCAGATCATTTTAGAAAGAGAGGGTCCAGATTGTCTAGCCCGGCTGATTTGTAGGGGTCCAGATTTTGCAGCTCTTTCAGAACATCAGCTATCTGGATTTGGGTAAAGGAGAAATGGTGGGGGCTTTGGCGGGTTGCTGTGGAGGGTGCCGGGCAGTTGACCGGGGTAGGGGTAGCCAGATGGAAAGCATGGCCAGCCGTAGAGAAATGCTTATTGAAATTCTCAATTATAGTGGATTTATCGGTGGTGACAGTGTTTCCTAACCTCAGAGCAGTGGGCAGCTGGGAGGAGGTGCTCTTATTCTCCATGGACTTTACAGAACTTTTTTGAGTTAGTACTACAGGATGCAAATTTTCTGTTTGAAAAAGCTAGCCTTAGCTTTCCTAACTGCCTGTGTATATTTGTTCCTAACTTCCCTGAAAAGTTGCATATCTCGGAGGCTATTCGATGCTAATGCAGAACGCCACAGGATGTTTTTGTGCTGGTCAAGGGCAGACAGGTCTGGAGTGAACCAAGGACTATATCTATTCCTAGTTACATTTTTTTGGAATGGGGCATGCTTATTTAAGATGGTGAGGAAGGCACTTTTAAAGAATAGCCAGGCATCATCTACTGACGGGATGAGGTCAATGTCATTCCAGGATACCCCGACCAGGTCAATTAGAAAGGCCTGCTCGCAGAAGTGTTTTAGGGAGCGTTTGACAGTGTAGCTCTAGGTGGTCGTGTGGTCGCAGACCCATTACGGATGCAGGCAATGAGGCAGTGATCGCTGAGATCTTGATTGAAAACAGCAGAGGTGTATTTGGAGGGCGAGTTAGTTAGGATGACATCTATGAGGGTGCCCGTGTTTACGGATTTGGAGTTGTACCTGGTAGGTTCATTGATCATTTGTGTGAGATTGAGGGCATCAAGCTTGGATTGTTGGATGGCCGGGGTGTTAAGCATGTCCCAGTTTAGGTCACCTAGTAGCACGAGCTCAGAAGATAGATGGGGGGCAATCAATTCACATATGGTATCGAGGGCACAGCTGGGGGCAGAGGGAGGTCTATAGCAAGCGGCAACAGTGAGAGACTTGTTTCTGGAAAGGTGAATTTTTAGAAGTAGAAGCTCGAATTGTTTGGGTACAGACTTGGATAGTAATACAGAACTCTGCAGGCTATCTTTGCCGTAGATTGCAACACCGCTCCCTTTGGCAGTTCTATCTTGGTGGAAAATGTTGTAGTTAGCGATGGAGATTTCAAGGTTTTTGGTGGTTTTCCTGAACCAGGATTCAGACACGACTAAGACATCCGGGTTGGCAGAGTGTGCTAAAGCAGTGAGTAAAACAAACTTAGGGAGTAGGCTTCTAATGTTAACATGCATGAAACCAAGGCTTTTACGGTTACAGAAGTCAACAAATGAGAGCACCTGGGGAGTGGAGCTAGGCACTGCAGGACCTGGATTAACCTCTACATCATCAGAGGAACAGAGGAGAAGTAGGATAAGGGTACGGCTAAATGCTATACGAACTGGCCGTCTAGCACGTTCGGAACAGAGAGTAAAAGGAGCAGGTTTCTGGGCACGATAGCATAGATTCAAGGCATAGTGTACAGATAAAGGTAAGGTAGGATGTGAGTACATTGGAGGTAAACCTAGGCATTGAGTAATGATGAGAGAGATATAGTCTCTAGAGACGTTTAAACCAGGTGATGTCATTGCATATGTAGGAGGTGGAACAACATGGTTGGTTAAGGCATATTGAGCAGGGCTAGAGGCTCTACAGTGAAATAAGACAGTAATCACTAACCAGGACAGTAATGGACGAGGCATATTGATATTAGAGAGAGGCATGCGTAGCCAAGTGAACATATGGGTCCAGTGAGTGGTTGGGCTGACTGGGAACACGGCAATTCAGACAGTTAGCAGGCCGCGCTAACAGTTTGTAGGCCAGGGCTAAACAAGCTAGCAGTTAGCAGACCCGGGTTAACAAGCAAGCAGTTAGCAGGGGCTAGCAGTTAGTAGACCGGGGCTAGCAAGTTAGCCTTTGGGGGACGTCGCGATGGGGGTAAGTCTGTTTTTGCCTCTTTGTGCGGTGACGTCGATAAACCAGTCGTGGAGTTAGTAGGGTTCCAAGTAGCTCTAGGTAGCTAGCAGGCCTAGCAGGTTAGCATAATGGGCCTTGTTGGAATCCTCGGGCAGATTATGTCGGTATTCCAGTCGTAGAGGATCGGCGGGGTTACGTGCCCCGTACCGGCAGTAGAAGGGGTACGGATATTGTAGCCCAGGAGTGGGCTTCGGTGGTAGCACAGGAGCCCTGGCCCGGCTAGCTTCAGGCTAATTGGTGCTTGCTCCGGGATGGAAACGCTAGCCAGGAGTGGTCACCTGGGATTGCGGTTAGCTAGTTGCGAAGATCCAGATGAAAATGTTCAGAGATTGCGGTAGGAATCCGGGGATATGGAGAGAAATAGGTCCGTTATGCTCGGGTATGAGTCACGTTATTCAAACTGGCAAGAGCTTTCCGAGCTAAAGGTTAGCTGATGACCGCTAGCAATGGTTTGCTAACTGATAGCTGGTAGGTAGTTAGCTGGCTAGCTTCAGTTGAGGGATTCCAGATCCGAAGTAAAAAAAAAAAAAGCAGATCCACGCCACATTGGGTGAGGCGGGTTGCAGGAGAGTATTTAGAAGTTGAGGTTTAGGAAAACATTTTAAATAGATATGTGAAGAAAAAGATGTAAAAAGATATATACAAGGAACACGACAGGACAAAAGACAAAGACGTCTGACTGCTACGCCATCTTGGGTACTTGAGTCTTGACATGAGACTTGTCGGTCTTGACTTGAGACTTGACTGGGACTTGCCTGTCTTGACCTGGGACTTGACTTGGGACTTGAGTGCTAAGACTTGAGACTTACTTGGGACTTGTAAAACATTGACTTGGTCCCACATCTGCTATGTTATTACAAAAAAGGTTTTAAATTCTCTGGTAATGCCAATACGGAATACTATCAAATGCTCTCAAAGATGCCCTCTGGTGGTCAAAGTAGCAATAACTTGCAGTAACAGAAAAAATGTCTGACAAATAAATGACGAGCCACAGAATGCTGCGGCAGCACTGAAGGTGTGCCTCAGTATGACACAACTTTCAAAGGAGGAACCACTGTAGCTGCAGCAAACTGAAAAGACGAGCGACCCAGGGATGTGTGTGCTTTGGGGACCTTTAACAAAATGTGACTGGCAGAACAGGTGTTGAATGTGGAAGATGTGGGCTGCAGTAGATATCTCAGATAGGGGGAGTGAGGCCTAATAGGGTTTTATAAATAAGCAACAACCAGTGGGTCTTGCGACGGATATACAGAGATTACCAGTTTACAGAAGAGTATAGAGTGCAGTGATGTGTCCTATAAGAAACATTGGCGGCAAATCTGATGGCCGATTGGTAAAGAACATCTAGCCGCTCGAGAGCACCCTTACCTGCCAATCTATAAATTTCATCTCCAAAATCTAGTATGGGTAGGATGGTCATCGGAATCAGGGTTAGTTTGGCAGCTGGGATGAAAGAGGAGTGATTACTATAGAGTAAACCAAGTCTAGATTTACCTTAGCCTGCAGCTTTGATATGTGCTGAGAGAAGGACAGTGTACCGTCGAGCCATATTCCCAAGTACTTGTATGAGGTGACTACCTCAAGCTCTAAACCCTCAGAGGTAGTAAACACATGTGGGGAGAGGGGCATTCTTCTTACCAAATCACATTACCTTAGTTTTGGAGGTGTTCAGAACAGGTTTAAGGGCAGAGAAAGCTTGTTGGACACTAAGAAAGCTTTGTTGTAGAGCATTTAACACAAAATCCAGGGATGGGCCAGTTGAGTATAAGACTGTATCATCTGCATATAAATGGATGAGAGAGCTTCCTACTGCCTGAGCTATGTTGTTGATGTAAATTGAGAAGAGCGTGGGGCGTAGGATCAAGCCTTGGGGTACACCTTTCGTGACAGGCAGTGGCTGAGACAACAGATGTTCTGACTTAATACACTGAACTCTTTGAGAGAGGTAGTTAGCAAACCAGGCCAAAAAAACCCTCAGAGACACCAATACTCCTTAGCCTGCCCACAAGAATGGAATGGTCTACCCTATCAAAAGCTTTGACCAAGTCAATAAAAATAGCAGCACAACATTGCTTAGAATCAAGGGCAATGGTGACGTCATTGAGGGCCTTTAACGTTGCAGTGACATATCCATAACCTGAGCGGAAACCAGATTGCATACCAGAGAGAATACTAGAGACATAAAGAAAGCCAGTCAGTTGATTATTGACAAGTTTTTCCAACACTTTTGATAAACAGGGCAAAATAGAAATAGGCCTATAACAGTTAGGATCAGCTTGATCTTCCCCTTTAAATAAAGGACTAACTTTGGCTGCTTTCCAAGCAATGGAAACCTCCCCAGAGAGGAGAGACAGCTTAAAAAGGTCAGAGACAGGCTTGGCAATTATAGGGGCAGCAACCTTAAAGAAGAAAGGGTCTAAACCATCTGACCCAGATGTTTTTTGGGGTCAAGTTTAAGGAGCTCCTTTAGCACCTCGGACTCAGTGACCGCTTGCAGGGAGAAACTTTGTAGCGGGGCAGGGGGAAAAAAGGGAGGAGCATCGGGGCTAGTCACATTAGAATGAGGATAGGTTGGACGGGCAAGGAGGCATGGCTGAGTCAAATAGGAATCCCAACTTAATGATGTGGTGATTAAAGAGCTCAGCCATGTGCTTCTTGACAGTTAAAAACACATCGTCAACTTTAAGGGACATGGGCAGCTGTGAGGAGGAGGGTTTATTCTCCAGGCCTTTAACCATTTTCCAGAACTTCTTGGGGTTAGACCCACAGAGAGAGAACTGCTCATTAAAGTAACTAACTTTCCGCCTTCCGGATAGCCTGAGTGCACTTATTTATAATTTTCCTCCATAATGAGATAGGGTACAGGCCAGGTAGCAGGCTGTTAGCCAGCCTGCCAGCTTAGTGGAGCCTGCCACTAGCACAGTCAATGTAGTCAGCTCAGCTATCCCCATTGAGACTGTGTCTGTGCCTCGATCTAGGTTGGGTAAAACTAAACATGGCGGTGTTAGCCTTAGCAATCTCACTGGAATAAAGACCTTCTCCATTCCTGCCATTATTGAAAGAGATTGTGATATCTCACATCTCAAAATAGGGCTAATTAATGTTAGATCCCTCACTTCCAAGGCAGTTATAGTCAACATAGTCATACTCTGGACCTAATTTTGTCCCGTGGAATAAATGTTGTGGATCTTAATGTTTTTCCTCATAATCCTGGACTATCGGACCACCATTTTATTATGTTTGCAATCAAATCAAATGTATTTATACAGCCCTTCTTAGATCAGCTGATATCTCAAAGTGCTGTACAGAAACCCAGCCTAAAACCCCAAACAGCAAGCAATGCAGGTGTAGAAGCACGGTGGTTGAAGATATCCCTCTAGTGGTGTGGGGGCTGTGCTTTGGCAAAGTGGGTGGGGTTATATCCTGCCTGTTTGGCCCTGTCCGGGGGTATCATCGAATGGGGCCACAGTGTCTCCTGACCCCTCCTGTCTCAGCCTCCAGTATTTATGCTGTAGTAGTTTATGTGTCGGGGGGCTAGGGTCAGTCTGCTACCTGTCTCAGACCTGCTCAGACCTGCTGTTTTCAACTCTCTAGAGACAGCAGGAGCGGTAGAGATACTCTGAATGATCGGCTATGAAAAGCCAACTGACATTTACTCCTGAGGTGCTGACCTGTTGCACCCTCTACAACCACTGTGATTATTATTATTTGACCCTGCTGGTCATCTATGAACATTTGAACATCTTGGCCATGTTCTGTTATAATCTGCACCCGGCACAGCCAGAAGAGGACTGGCCACCCCTCATAGCCTGGTTCCTCTCTAGGTTTCTTCCTCGGTTCTGGTTTTTCTAGGAAGTTTTTCCCAGCCACCGTGCTTTACACCTGCATTGCTTGCTGTTTGGGGTTTTAAGCTGGGTTTCTGTACAGCCCTTTGTGACATCAGCTGATGTAAGAAGGGCTTTATAAATACATTTGATTGATTATAGCCAGAAAGGTTAACATCAGTATTCAAAACATTCTTTCTTAACCACGTCTCAGTAATGACCAACACATCTGGACTGGAGCTGAGAACCCACACTTTCAATTGATCCATTTTAGGTAATACGCTTCTAGTGTTAACATGCATAAAATTCTGGCTTTTACGAGAGCAGAAATCTGTGAAACAGATATCAGAGCACAAGTCAGAATTGGGGCTAGCAACAGTAGATGGGCCAGGCTGTACATGCACATTTCCAGATATCACCAACAATAATACAATCAAGGCACGGCATAGGACAGGGAGAGCTCTGCAGTGTTGATTCATGACATTTGAATGAGCATTAGATGGCAACAGGAGCATACTATACAGCAATTTCATCAGGTAACATGACTACAAAGCCAGCGAGAGGTGGTTGGAATAGGATGGGGGGCCGAAAGTCCAGAGTGTGGGAACAAAGATAGTCTGTCCCTCGGWAGGGTAAACAAGAAAGTTCATAGTCAACAAAGCATGCAGGAGGCATGAGGCAAATAGTAAAATAGCAAAATGCACAAGATAAAAAAATAACGACTTGGGGCTAGCCATTGTAAGTTCAGAGTCACACGCCCCAACACTGCCTCTGTGCTGGAGGTGAGTGAAAGCTCAGTAGAAATGGGGGAGTGTGGTGGGGGTACCTGTACCAGACGGGAAGACATGCCAGGGCAGACTTTGAACAGATCACCAGGTGGAATCCAAGCAGCAGTGCAGCAGGCAGCGGGAGTAGGTGTCACACCAACTTGGGAGAAGCTTAATTTCTGGAGGCAGATTTCTTGTTGAAAACGCCAGTGGATGGCCCTGAACAGCAAGAGGGTGCTTGAAGGCCTCTGGATTTGGGAGGGGTAGCCTGTGAGACTCCTGCCATGTGTTGGGCTCAAAGGCTTCGACACATTTCACTTCACGCCTCAGTGCTAATTTAAGTTGTATCTGGTCTGTCCAAAATTAGGTTGTAGGTTTGGAGTTTTGATCTGGAGTGAAGGTTATGRTGTGGAGGGTAGCACCCTGTATATATCCCTGCCGAAAAATCCAAGTTTATCTAACTCTAAAACTATCTTATTGTAAAAAACATGTTAAAAAATGTGAGAGCTCACATGCAGCTGTGTGCCTCAATTTAGCATTCAGTCCTTATAAAGTAAAATATATCATTGTAATGTATTTTCTTCTTGCCTTTTGAAAATAAAAGACAGCTTCAGACTAGACATTACTCACTCTGTTCCAGGTTGGATGGTGTTTTCAGGTTTCTGTTTGTTTGCCAGAGCATTTGCTGTTTAGTTTGGGAATAATAATGAAGGTAATTCCATCCAAAATCAGGAGATAACAATAGATGAAGTAAAAAATAGGCCAGTGGTGAAGTTTTCCCTAAATCAATGATTATGACAAATCCAGCTCAGTCATAGAGCCAGCTGGCTAATCTTTTGAATAAAGTGTAGTAAAAAAACAACAAAAAAACCCAGCAACAACAGATAACATTAGTCATTCCACCTCAAAATACACAAGAAAGAGGATTAAGATACCCACCATCTCAGATTTTTTTTCATCATCTGTGTAGTTAGAAACATATAAGATTAGTATTCCTGGATCATTCTTTCGTGTAAGCTACAGTAATTGATTGCACCCAAATTGGCCATTTAAATGTATAGGATTCATATAATCTTTAATAAATATAGTAGCTAACATCTGATTTGGACAATCATTCTACCTGTTTCAGGGTCCTTTAACTTACAAATTAATAATTTATATATTGGATTCCAGTGGTGTAAAGTACTTAAGTAAAAATACTTTAAAGTACTAAAGTCGTTTTTTGGGGGGTATCTGTACTATTTATATTTTTGATTACTTTTACTTCACTACATATTTAAATTATGTACTTTTTACTCAATTCATTTTCCCTGACACCCAGAAGWACTCGTTACACTTGGAACGCTTAGCAGGACAGGAAAGTGGTCTAATTCACACACTTTCAAGAGAACATCCCTGGTCATCCCTACTGCGTCTGATCTGGCTGACTCACTAAACACATGCTTTGTTTGTAAATGATGTCTGAGTGTTGGAGCGTGCCCCTGGCTATCCGTAGATTTAAAAAAACAAGAAAATGGTGCCGTCTGGATTCCTTAATATAAGGAATTTGAAATGATTTATACTTTTACTTTTACTTTTGATACTTAAGTATATTTTAGCAATTACATTTACATTTGATACTTTAGTATATTTAAAACCAAATACTTTTAGACTTTGTCAAGTAGGTTTTTACTGGGTGACTTTCACTTTTACTTAAGTAATTTTCTATTAAGATATCTTTACTTTTACTCAAGTATGACAATTGGTTACATTTTCCACCACTGTTGGATTCACATAATCTCAACCAAGAAGTATATTAAATCCCTAAGCATGATGGGATATTAATTCCACACCTGTGTGGAAGCACCTGCTTTCAATATATGTTGTATCCCTCATTTACTAAATGTTTTTGTTGAGATGGAGGTGTGAATTCCACATATCAATTATTAATTTGTAGAGAAACTGGAATTAAAGCCAGACTAAGTCAGTGGCAAAGATGGAACTATCCAAGCAGAATATACATCTCCTTCAAATTATATTTGGTTGCGTTGACAACCAAACACAATATCCAGTTTGTCTACAAATTAATAATTCTTATGTTGGATTCACGTCTCCATCCCAACCCAGTAGGACTAAATCAAACCAAACTTTATTTAAAGTGCATCTAAAGTTAGATTTGATTTAGTCCTATTCTTTAACATAGATTTTTGGTTGAGATGGAGATGTGAATCCAACGTATTAATTATTAACTTGAAAATTAAATTAGAAATCAACCAAAGCTTGAAACCCTAGGCCTATATGTCTCTCAATAACCATTCTCACAATAACACATTGGTACAGGCTCCCGAGTGGGGCAGCAGTCTAAAGCACTGCATCGCAGTGCTAGAGACCTTGGTTCGATTCCAGGCTGTATCACAACTGGCTGTGATTTGGAGACCCATAGGCCGGGTCACAATTGGCTCAGCGTCGTCCAGTTTAGGGTTTGACTGGGGTAGGCTGTCATTGTAAATAAGAATTTGTTCTTAACTGACATAGCTAATTAAAAAAAAAAAATTGTCAGTGACAAATGTCAAAGCTTAACAGGGCTGGGCTTGGTTAAAACCCTGGATGTGAGACCAAATGGTAGCTGTAGATATATTTACTCTCCAGCAGGAGGTGCTACAAAGCCTATTGTTTAATTTTCTGATACTGGATATAACACTGAAGAGCTGATGTTGTTTCCAAGGTACAAATTCAACATATTTAATACAAGGTTGGTCTATGTTGAATATGGCTTACCAAGATGACATAATCCTGTGGTTGAAATTTCATCCTTAAAACAACTGTTTACGTTTACTACTTTTCTTCAAATCCAATGTATTTTCCACGTCGATTCCACGTCACAATACATTGACAACTTACATTGAAACAACGTTGATTCAAGAAGTTTGTGCCTAATGGGAACTGTGTAAAAAATGGTTAAAACAGTATACAGTAAGAGTATGTTTTGCGTTTGTGAAATTATTTTGATGTGATATGAAGGTAAATGGCTTTACATTTCTAGAACTGTACTGCAATTGAGTATCGATTCACGTCTAGATATTTGGCTGTTTTGGCTGTCAGAGCCAATTCGCCTCTAAACAGAACATGTAGGGTCATTGGACTATAAAGAGTAACTTTAGGCTTCTTTAGTCCATTATTGGGCTAGGGACAAACATACAACACCCATGTGCTTCAMATTCTACTTGTTTTGATATATATTGTTAGCTGGTTTAATGTTACAGATGCATAATGTGGTAAATAGTTGGAGACACCTACTATACTGAAACCGTAAAGCAAAGACGCAGAATGGCATGGGAAGTAACTGTATCCAAATACTGAAGTTCTATTTGATGATTCTCTTCAGCTAATGATCCTCTACAGTGAGGGATTGATTTCTGTGATTTTTCCACTTGATCAAATTGTTTCTTAGCTTATCTCAGCCACTATCCATCTGTAGCACCCACCTGGGTGATACCATGACACTGAATTAGTTATAGTTACTCCCCCTATTTGAGGTACACAGCTATCTTTATTTATATATCTCACTGCAGTTTAGTTGTCAAATGTAGCCACTCTCAAATTCAAAGATTTAGCAAGGACTGACCATCCATGAGATAAAAATTATAGTTTGAAGCATGTTTTGAAACTATACAGTCTTTGTTTACAATAACATCGTTTTTATTGATTGTTTCTAAACAATCTTATAACAGTCTTATTTAACAAGTAGAAATGAATGTAGAAATTCCAGATTGCCCTTTCAAAAGCACAGTCTGTCTGTAAGATTCCCTTCTGTCCAATGGTTAGCTAGTTAAGTTAATTATATTCCTAAGTTTCTATGATCGCCCTACAGGTAACTGACAATATAAAGGAAACACCAACATAGTGTCTTAATATATGGTTGGGCCACCACGAGCCGCCAGAACAGCTTCAATGCACATTGGCATAGACTCACCGATCTGGACCTTTATTGGGGGGATGCAACACCATTCTTCCACCAGAAACTCCGTAATTTGGCGTTTTGTTGTTGGTGATGGAAAACGCTACATAGCTGAAACCGAGTGGCTACTGCTGGCTAATGCCTCTGTCCCGAAGCTAGCACCAGTTTGCCTTGAGCTAGCCTCGAGCTAGGCCCATCTCCCGGCTAGCTGAAGAGGTCTACCAGTTCATTCTTGGGCTACAATACCTCTTTTGCCAATTGGCCTGGACCCTTTATTGCCGACACGGAGCCCGGCTAATCCATTCCAACTGGTCTGCCGACGAAATCGTCCGAGGTGGTTTCAACAGGCTTTTCCATCGCGATGTCGCCGCAGACCCATCTGCTAGCCCCAGCCCGCTAGCTTCGACGTGTCTCCAGCTCGCCTAGCGTGTGTTATCAAAACTCCAAACGAGCTTCAATGCCATACAACACTCCTTCCGTGGCCTCCAACTGCTTTTAAATGCTAGTGAAACTAAATGCATGCTCTTCAACCGATCGCTGCCTTCACACACCCGCCCGACTAGCATCACTACTCTGGACGGTTCAGACTTAGAATATGTGGACAACTACAAATACCTAGGTGTCTGGTTAGACTGTACATCTAGAATCGGCTTCCTATTTTGCAACAAAGCCTCCTTCACTCATGCTGCCAAACATACCCTCGTAAAACGGACTATCCTACCGATCCTTGACTTCGGCGATGTCATTTACAAAATAGCCTCCAACACTCTAATCAGCAAATTGGATGTAGTCTATCACAGTGCCATCCGTTTTGTCACCAAAGCCCCATATACTACCCACCACTACAACCTGTATGCTCTCGTTGGCTGGCCCTCGCTACATATTCATCGCCAAACCCACTGGCTCCAGGTCATCTACAAGTCCCTGCTAGGTAAAGCCCCACCTTATCTCAGCTCACTGATCACCATAGCAACATCCACTCGTAGCACGCGCTCCAGCAGGTATATTTCACTGGTCATCCCCAAAGTCAACTCCTCCTTTGTCCGCCTTTCCTTTCAGTCCTTTGCTGCCAATGACTATAACGAATTGCAAATATCACTGAAGCTGGAGACTTATATCTACCTCTCTAACTTTAAGCATCAGCTGTCAGAGCAGCTTACCGGTCACTGTACCTGTACACAGCCCATCTGTGAAAAAGCACACCCAACTACCTCATTCCCATATTGTTATTTTTTGTTGTTGCTCTTTTGCACCACAGTATCTCTACTTACACATCTTCATCTGCACATCTATCACTCCAGTGTTAATGCTAAATTGTCATTATTTCACCTCTATGGCCTATTTATTGCCTTACCTCTCTAATCTTACTACATTTGCACACACTGTGCATATATTTTTCTATTGTGTTATTGACTGTACGTTTGTTTATCCCACGTGTAACTCTGTGTTGTTGTTTTTGTCGCACTGCTTTGCTTTATCTTGGCCAGGTTGCAGTTGTAAATGAGAACTTATTCTCAACTGGCCTACCTGGTTAAATAAAGGTGAAATATCAAAAAATAAGAAAATACTTATTGATTAAAAACATCAGCTTTTCTTTTTAAATTAATCTCTAGAAATTTCTAGGAACATAATTCCACTTTGACATTATGGGGCATTGTGTGTAGGCCCATGACACAAAATCTCAATTGAATCCATTCGGGCTGTAACACAACAAAATGTGTCAAAAGTAAAGGGGTGTGAATACACTGTATGTTCTATGCACATGCTCRAGCAGGTATATCTCTCTGGTCACCCCCAAAACCAACTCTTCCTTTGGCCGCCTCTCCTTCCAGTTCTCTGCTGCCAATGACTAGAACGAACTACAAAAATCTCTGAAACTGGAAACACTTATCTCCCCCACTAGCTTTAAGCACCAGCTGTTAGAGCAGCTCATAGATTACTGCACCTGTACATAGCCCATCTATAATTTAGCCCAAACAACTACCTCTTTCCCTACTGTATTTATTTATTTATTTATTTTGCTCCTTTGCACCCCATTATTTCTCTCTCTACTTTGCACTTTCTTCCACTGCAAATCAACCATTCCAGTGTTTTACTTGCTATATTGTATTTACTTCGCCACCATGGCCTTTTTTTTGCCTTCACCTCCCTTATTCACCTCACTTGCTCACATTGTATATAGACTTATTTTTCTACTGTATTATTGACCGTATGTTTTGTTTTACTCCATGTGTAACTCTGTGTTGTTGTATGTGTCGAACTGCTTTGCTTTATCTTGGCCAGGTCGCAATTGTAAATGAGAACGTGTTCTCAACTTGCCTACCTGGTTACATTGAAATTGTAATGTCAGGGGCAAATATTTGATGCACTTGTTTCATTCAATTGCTTGCTATTTATTGCTACTCTTCAATTAATTGTAAAAGACAGAAAACAAACCAGTATAGCATATAGGCAAATAAATAATCTGATAACACACAAAAAAACACACTCTTAGAAAAAAGGCTTCCGAAAGGGTTCTTCGGCTGTCCCCGTAGGAGAACCCTTTTTGGTTCCAGGTAGAACTCTTTTGGGTTCCATGTAGAATCCTCTGTGTAAAGGGTTCCACATGGAACTCAAAAGGGTTKTACCTGGCCTCCCGAGTGTCGCAGCAGTCTAAGGCACTGCATCGCAGTGCTTGAGGCATTACCACAGACCCGGATTCGATCCCGGGCTGTGTTGCAGCCGGCTGTGACAGGGCGACCGCTGAGGCAGCGCACAATTAGCCCAGCGTCATCCGGGTTAGGGGAGGGTTTGGCCGGCCCGGGATGTCCTTGTCCCATCACGCTCTAGCGACTCCTGTGGCGTGCCAGACGCATGCATGCTGACACAGTCACCAGTTCCACAATGTTTCCTGTCGACACACTGGTGCGGCTGGCTTCCGGGTTAAGCGAGCAGTGTATCAAGAAGCAGTGCGGCTTGGCAGGGTCGTGTTTTGGAGGACAAGTCCGTACGGCAGTTGCAGCGATCTGACAAAGCTGTGACTACCAATTGGGGAGAAAAAGGGGTACAAAATAAAAAGGGTTCTAGCTGGAACCAAAAAGGGTTATTCAAAGGGTTCTCCCATGGGATCAGCTGAAAAAACCTTTTCGGTTGTAGATAGCACCTTTTTTTCTAAGAATGTCAAGGTCACCATTGATACACCCAAGTTCAGATCTCTTGCTACAGTACTTTGTGAATGACGAAATAGAAAACTTTCTAAATCAAGTTCTAATAAAATGTAATTGAACACTGTAGATAATGTAAACTGTTAAGGCTGACTTGGGTGCCAAAGTAGATCATTGTATGGGTTCCAATGAGAAATGTACTTTAATTTCCAATATCGGCTTCACAGATGTATATCTTATATCACATAATATCACTGACCATGGTAGTGTTGAAAGGAAATATCAAAGAAGGTCCTTCTGTATATCATCCAACAAACTCTGTTACATAGATTCAGTGCCAAAATATAATGACATCGTGCCATAACAGGATAAAAGGTTCACGTGGATGGTTGATATAATAATCATGATTCCAGATTTGAATCTGGGATCAAGGACCGAAACTATTACTGTGCACTGCTGATAAAAGGTAGCTTTGTGTCAAGATGAAAGCTGGAACCTATTTCTTACTGCTTTATTGATGCATCTAAATTGAAATTAGCTGTTAAGTCAGTCTGGCTACTTTCTCTAGTAAACTATGGTTGTTTATTTGAATACTCCCAAGGGAGAGTACTGGGAAAATAGTATGAGCTCCATCGCTGGAATGGATTATAGGCCCATCTGAAAGCCATAAAGAAATAGTTATCCCCATAAAAATAGCATATGACATGTTTAGGCTAAATGCTCTCACAATTCTGTACAAGAGCAAATCATTGCTACATCTTGTTTTCCGCAATTATACAGAAATTGGCCCAATTGGATTTGTACATTTTTTTTATAAGCATTCCAATGCAGATGTTCTCTTTACACAAGACAGAAGACACTTTTTGATAAAATAACTAACTCTATTGTCACTTTACTTATTTTTCCATTGAAGACTCCACGTCAGCTGCACAGAGCAGATGTTTCATTATTGTTTCTCAAGATTCAGCAGAATGATGAAATCAACCAGCCAGTCACAACACCACACGCGAGTCATTTCTCATTTATCCGTTCTTTAACAAAGACAGCTTGCCAGGCTCCCATGGTGCTCCTCTCAGTCTAAATTTGGGCTGATGCTTTTTCAAGCAAAAGCTGACATGAGTACGGAAGTAGGAGCAGTGAAAGTGTTTGCTTAAATGTGTAAGGCGGTGGCCATGGGAGAAGTTCTATGTTGAATGTCGAGGAAAACAAACAAACACATTTGGGGAAAACATTCTGAGCAAAGAAAGATAGTCAGTAGTTATACTGTACACACTTTGTGATGTATTACATCATGTAATGGTATCACAGCTGCAAGAAAGTATAAGTAAAAAAACATCTATGCTTGACAGTCACTCTACTCTGTGGAGACAAACATTATTTGGTCGAATAAAGCACTTTGCTTTTCTATGAGTGATGTGTGTCTGGGTTGTCAAGAGAAAGGAAGTACACGTTAGCGTCGAGGCTTTTGGGAAACTCACTCCTCTACATTTGTCTCTTTCCATCTCCCCATTTCTCAAACCACCCCGAAGATGATCTGCTCCTACCCTACACCTTCACATCCTTACCCATCTCTGTCTTCAGAAGACCTCATCTCTTCCCCAATTTTACATGACTGTCAGAACTACCCACTTCTAGTCTCTCTATCGCCCCTCTTTGTAGTTTGGGTTTTGCCCTTGGCACATCTCAGTGACTCCAGTAGCCATGTCTGTCAGATTTAAAACAAAAAGAACGGCTAGGGATGAATCCTCTTAATAATTTGTTTAATGTCGTTTGCTGTTTGTTTAATGCCAGATGCCGTTGTTAACACTGTTAAATTGGTTAAATTAATCAATGTACTGTATATTCATTGTAATGCAACTTGATTAATCTGATCTAGAGGACTTGCCCCTTCTCTTGCTGTGGACATTTACATAAAGCGGTTTTGACTGTGCAGGACCATTGGTGTCCCCCGAAGGTACTAGTCCCCTATCAGTATAACATCAGTATAAAACTTCAGTAAACAGTATGACAGTAAACAGTAGAGCTTTCCAACTGACCAGACAGCAGCGTCCCTCGACTAGCGCAGTCGACTTTGAACTGGAGGGAAGAATATATGCTAGAAGACTACTCCAGTCTAAGCTCCACTGACCAAACACACAACAATGCACCAGAGTGTTTGTGTCGGGCAAATAAAATGGACAGCCACAGCTTTGCGAGCAAGAACCCCCCTCACCCCCGGGCCAAACCTGCCAGAATGGAGAAGAAGCCAAAGCCTCTGATCCAGTAACGAGACCGGCACCATGCCCTGGAGGAGGCAGATGATCACATTACATATGGGCATCTACCATCATACAGACTTGGAGCTCAGCTGAGACAACAAGCCCAGATAAGAGCTGACACTACACCGAACGCTACATTGGATGTGCATGCAGATCATATTACTGCTCCATTCTGGGAGCAAGTAACCATTGACCTTCAAATAATTGGGAAGACGGAGAAAGAGAATGGGGGTATTTGTAACGTAAATATGGGAAGCAAAGAATTAATAGCAACTTTTCAATGGTCAAGAAAGTCTTCAAGCATTAAGTTCACTGCAGTGGTTGGATCATATATTTAGCTTTTCTATCATTATCCACTAGTGTTTGAACGAACTATTCTTCAAACTGATATGATTATCTCTCTGACTGAACCGTATGGTGTGTATGTATTTGTCCACATGCATCTATAATTTTACAAGGGTATGATGAGAAACAGAGGAGGGTTGAGAGGAAGTGAAAGAAATAGAGACTGAGCCTAATGCACATGACCATAGAGCTGGAGAGGTAACATCAGCAGCCAGTAGCAGCCAGCAGCAGCAGTTAAAAGATCCAAGGTTCATTTCCTACCTCAGCATCTTGCCAATATCCACCCTATCTCAACCTCTGCAGGCCTGCCATCAGTTCCTGCGCCCCTGCCACTGGTTACCTCATCCCCTGTCCCCCCTATTAGCCCCTGAGATTCCTCTGCTGCAATGCGCTCAGAACATTAACAAAAAAGCACTTTCACCTCCGGTTGCTATTCCAGCAAATAGGTAAAGTATGGAGGGAGGAACATAGACAAAACACAACAAAACATGGTTCGCATGAATGTGGATAATTGTGTTTTTTTGTCAACATAGCAGGTGAGCTGGGAGTTCAAGACAATTAGAAGTTTCCGACATAAATTAGGTCTTTGATGTCAGACCTATGAACTTGCTGACTGAAACGATTTGAACAAATTTGAACATTATGGCACTCATCAATTATCCCAGCAATGCTGTCTGTCAGGTGGCAGACAGAAAAAGGAAATATGATTTACGGGACGTCCCGACCGCTGTTGTTGCAATGTGTGGCAATAATGCATATAACATTCCATGCTCGGCTGCAATCCTTTTACATGCCGGCACCTCGCCGTGGGGATAAGTACAAAGCTTATTGGAATATTTTTTCTTGACCTCCTAGGGCATCGTGTCAATTATTCTTGGGATAGCTGTGTGAAGGACTTCATTCCCCTAATCAAAATACATGGCCAAGGCAGCAGAAAGTGAATGGAACTAAGCCCCCACTGTTCCTAGGAGACGGCAGGGGGGGTTCAGGGGAAAACAAATCCATTACCACAACGCATCAGCACTTTTGGCCRTATTTGAATGGTTCTGGCCCGTGACCACCCCTGCATAGGATTCTTCCATTTCTCGACAAGGGAGCTGATAGCCAAAGTGGGTTTTTCTCACCCCTGCAGTCAATCTTACATAATACAACGTGTTGATAAAACTCTTCCTTGTACGGCTGCTGCGCTAACCAAAAATGGCTGTGACTAACTCACTGTAATGAGAAAATTCAGTTTCCTCCATTTAATGGGGATAACATGGAGGAAGAGTCAGTTCAAACTGTTATGCAATGCCGGGCTTAACCAACTACTGCGGGGAGGGGCATAATTAAAATAAGCTGTCATGAAATTCAATGTTTTCGACCGGCTGCTGTAGTAATTTCTCAGTCAGGGGTGTGTAGGAGTGTGTGTTATTTCAGCTGATAGTGGAGACAGTTCCGCCATGAGCAGCTATTTCTTTATACGCTAACTCACAGCAAGGGAGCACTTTTAGGGTTTTTCCTCACACTCACACATCTTCCATTTTACCCTTTCCTCTCTCAGGGGTCTTAGTGTTTCAAATTATTGCTACGCAAGCTGTTTCCATTCACAAATGCATTGTAGAAGAATAACAGCAAAGAAATATAATAGTCAGAATACGTTCATTCTGAGACAATATAATAGTCTGAATATGTTTATTCACGGAGTCGTGGCTGAACGACGACACTATCAACATACAGCTGGCTGGTTATATGCTGTACCGGCAGAATAGAACAGTGGCTCCTGGTAAGACAAGGGGACTATGTATTTTTGTAAATAACAGCTGGTGCATGATATCTAAGGAAGTCTTGAGCTATTGCTCGCCTGAGGTAGAGCATCTCATGATAAGCTGTAGACCACACTATCTACCTAGAGAGCTGTTTACATACCACCACAGACCACAGGCTGGCACTAAGACAGCATTGAATGAGCTGTATTTCACCATAAAATCAAATCAAATGAAATTGTATTAGTTACATGCGCCGAATACAACAGGTGTAGTAGACCTTACAGTGAAATGCTTACTTACGAGCCCCTAACCAACAATGCAGTAATCTTATTTTACAGATAAGATTAAGAAATAAAAGTAACACGTAATTAAAGAGCAGCAGTAAAATAACAATAGCGAGACTATATACAGGGGGGATACCGTTACCGTCAATATTACTCGCCAACGTGCAATCATTGGACAATAAACTAGACGAGGTAAGATCACGAATATCCTACCAACGGGACATCAAAAACTGTAATATCCTATGCTTCACGGAATCGTGGCTGAATGACGACATCGATATTCAGCTAGCGGGATACACGCTGCACCGGCAGGATAGAACAGCACACTCCGGTAAGACGAGGGGGGGCGGTCTGTGCATATTTGTAAACAACAGCTGGTGCACGAAATCTAAGGAAGTCTCTAGATTTTGCTCGCCTGAAGTAGAGTATATCGTGATAAACTGCAGGCCACACTACTTGCCTAGAGAGTTCTCAGCTATACTTTCCGTGGCTGTTTATTTACCACCACAGACAGATGCTGACACTAAGACCGCACTCAGTCAGCTGTATAAGGAAATAAGCAAACAGGAAACCACTCACCCAGAGGCGGCGCTCCTAGTGCCCGGAGACTTTAATGCAGGGAAACTTAAATCAGTTCTACCAAATCTCTATCAACATGTTAAATGTGCAACCAGAGGGAAATACATTCTAGATCACCTGTACTCCACACACAGAGATGCGTACAAAGCTCTCCCTCGCCCTCCATTTGGTAAATCCGACCACAACTCTATTCTCCTGATTCCTGCTTACAAGCAAAAATTAAAGCAGGAAGCACCAGTGACTCGGTCTATAAAAAAATGGTCAGATGAAGCAGATGCTAAACTACAGGACTGCTTTGGTAGCACAGACTGGAACATGTTCCGCGATTCTTCCGATGACATTGAGGAATACACCACATCAGTCACTGGCTTTATCAATAAGTGCATTGAGGACGTCATCCCCACAGTGACTGTACGTACATACCCCAACCAGAAGCCATGGATTACAGGCAACTTTCGCACTGAGCTGAAGGGTAGAGCTGCCGCTTTCAAGGTGCGGGACTCTAACCCGGAAGCTTACAAGAAATCCCGCTATGCCCTGCGACGAAGCATCAAACAGGCAAAGCGTCAATACAGGGCTAAGATTGAATCATATTACACCGGCTCCGACGCTCGTCGGATGTGGCAGGGCTTGCAAACTATTACAGACAACAAAGGGAAGTGACACGAGCCTACCAGACGAGCTAAATTACTTCTATGCTCGCTTCGAGGCAAGCAACACTGAGGCATGCATGAGAGCATCAGCTGTTCCGGACGACTGTGTGATCACGCTCTCCGTAGCCGACGTGAGTAAGACCTTTAAACAGGTCAACATACACAAGGCTGCGGGGCCAGACGGATTACCAGGACGTGTGCTGCGGGCCTGTGCTGACCAACTGGCAGGTGTCTTCACTGACATTTTCAACATGTCTCTGATTGAGTCTGTAATACCAACATGCTTCAAGCAGACCACCATAGTCCCTGTGCCCAAGAACACAAAGGCAACCTGCCTAAATGACTACAGACCCGTAGCACTCATGTCCGTAGCCATGAAGTGCTTTGAAAGGCTGGTAATGGCTCACATCAACACCATTATCCCAGAAACCCTAGACCCACTCCAATTTGCATACCGCCCAAACAGATCCACAGATGATGCAATCTCTATTGCACTCCACACTGCCCTTTCCCACCTGGACAAAAGGAACACCTATGTGAGAATGCTGTTCATTGACTACAGCTCAGCGTTCAACAACATAGTACCCTCAAAGCTCATCACCAAGCTAAGGATCCTGGGACTAAACACCTCCCTCTGCAACTGGATCCTGGACTTCCTGACAGGCCGCCCCCAGGTGGTGAGGGTAGGTAGCAACACATCTGCCACGCTGATGCTCAACACTGGAGCTCCCCAGGGGTGCGTGCTCAGTCCCCTCCTGTACTCCCAGTGGTAGGCCTGATCACCGACAATGACGAGACAGCCTATAGGGAGGAGGTCAGAGACCTGGCCGAGTGGTGCCAGAATAACAACCTATCCCTCAACGTAACCAAGACTAAGGAGATAATTGTGGACTACAGCAAAAGGAGCACCGAGCACGTCCCCATTCTCATCGACGGGGCTGTAGTGGAGCAGGTTGAGAGCTTCAAATTCCTTGGTGTCCACATCAACAACAAACTAGATTGGTCCAAACACACCAAGACAGTCGTGAAGGGGGCACGACAAAGCCTATTCCCCCTCAGGAAACTAAAAAGATTCGGCACGTGTCCTGAGATCCTCAAAAGTTTCTACAGCTGCAACATCGAGAGCTTCCTGACCGGTTGCATCACTGCCTGGTAGGGCAATTGCTCGGCCTCCGACCGCAAGGCACTTCAGAGGGTAGTGCGTACAGCCCAGTACATCACTGGGGCAAAGCTGCCTGCCATCCAGGACATCTACACCAGGCGGTGTTTAGAGGAAGGCCCTAAAAATTGTCAAAGACCCCAGCCACCCCAGTCATAGACTGTTCTCTCTACTACCGCATTGCAAGCGGTACCGGAGTGCCAAGTCTAGGACAAAAAGGCTTCTCAACAGTTTTTTACCCCAAGCCATAAGACTCATGAACAGGTACCAAATGGTTACCCGGACAATTTACATTGTGTGCCCCCTCAAACCTCTTTTACGCTGCTGCTACTCCTTGTTTATCTTATATGCATAATCACTTTAACTATACCTTCATGTACATACTACCTAAATTGGCCCGACCAACCAGTGCCTCCGCACATTGGCTAACCGGGCTATCTGCATTGTGTCCCACCACCCGCCAACCCTCTTTTTACGCTTATGCTACTCCTCTGTTCATCATATATGCATAGTCACGTTAACGATACCTACATGTACATACTACCTCAATAAGCCTGACTAACAGGTGTCTGTATATAGCCTTGCTACTCTTTTTTCAAATGTCTTTTTACTGTTATTTTATTTCTTTACTTACTACACACACACACACACACACACACACACACACACACACACACACACACACACACACACACACACACACACACACACACACACACCACACACACACACACACACACACACACACACACACACACACACACACACATACCTTTTTCCCCCGCACCATTGGTTAGAGCCTGTAAGTAAGCATTTCACTGTAAGGTCTACACCTGTTGTATTCGGCGCACGTGACAAATAAACTGATTTGATTTGATTTAAGTCAGTGTGCGGGGGCACCGGTTAGCTGAGGTAATATGTACATGTAGATACATATTAATGTTACCTTTTAATGTGTCGTAAAGACCAACCAGTCATGTTTTTTGATTGACAAACAAATCACTTCAAAAAGTAGGTTAAGTAGGTTACATGCGTACGTTTGTCTACTCCAAAATAAGTCTAGCGTCTGAGCAAGGCCAGACAACATCAGATGAACATACTGAGACAGACGATTCTTTCACTACTGAGATTGATGAGTGTTGCTGTCGGTGCGTGTCTTGGTCAAAATGATCAATATATTCAGGGGGGCACGGGGGTGGCCAATCAGATTTCAGGGGGGGCCACCCTGGGCAACTCCTTGGATACGCCACTGGAGAGTTCATATAGCCTGTTAGGGAACAAGATTGCCGTCAATGTCCTTGCAGGAAATGAGGACTCCATTTTACTCCCACAGTAATCCATAGATATGTTACTAAGGATTAGACAGCATGTGAACCAAGTGAAGCCTGAGTGAAGCCTGAGGCTCGCTTGTATGGGGTCCTGGCCTTGATTTAACAATTTAAGGGCCTTGTGTCAATCATACTGTAGAGTTTCCAAGTATAAACGTGATGACTGATGTTCTTTTCCACAAAGCCGACTCGTTTCAGACGTCTTTTTAAATATATATTTCAAATAGATATCTTTATTGGCAATTCAAGTTGAATGAACTGACAGCTGACTCAGCTCAGAAAGATAATGTCTTAACCTGATACAGGGTAGTGTACAAGTTTATTTGTTGCATACACAGATTTGCAGATGTTTCTATCTCCAACAATGCTGTAATATCTAGCAATAAAATAACCAAAAACTCTAAATAAATTGGCAAAAAATTGTTAAGGAATTATATCAGAATGAGCAATGTCAGAGAGTATAAATAATAATAATAATAATGTCCAAAAGTATGTGGACACCTGCTTGTTGAACATCTCATTGCAAATTCATGGTCATTAATATGGTCCCTCCTTTGCTGCTAAATCAGGCTCCACTCTTCTGGGAAGGCTTTGCACTAGATGACTAGAATGTCATTGTATGTTGTAGCGTTAAGATTTCCCTTCACTGGAACTAAGGGGCCTAGCCCGATCCATGAAAAACTGCCCCAGACCATTATTCCTTCTTCCCCAAACTTTACAGCCAGCACTATGAAATCTGGTAGGTAGCGTTCTCCTGGCATCCGCCAAACCCAGATTCATCCGTCGGACTGCCAGATCGTGAAGCATGATTCACCACTCCAGAGAACATGTTTCCACTGCTCCAGAGTCCAATGGCGGCAATCTTTACACCACTCCAGCCGTCGCTTGGCATTGCGCACGTTGATCTTAGGCTTGTGTGCGGCTGCTAGGCCGTGGAAACCCATTTCATGAAGCTCCCGACGAACAGTTCTTGTGCTGACATTGCATCCAGAGGCAGTTCGGAACTCGGTAGCAGGTGTTGCAACCCTTGGACAGACTCTGCGGTTGCGTTCTGTGGGCGTGTGTGGCCTACATTTACATTACATTTAAGTCATTTAGCAGACGCTCTTATCCAGAGCGACTTACAAATTGGAAAGTTCATACATATTCATCCTGGTCCCCCCGTGGGGAATGAACCCACAACCCTGGCGTTGCAAGCGCCATGCTCTACCAACTGAGCCACACGGGACCGGCCTACCACTTCGCAGATGAGCCGTTGTTGCTCCTAGATTCCACTTCACAATAACAGCACTTACAGTGGATCGGGGCAGCTGTTGTAGCAGGGCAGAAATTTGATGAACTGACTTGTTGGAAAGGTGGCATCCTATGACGGTGCCATGTTGAAAGTCACTGAGCTCTTCAGTAGACGATTCTACTGCCAATGTTTGTCTATGGGTATTACATGGCTGTGTGCTCGGATTTATACACCTGTCAGCAACGGGTGTGGCTGAAATAGCCGAATCCACTAATTTGTCCACCTAAATTTGTGTATATCTACAGTACCAGTCAAAYGTTTGGACACACCTACTCATTCAAGGGTTACTTCCCGAATGGATTTTCCTCAGGTTTTCGACTGCCAAATCAGTTCTGTAATACTCACAGACACTATTTTAACAGTTATGGAAACTTTAGAGTGTTTTCTATCCAAATCTACCAGTTATATGCATATCATATTGTCTGGGACCGAGAAGCAGGAAGTTTAATTTGGGCATGCTTTTCATCCAAAATTCCGAATGCTGCCCCCTACCCTAGAGAAGTTATTTTTACTATTATCTACATTGTACAATAATAGTGAAGACATGGAATCATGTAGTGTAGGAATCACCCTTTGCTTTGATGACAGCTTTACACGCTCTTGGCATTCTCTCAACCAGCTTCATAAGGAATGTGTCACTGGTGTAGAAAGGAGTAGGCAGGAGATAGTTGCATGTTTAGAAAAAGTGGGATGAAACCCAAATGTTGTTGTGCTCAAAATATATCATAATAAACAAAAGGCACATGGCGAACCCAAAGTGCAAAAGGAAATAGTACTTGTCACCTTGCTCAGTTGTGCACAGGGGCCTCCCATTCCTCTTTCTATTCTGGTTAGCGCCAGTTTGCGCCGTTCTGTGAAAGGAGTAGTACACAGAGGTGTACCAGATCTTCAGTTTCTTGGAAGTTTCTCTCATGGAATAGCCTTAATTTCTCAGAACAAGAATAGACTGACGAGTTTCAGAAGAAAGTCTTTGTTTCTGGCCATTTTGAGCCTGGAATCGAACCCACAAATGCTGATGCTCCAGATACTCAAATTGTCTAAAGAAGACCAGTTATTGCTTCTTTAATAAGAACAACAGTTTTCAGCTTGCTAACATAATTGCAAAAGGGTTCTCGAATGATCAATTAGCCTTTTAAAATTATAACCTTGGATTAGCTAACACAACGTGCCATTGGAACACAGGAGTGATGGTTGCTGATAATMGGCCTCTGTACGCCTATGTAGAAATTCCATGAAAAATCTTCCAGCTACTGTACAATAGTCAATTACAACATTAACAATGTCTACACTGTATTTCTGATCAATGTGATGTTATTTTAATGGACCAAAAATGTGATTTTCTTTCAAAAACAAGGACATTTCTAAATGACACCAAACTTTTGAATGGTAGTGTATATAGTGTATATATATTTGTATCAATCTACACACATTACCCCATAARGACCATGTAAAAACATGTACATTTTTGGGAAAATCTATAAAATAATATTATAATGAAATATCACAATTACATAAGTATTCAAACCCTTTAGTCAATACTTTGTTGAAGCACCTTTGGCAGTGATTACAGCCTTGAGTCTTCTTGGGTGTGATGCTACAAGCCTGGTACACCTGTATTTGGATAGTTTCTCCCATTCTTCTCTACAGATCTTCCCAAGCTCTGTCAGGTCAGAGGGGGAGCGTCGCTGCACAGATATTTTCAGATCTTTCAGGTCTCTCAATTGGGTTCAAGCTGGGCCACTCAAGGACATTCAGAGACTTTTCCCGAAGCCTTTCCTGCGTTGTCTTGACATTGTGCTTAGGGTCGTTTTCCTGTTGGAAGGTGAACCTTCACCCCAGTCTGAGGTCCTGATCTCTCTGTACTTTGCTCCGTTCATCTTTCCCTCGATCCTGACTAGTCTCCCAGTCCCTAATGCTGAAAAACATCTCCACAGCATGATGCTGCTACCACCATGGTTCACCATAGGGATTGTGCCAGGTTTCCTCCAGACGTGACACTTGGCATTCAGGCCAAAGAGTTCATTCTTGGTTTCATCGGACCAAATAATCCTGTTTCTCATGTACTGAGAGTCCGTTAGGTGCCTTTTGGCAAACTCCAAGCCAGCTGTCATGTGCCTTTTACTGAGGAGTGGCTTCCGTCTGGCCACTACCATAAAGACCTTATTGGTGGAGTGCTGCAGAGATGGTTTTCCTTCTGGAAGTTTCTCCTATCTCGTCAGAGGAACTCTAGAGCTCTTTCAGAGTGACCATCAGGTTCTTGGTCATCTCCCTGACCAAGTCCACCCTGATTGCCCAGTTTGGCCGGGTGGCCAGCTCTAGGAAAAGTCTTGTTGGTTCCAAATATCCTTCAAAAATGTCTAATGGAGTATTGTGTGTAGATTGATGAGGAACAAAATTAATTTAACTTCTTATGGCTGAGATSCCGCTAACGGGATCGATATGACAACAGCCAGTGAATGTGCAGGGCGCCAAATTCAAACAACAGAAATCTCATAATAAAAATTCCTCAAGCATACAAGTATTTCACACCATTTTAAAGATACACTTCTTGTTAATCCCACCACAGTGTCCGATTTCAAATAGGCTTTTCAGCGAAAGCACCACAAACGATTATGTTAGGTCAGAGCCATGTCACAGAAAAACACAGCCATTTTTTCCAGCCAAAGAGAGGAGTCACAAAAATCAGAAATAGAGATAGAATGAATCACTAACCTTTGATGATCTTCATCAGATGACACTCATAGGACTTCATGTTACACAATACATGTATGTTTTGATCGATAAAGTTCATATTTATATAAAAAAATCTCAGTATACATTGGCGTGTTATGTTCAGTAGTTCCAAAAACATCCGGTGATTTTGCAGAGAGCCACATCAATTTACAGAAATACTCATTATAAATGTTGATGAAAATACAAGTGTTATGCATGGAACTTTAGATACACTTCTCCTTAATGAAACCGCTGTGTCAGATTTCAAAAAAGCTTTACGGAAAAAGCAAACCATGCAATAATCTGAGTACGGCGCTCAGAGCCCAAACAAGACAAAAATATATCCGCCATATTGTGCAGTCAACAGAAGTCAGAAATAACATTATAAACATTCACTTATCTTTGATGAGCTTCATCAGAATGCACTCCCAGGAATCAAAGTTCCACAATAAATGTTTGTTTTGTTCGATAATGTCCATAATTTAAGTCCAAATAACTCTGTTTTGTTCGCACGTTCAGTACACAATCTAAACTCACGACGCGCGGGCAGGTCCAGGCAAAAGTTCAGACGAAAAGTCATATTACAGTCCGTAGAAACATGTCAAACAAAGTATAGAATCAATCTTTAGGATGTTTTTAACATAAATCTTCAATAATGTTCCAACCGGAGAATTCKTTTGTCTTCAGAAATGCGATGGAACAGAGCTCGCTCTCACGTGAACGCGCATTGTCAGCGCATGTTCAGCTCATGGCAGACCTTACTCAATCCCCTCTCATTCGGCTCCACTTCACAGTAGACGCATCAAACAAGGTTCTAAAGACTGTTGACATCTAGTGGAAGCCTTAGGAAGTGCAACATGACCAATATCCCACTGTATCTTCAATAGGGAATGAGTTGAAAAARGACCAACCTCAGATTTCCCACTTCCTGGTTGGATTTTTTCTCAGGTTTTTGCCTGCGATATGAGTTCTGTTATACTCACAGATATCATTCAAACAATTTTAGAAACTTCAGAGTGTTTTCTATCCAAATATATTAATAATATGCATATATTAGCAACTGGGACTGAGTAGCAGGCAGTTTACTCTGGGCACCTTATTCATCCAAGCTACTCAATACTGCCRCGAGCCATAAGAAGTTTTAAACCATTTTAGAATACGTCTGTAATGAAACAACATGTGGAAAAAGTCAAGGGGTCTGAATACTTTCTGAATACACTGTATGTACTGTATAAGTTATAAATTATGTGTATAGACAATATGGACAGTATATGAATAAAAAACGTGTGTATAGCACTAGTTACATAGGATGAGCCATGACTAGAATATAGTAAATACATATAAAGTGGGTAAAACAGTATGTAAACATTATTAAAATGACCAGTGTTCAATGTCTCTTTGTCTATGTATATAGGGCAAAGCAGTCTGTAAAATTCAAGCTAGAGTACCGTGTGGTAGCTGGCTAGTGACAGTGTCTAAGTTTCAGGGCAAGTTACCGGGTGGAGATTGGCTAGGGTTGATTGTTTAACAGTCTCATGGCCTGGAGATAGAAGCTGTTTTTCAGTCTCTCGGTCCCAGCTTTGACGCACCTGTAAGTCTCCGCCTTCTAGATGGGAGCGGGATGAACAGGCCGTGGCTCAGGTGGCTAAGGTACTTGAAGGTCTTCTTGACATTCCTGTGACACCGGGTTCTGTAGATGTCCCGGAGGGCAAGTAGTGTGCCCCTGGTGATGTGTTGGGRTGACTACACCACCCTCTGGAGAGACCTGCGGTTGCGGCCGGTGCAGTTGCCGTACCAGGCGGTGATACAGTCCGACAGAATGCTCTTGATGGGGAGGGTCTTAGGGGCCAAGTTGAATTTCTTCATTCAAGTTGAAGAGGTGCTATCACGCCTTCTTCACCATGCTGTCGGTGTGGAGGGACCATTTCAGATCTTCAGTGAACTTGAACCTAATGGCCCTCTCCGTTGTGGCCCCGTAAAATGTGAATGGGGGGAGCTCTCTCTGCTGTTTCCTGTATTCCACGATCAGCTCCTTAGTTTTGTTGACGTTGAGGTTATTTTCCTAGAACCACTCGGCAGAGACTAAATGTGCTGCAGTATATGTACTATTCTATTTAAAATGTCTACAGTGGCTTCATATAATGTCGCCACAACATGTGTCGCTAATGTTATCACTGTTATTGGTCGAAACCTCTTCAAACGCTACACCAATGATGTTTTTGGCATATAACAGCTATCTGAGACTAGTCTAAGAGTCCCCATTCGTCTACGCAGCTGGTGGCAGATTCCATTTTCCTCGCCAAGCGGGGGATCCCACCTGAAGCATTAAAACGCAGGAAATTGCTGTGTCATTTAAAATACATTTGGTGGCACCTTCCTCTGTGTCAGCTATGGTTCATCCACAGGGTGATGTATTTTCGGTGACACAAGGAGAGGTTTCTTATTAAGCACATGCTAATGACTGTATGGTCCTAGCCGCTGGGTTCCTGAGTAGGCCATGGCGAGAGCTGTGAACATTAGCATCCGATACGCTGTGGGACAATGGGGGCTATGGAAGGATGGAGAAAAGGCACTGAAGTATATTGAAGGGAAAAATAACTAATTGTCGCTCTTTTGGGGAAATGGCAATGGATCTTAACTGGCCATCCAAGGTGGTTGCTTCTAACAGAGTACATGTCCGTTATGTTGTTCTACATGTACGGAGTATGACACTGTCTATTTATGTGACAATTACCCATCATAGTTTAAAAGTAACCAAGCACATAAAGGACAACATACACAAAACTGTTCCAACACACACCATCCACAACCACACAATGCAGTTTACGGAGACTAAAAGACTTATATGAACTGTATATTTTAAATGAGGCTCTTTCCCTCTCGCTGTAATACATTAATTTAAGGATGAATGGAGTCTCAAGAGGTAGGTTAAAGTGGAGAGAAGTGGATGGTTGACTTCCATTGCTCAGGGCCATACACTAGCTTTTAACTACCAGAGATTAACAACAGTGTTGCCACCGGTGGCCATGCACGGTGTCCCGGTGTACTGCCTAAGGGATGAGAGATACTAAGAGAGGAGGGAGGGAGGGATGGAGGGGAAAGGGAGGGGTTGGAGTGTCTATGGCGTAGTGGCAGCTATGGTCTCTTGCAGGAGAGAAATGACAGGTGAAGGATCATAATGATCAGAGAGTGAMAGCTTTATTACAAGTTTTATAATGATAACCAAAGTCCTTCGTGATAATTACCAAACTCCTTCTTATGGTGAAATTATATGATGTATTTTTGTATCAATTTCTCTCTCTCATCAACCAATACATTCTAAACTTTATAAAAGAGCTGCCTCTCATTTCCTCTCCATCTTGAATTGTACCTTAATGTGGAGGCCTTCACTCAAATACATGGCTGTTTAACTGCTGTCCAGTTCCCCCCACGCCTTGTTAACATTCATATCATCACAGCCATATCCAGAGGGCTTTAATGTTATACACATGTATCACTCTAAGTAACATGTGCTTTTCCCAATGTGTTTTTTTGAACTGTAATTCTCTTAATTGCTTTTTTTCACAGGATAAAATGGAGGAGTCGAGATGCATTACCACAGTGTAACGTAGATGCAGGGAGTCAGGAAGCAGGTGCAGTCGGTGAGTTTAATAGAAATGAACATTGAGTGAATACAAAACAGGAGTAGCGTCTAAACATGAAAACAGGAAAAAATGCAAGCTAATGGGTGATACAATGGGGTGCTAGATAAAGGGGAAGGAATCAGGGAGTGATGAAGTCCAGGTGTGCCTCATGATGGTTGCCAGGACCGGTTGTTAGTAGACCGGCGATGTCGAGCGCCGGAGAGGGGGAGTGGGGGTAGATGTGACACACAGAAAGACTGCCACTAGCTAGATACAAGAGTTTGTAGCAATTTGACATGTTCAAGTTCAAAACTGAAAATCTGTATCTAAACAAAAATATTMTTTTGTGAATTGGACATTTCAACCATCTACAAGTATGTGGCTGAGTAGTTAGATGTTAAACTCTGCTGAACAAAGATAGAGGATAAATAAAATATATAGATAATGAATAGCCTACAGTCAAAATAGAGATATCATGAACTTGAATGTGAATATAAAGTTATGCAAGTGTTTCCAGGTACAAGGCAATGCAAAGGTACATGTGTAAGATCCATTTTGAATATCAGAAACTGTAATGATGATTTCAGTAGGTATCCAGGGGTTTCTCAGTTCAAAGTTTCAGATAATTCTGAGAGCACAGACCCTAAGTTTTAAGGGCCCGGGGCTGGGTTTTTACTGAGGTAACATATGGAAGTGTTTTAAGATGGTCATACCAAGGACCATTTAGTTATTTTAATTTTAATTTTAGGATCCTTGTACACTCTTCGATAAAAAGATGCTATCTAGAACCCAAAAGGGTTCTTCGGCTGTCCCCATAGGTGCACTCTTTGAAGGACCCTTTTTGGTTCAAGGTAAAACTCTTTTGGTTCCAGGTAGAACCCTTTTGAGTTCCATGTAGAACCCTTTCCAGAGAGGGTTCTATACGGAACCAAAAATAGTTGTACCTGGAAGCAAAAAGGTTCTCTTATGGGAAATCTTTTGGAACCCTTTTTTTCTAAGTGAGTGTAGGTGTCAAAAAAAGTATCTAAAATGCACATTGAATATCAGATTCATACATGGAAAAACAGATAGTACAAAAATAAATCAAAATGATATATGTTTTGAAATGTCTGTCTTACATGAGACACATAAGAAAGCTCATAAAAAATATTATTACATCGTTCACCCGTGAAATTATCTGTATACTGTACCTTTGACTGGAAATGCCACATTTACTTCCATGAATTACCGGGTTACCTTCAGACGAGTCCCTTGACACATGTGGGGGTCGTAGAGTTTCTCCTGGTCTGGCAAACAGTGCTGTAGCTCTGCAACCTTCCGATGCAGATGTGTAAGGCTAACCTCGGTGGATACGGTGGATTGATATGCAGCCCATGCAAACAAAACTGATATCTTTAGCTAAAACAGATCAATTTTGATGGGGAGTTTTGTATTATGCTAATTAGATATCCGTGGGGCGCAGATATCTTTTAGTTATGTAAAGTACATTTACTTATGCAACACACTTTTTTTTATTGTGTGTTTCATTAAAGCATACTATTTTAGATTGACCTGCTATGATTTATATAGCTACTGTGCTAATGCTGCAATGCATATAATCATTGTTTCACCTATCATCACCAAATGTGTATTGTTTATTTCTTTGTTTGTGCACATCCATGTGTTTAGTGTGCTAGTACTGCAGTTACTGTAGGCTTAAAGGTAAAATAAATTGCTACTCAGTCCCAGTTCCTTTATTATAAATTTTATGTTCTGGAGGAGGCGTTGAATGATATAGCAGTAATTTGTTTATCATAACTGATGAAGACATTCATTAACACAATATCACCTGATAAACACTGTTTTTCACACAACAAATACATGTGTAACCTATTTTTCAGGCTGTTGGACGATGTCAAGCGCAATCCATGTTGCAGCTTGCGGCCTAATCAATCGAAATCATGMCGGTGGGAACAGACTGAAATCAATCGCCTCAGACATTACCAGTGATCATTTAACAGTGTTTGGCTCTAACTTCATTTTGAATATCGAGGGTAGCTCAGTGGTAGGTAATTCACTGGAGTGCATTACGACACCTATCAGCCATCGAAACAATTAGGACCACCTACCAAGCGAGCGGCCATCGCTTTCGGAACACCACTGAGTTGTTTATTAGAACAGCAGCTTGCGTCGCAGGCATTCCCCGTGCCGCTTTTGTGTCCCCCTCCCAATGTGGGAATGATGGGAATATGTGTGGATAGACAGCGTGAGGAACGGTGCAGCATGACGTCTTCCCACTCTTTTTGTTCTCCCTCTCAATCTCTCTGTCTCCCTGTCCTTCTCACGCCCTCCTTCTCGCTCTCTCTCTGAGTCAGGTTGGAGTTTTTATTGTTTTCTATCTCACTCCCCCAGTCTCTCTCTCTCCCCCCAGTCTTTCTCTCTCTCCCCGGTCTCTCTTTTTTTCTCTCTCTCTATCGCTCTGTTACTCAGGTTGGGGGCGTACGGGATAGCCCCCCCCTCCCCCGTACACCAGTGAAAAGCCTCTCCGTTTGTGATGCAGAGCATGGGTATTGGGTAGAGCACAGGAATATGGCGTGTCTCCCACATGCCTCGTACCAGAGGGAGGAGGAGGAAGGAGAAAGGGAGGTTTTGCATGCAGGCAGGATTAGCTTAATTAAAGTGTCAGCCTGAGAAAATTGTAGACGTGCCTAGGTTAATGTTTGGGTAGCAACATGCCTAATGTCTGGGCTCATCTGGGCTATGATGAGATATTTTGCTGTAGTATCCTGCCCCATGTATCCTGTGGGGGGGAGGGGGGGCACCAGGCTACTATACTGCCCTCACAGTAGTCGTCATATTTATTAGACCGGTGTTTCATCCCAAATGGCACCCTATTCCTTATATAGTGCACTATTTTTGACCATGCCCATAGGCCAAGTCGTAGGATGGTTACATTAGTATGACACATGTTACACTGGGTACAGAACCACATCCTATGTATGTAAAGGACACTGTATCACGTTTCAGGTAAGACCCAGATGCAGACAACGTCGAAGTAACAACAGTTAATTAATCAAACAGGGGCAGGCAAAAGGCAGGTCAAGGGCAGGCAGAGGTTGGTAATCCAGATAGGTGGGGCAAAGGTACCTTACGGCAGGCAGGCTCAGGGCAGGCAGAATGATCAACACCGAGGAAAACTAGGAATCAGGAACAATCGAGAGACAGGAGCAGAGGGTAAAACCGCTGGTAGACTGGACGAAACAAAACAAACTGGCAACAGACAAACAGAGAACACAGGTATAAATACACAGGGGACAATGGGGAAGATGGGCAACACCTGGAGGGGGGTGGAGACAATCACAAAGACAGGTGAAAAAGATCAGGGTGTGACACACTGTTGTGACAATGACTTATTTGGTGGTAATGTCTAGGTACAGACATACTGGRCATGGTCTTACCTGAGAGAGAGAGAGAAGGTAGGTKATATTTTTACTCACTGTAATTGTATATTCATTTATCAAGTTTCATCAGAAAAAGAGAAAATACTTGTAACAAGCAAAATGCCATTCGGTATCAACAAAAGTTTCCTACAAAGCCCTTTGCACTGATGTTCCTGGAGAACCTCTTGCTTGATTGGTAGTGGGACAGGAGGGACGAGTCTGAGTCTTTGGAGGTTGTTAGCACTGTGTGGGAAAACAAACAATTTGTTACTTCAACAGTACACATTACAATGCAATGTCATATTACCGTATTCACCCGACTGTATCCTGTGCAAATGCCAAAAAAACGTTGATTTTGATTTGATAACATAATATAATAATWATTATTATTCTATCAATAATATTGATAGAATATGAGTACATTGTAAAGAGAACGTATGCATCAAATTGTATTAGTCACATGCGCCGAATACAACAGGTGTAGACCTTACAGTGAAATACTTACTTATGAGCCCCTAACCAACAATGCAGTTTAAAAAAAATAAGAGTACGAATAAGAAATAAAAGTCACAAGTAGTTAAAGAGCAGCAGTAAAATAACAATAGCGAGACTATACACAGGGGGGTACCAATACAGAGGCAATGTGAGGGGGCACTGGTTAGTTGAGATAATATGTACATGTAGGTAGATCTTTTAAAGTGAATATGCATAGATGATAGCAATAGAGAGTAGCAGTTGTGTAAAAGGGGGGCAATGCAAATAGTCTGGGTAGCCATTTGATTAGATGTTCTGGAGTCTTTTGGCTTGGGGGTAGAAGCTGTTTGAACCTACTGTAGTGGCGCGCCAGTACCACTTGGCATGCGGTAGCAGAGAAAACAGTCTATGACTAAGGTTGCTGGAGTATTTGACAATTTTTAGGGTGCACAATGCTCTCCAGGGTTGTGAATCACAATCAATGAACGGTTGACTACAGCTAAATGGGGGCTGGAAAGACATTACTACCAAATAAGTCATTGTCACAACAGTGTCATTTACATACATAGTATGTGATACTGTAACCAGTGTAACATGTGTCATGCTAATGTAACCATCCTATTACTTGATGGCCCATAGTCCACCAATATGTCATGCAGATGAGCAAATTGTTTACTTGACTGACCACACTAGATATTCATTCAGTTGTTCTGGTGGGTAGTTCACACTAGGTAGGAATCAATGCTGTATATAGGCAGTAAATGTGCTGAACAGGCAAACATAGCTAACTATTTTGGTCGATTACCAACAAAATAGTTATTGAATCACAAAGCATAACAAAAAATGCATACAACATTTCTCACTTCTCTTTCAGGGTTGGGGTTTGCACAGCCACAACTTGTATAGTCTCAGGTTCCCTCGAAATCAGATGATCTCCACCAATAAGCGTCTCCCTGAGAAATAAGATGTTACTGTATCAAACTTTATAGATAGATGCATTTTTTGGGGTGGTCCTGGGCTGGAAATGCTGTTGACCGCTAAAGTGGCTAGCATTATCATACACCTTGCCCCGAAGGCCAGCCCAAGGCGGTTTAGGGCTCAACCCCATTATTTTTGTTCAAAGTGAAAATACTACACAAGTATTGGGGCGGCATAGGAGCCACCACCATCTCCAACAGCAACCATGATAAAAGCCTCCATTTGGAATGTTAAAAAGGTTGTAATTCTAAGAAAGCATTCACAAGGATTACTGAAAAATACCACACAATTATACAGTTGCTGTGGGAGGACCCTGTCGAACTCAGTCGTCTTTTTGACAGTTATGTATTGGAAATGGTCAGAAGTCGTTTGCGATCTTATTGTATTTTATTTCTTGGAACTTTAACTTGCTAATTTGGAGCTACTCTAGGAAGGTGAAGATGTTTTGTTTTACAAACTTAAAACATTCTATCATATCCTTGTATCATTCTCCCTTCAATTTTCAACTTTATTGCTCCCTTAATCCAGACTTTACTACAAACAATATGGCATGATTGTTTACTTTTCATTTGTTACTAACTAGTCCAACACAATAACAACCTGTTTAGGAAACACAATAGGCGATTATGAGCATAAACTGCCGCAATTCATATTTAACAGGAGATTTTAATAGACTGCAATTTCCGTCCCAGCAAGTGTGTATAAAGTGAATAGTGCCGTAAAGGAAATTGTCTTTGCCTACTTTTTTGGGTGGGAAATATGTGGTAATACTACCAATTATTTCTTTTTACAGTCTTGAGAAATCCCAGAAGTCCAACTTAGTCAAAAGTGTTTAGCTTAAACTTGAATAATTGGCTCTCCTGTTGATGGTTCAGACCTCGACTGCCTGTTATAACGTGAGAGAAATCTGTCCCCATGAGAGAGATTTGCTTCTAGCTTCACATCTATAGCTCCATACAGCGCTACTGCATAAATTTGCTCCATATTTGAATTAACAATAGCTGAAACACAAACTTTGGGGGCTCCTAGGTACCCCTTTGAACTAATTGAGTAGACTTAAGCCCGTTTCACAGGGAATTCAACCGCAGCTTCAAAATAATGATTATCTTGCCTTATCTAACTGGCATGGCTTATGGTATGATGTTTATCATTCATGTCATATGGAAATGATATGTAGGCCTATGATATTTACACATGGGAAGTTTCCCTCCTATCATTAACTTGATAAACATTTGAATTATGTCATTCCAAATCTGAAATAGCATTTTGTCTCTATTATGAATCTGAAAAACATGTAAGTAAAGTTAGTAAGTAAAGTGCTCAAATTCCCCAAAGCAAGCATTTCTGTCCTTGAGAAATTCCTAAACATTATAATACATTTGTTTTGCAGTATCTCAAACTCACAATGTCTCAAGGCATTGTGGGAAATAAAATGTGTACTGGTCAAGTGATATATCTGTGGGAGGGATATTTTGACAGTTTGACATGAATGTGTTAGTTAACAGTTGTGGTAAAGTGCTACTATTCAGAGAAGAGACAGGTCTGAAACCTATGATCATTCCTCTTCTTATGCAGAACATTGCAAATGTGATCAACGTCTCTTAAAATGAACCTTGATATAATACTTTAAACCAATTCATCATAAGGTGTATGAGCAGTACTTGTATTTTGCTTTAGTGGCTTTGAATGGTTTGTTAAGTATGTTTAAACTTAATGATAGATGGTTCCTTACCCTGAAAGTAGCTAAAGTTTGTAGTGGCTGTTTAAAGAAAAGCTGTTTAAATGTATTATTTTCCCTCTGGCCCATAGACTACTCTCAGAGTGAGGAACCATCTAACATTAAACCAATTTCAACTTCAGACCAGATAATCCCTCTTTTGATATGTTTTTATTGCTAACGTGGATGTGTATTATTATTATATATTATAAAATACATTATTATTTAACACAAATATTTCAAAGTTCACTGGAGAAGGAATATAAAAGCTCTCTATCGCCTAAATTCAAAAGGGGCAAATGCACAAAACATATACTGCCGAAGGTTTAAGAAAACAAGGGTTTATTGTAAATTGGCTACAAACTGTCCTAGATGTTGGACATGAAAGATACAATAGCATCTGGCCTGAGGTAAAATCGCCTCTCGTAACAATCCTAAAAAGAATGAGTATTCTGGGAGAAAATGCTGATTATCATTAACATTGAACCGGTCCCTTTTRACCAACTCCATGTGGCAGGCTCTTCACATTCAATGAAATGGACAAATACTGGCACCTAAGCAAATGTCATTTGTGTGTCGGGGTGAGCTGTTGTGTGAAGCTGTGTGCCACGTAATGGAAAGTCTAATTGCGTGACACTACGRCTCATGACCTGCATTATAATACATCTATAGAGAGATTCTGGAATGTGCCACGAGAAAATTAATTAAATAGCTTTTCTTTTAATTACCTTTATTTAACTAGGTAAGTCAGTTAAGAACAAATTCTTATTTTCAATGACGGCCTAGGAACAGTGGGTTAACTGCCTTGTTCAGGGGCAGAACAACAGATTTTTACCTTGTAAGCTCGGGGATTCAATCTTGCAACATGTTGGTTACTCGTCCAACGCTCTAACCACTAGACTACTAATTTACAGCCTGGTGATGTCGCCAGACAGCCCAAAACTCCATCCCACCAAAACAGGCTGAAATTTTAGGCGGTCTGTGTTTTTAATTTTAAGCAATTTAAATGTGGTTATACCATTGTTTAACAGTTTTTGTTTAACATATAGGTTGTGTAAATCTTTCATTTTGCCACAAAGAAACAATATACTGAAATTGTAGTTTTTAGTGGGCGGCAGGTGACTGGGGACATAGCATAGCACCCAGAGAGGTCCTACCATTGTCAGGTATAGCCGCAGCAAGATATAACCAAGTGCCATGTCACTGCAGTGGCACTGAGGGCGGGACCTCATCGAAACAAACTGCTGACTCAACCATTTGAGAATGGTGACAAGTCCTTAACGAAATGGCGAAATGTGATGGTGACTGGCATTGGTGTTAAGTACCTCTTGACGCTAGGGGTCAGATTTTTTTTAAATAACGTTCCCAAGGTAAACAGACTATTTCTCAGGTCCAGTTCGTAGAATATGCATATAATTTACAGATTAGGATAGAAAACACTCCAAAGTTTCCAAAACTGTCAAAATATTGTCTGTGAGTATAACAAAACTGATTCTGCAGGCGAAAACCTGAGAAAATCTTCCTGGCCCGTCTTTCTTCCATTTAAATGGGTATCAACCAGATTCCTTTTCCAATGGCTTCCTCAGGCTGTGACCAGGTTTTAGACATAGTGTCAGGCTTTTATTTTGAAAAATTAGCGAGATTTTTCAAAACTAGTCAGGTGTCCTCTGATTAGTTCCTGCGCGCGAGAGGGTAGCTCTCCATTTTCTTTTTCTCTCTTATTGAATAGGTTACGGTCCGGTTGAAATATTATCGATTATGTTTGTTAAAAACAACCTGAGGATTGAATATAAAAAACATTTGACATGTTTCTACGACCATTACGGATACTTTTTGGAATTTTCGTCGAACGGAACGAGGCTTTGGTTTTCTGAACATAACGCGCAACCCAAATGGGTTGTGTAACCCAAATGGGCAACCCAATTTGTTGTGTAACTGGGAGTCTCATGAGTGCAAACATCCGAAGATTATCAAAGGTAAGCGATTAATTTTATTGCTTTTCTGACTTTCGTGACCAAGCTAACCAAGCTAATATAAGGCTACCTGTTCTAGCATTGATTGATACACTCACAAAAGCTTAGATTTATTTCGTTGCAAAGCATATTTCAAAATCTGACACGATAGGTGGATTAACAACAAGCTAAGCTGTGTTTTGGTATATTTCACTTGTGATTGCATGATTATATTTATTTTTAGTAATATTTTTGAATCTGATACGTTTGGGAATTTTCTTCTGCCTATCCCGCACAAACCTAGGCGGGCCTAACAGGCTTAAATAGACAAAAYTCAAGAAACACAATAAGGAACAGGTGCAACTAATAAGACCAAACGAACAGAAAAGGAAAAAGGGATCGGTGGCGGCTAGTAGACTGGCGACGACGACCGCCGAGCACCGCCCGAACAGGCAGGGGAGCCACCTTCGGTGCGAGTCGTGACAGGTTCGCTTAATATAAAGAATTTGAAGTGGTTTATACTTTTACTTTTGATACTTAAGTACATTTAAAACCAAATACTTTTAGACTTTTACTCAAGTAGTATTTTATTGGCTGACTAACTTTTTCTTGAGTCATTTTCTATTAAGGTATCTTTACTTTTACTCAAGTATGACAAGTTAGTGCTTTTTCCACCACTGGTGACTGGCAATGCTTAAGGCCCTGCTACACTATATCCATCGGGCGTCCGGTATTGTCATCAGCCGTCAGCAGTTGAGGAAATGCTTCCTTTGAAATCTATGAAAGCTGCTTCACTGCCCGCGTTGTGCTCGCGTTGCGTCATGTCKAATGGCAGCYTCCAAGCTCAAGAATAGCCAAGGTTAAATTCTTCATGTGTAACGCACGCGTTCATTTAATATTGTGAATTGAAATAACGTAGATTTTTGTTGCCTCGACTATACACCACTGGTTATTTTACTAAGATTTATGAAGTTAAGAAGCCAGCATCATCTAATGTTCCCTCAAAATTATCTCTAATGGGGAGTGATCTAAGTGGAGGTGATGAGGTCAGATTTTTCTTCAATTTGAAACGGATTGTCCTGTCTCAAACCCCATTTAACCCTTTCATGCGTGAGTTCCAAATGTCTCTAACGGTCGCCCCAGCGTGAGTTGTTTTATGCACGTGATGTTAGAACGTTCTCTCCAATTCCAGAATGTGATTGTTATGTAACAGTACATTTAATCTGCGCTGCCCTCAAACCAAAGCACGCCGCCTGTTTTATTTGTKAATTTTAAATTATTTTCTAAACAGTTTTTTATTTTATAATAACAGTTTGAAATGAGGTGTGTTCCGCCTCATTCATTCACATAAAAGTAGTCATTTTTACTTTTGCGTACCAATTAATTTTTGGGACATTTCTGACCCGGACAAAATACCCCAAACACTTCTCAATTGTTTGTGCAGTTCAAGTCTGCATACATTTACTCATCTGCCGTCCTGCATACACGTGTTCATATTTTCCACCTGTCGCCTGCATCGCAATCAAAGTTGTTTTCGTTACCAATAATAACTTTGGAAATGTGTGAGTTTCTATCAAAGTGCCTTATTACGTTATAATAGTTTCTGCATGTCGTGTTATGTCGTTTCTACTGTAGCATCATGTTTTTGTGTATATTCCCTGTAACCGCGGACACGCGATGTAACYTTACTCATTTCATAACATGTATGGTGTTATACTCAATGCTTAGGTATCTAGCTACAGTCTTATTAGCTCTGGAAAACAATGCTAATTGCGTCAGGGAAGTATTAGCATGTGTTGTATGTTGAAGCTACCCTGGCCTTATGACTCCCAAGTGGCACAGCGTCTCAGTGCTAAGAGGCGTCATACAGACACCCATCTTCAAATCCAGACTGCGTTTCTATCAAAGTAAGTGCCTAATTACGTTATAATAGTTTATGTGTCGTGTTATACCGTTTCTACTGTAGCTCACTGTGTGTATGGAGCATAATATATTTGTGTATATTCCTTATAACCGCGGACACGCTAGGTAACGTTACTCATGTTACTCACGTTAGGTGTTATATTCAATCGTGCTTATGTAGCTAGTTACATTATTCTATTAGCTCTGTAAAACAATGCTAAATGCGTCAGAAGTATTGGCATGTTGTATTTTGACGCTACCCTGGAAAAATTGAAAAATATCTTATACCACTTGGTCGTTTTCTGAGTGCATTCCACAAAGCTGTCTATCATGTCAGCCTTATCCACTGCCCCCATTTTGAGGTAATAGTCAAGCACGCAGTCTGGTTTGATGTTTCTCTGTCTGGTTTGTTTCTCTCTCCCGTCAGGTGGTCCACCTTCCCTGTGGCCGACATGGTTGCTGTATGGACAGTGGAGAGGACATGGACGTCTCGTTTGTCATGSCACTTTACTGCCAGCTGTTAACATTTCTTATTTTGTATAACGGGTCATTTAGGATGGCAGTAGCGTTGCTGATGAAATGCAGTCATAGCAGCAGAACTAGAAAGCAGTCTTGGGAAAAGAGGCTGGCAAAGAAGGGAGTTGCAAACACAGGATCTCTGCTCCAGTATTCTCTTAGAGAGTTCTTCTTTACTATCCCCATGAGAAGGACTGTCACCAGGAATGTATACATTTCACTAATTGTGGTTGTCCCCCCACTCCTGGTGTAACAGTATAACTTTACGTCCGTCCCCTCGCCCATACCCGGGCGCGAACCAGGGACCCTCTGCACACATCAACAACAGTCACCCACGAAGCATCGTTACCCATCGCTCCACAAAAGCCGCGGCCCTTGCAGAGCAAGGGGAACCACTGCTTCAAGGTTTCAGAGCAAGTGACGTAACTGATTGAAACGCTATTAGCACGTACCCGCTAACTAGCTAGCCATTTCACATCCGTTACACTGGCTCTCTCTTATCCTGTAGCTCCAAGGCATAGCGATTGGTCTCTACTATGTCTCCCACCAGCTCCTCTGTCAGAAACAACTTGAAGCACTCTGCCTCAGATGGAAATGGCAAGGGGCGTTGCACTCCAGACTGGGACTCAAAGCAAACAGCAGGGCCAGGAGGGGTGAAATGGCTGGCTGCCTTCCAGCTACCACAGAACTGTACTTCATCCACTGTCAGTCTGCCACCATCATCACCAGCATCTTCTAATGGAACTGGGACTTTGTCAGTGYACAAGGGGTCCTCAGATTCAGGGTTCTCAATGGCTACAAGGTTGGGGGGCAGCTCCTCACTGTCAGAATCTGATTCCTGACTTTCATACTCAGACTCAAAATCTCCAGAATTTCCACATTTGTGAGTTGTCTCCTTTTGAAAGTCATTGCTAATGCTACAGCTTAGCTCACTATCTACATACACAAACAACAACACTGAATGGCTCAGAGTGAGAGGGTACGTAGTTGACTTCCGGCACGCGCCACTTGTCTCAATAAATCACTATCAGAAAATGTTTTGTGTGGCAATTATTTGTGTATTRACTGTTTTATTCACATGTTTTCAATTCTAGGTGACAAATCATGCATTCCGATTCTTGCACAGATTGTAATGGGCACATATGTGTGTAAAATACTTTTTTGAAGGTTGTACTGATTATGATGAGCTAAGCTAATTCCAGCTGTGTAGTCATGTTTGTTGACATACATTGCATTCTGGGTTTCACGTAATCGTCTGTTTGACCAAAGATATTATAACAAAATGAGGTGAGTAAGAGTTCACTCATTTTTTGAGGACTTCCGGAAATGAAGGGTGGGATGTGAACGACAGTGATTGACACACCCCTTCAACATGCATACTATAAACAGACCAAACTCATCTTGTCTTCTCTTATTATCTTCGGTTTCTGTGAGGAACAAATGCATGGCTGCGCGCTGAAACGAATCGTCGGATTACTTTCGATTTCAAAAGTGTTTTACCTAATTATTTCGATCAATGGTGAGCTCACCCGTGATGTGATTAATTATACACAGTAATTGCTATTAGCTAATTCATATTGTAGTTTATGTCAGCCGAGAGTTAGAAAATATGACTGCTTGTGTTGGGTCAATCTTTCCTCAGTTAGCGCTAGGACAAATGTAGCCTACATTTTTCCGGTTAGGATGATTGTGTTATGCTATATATACTTCTGTGAATATCTGAACATTGCATCCCAAAATAAACTGCTCACATTCTGGACATAACTTTGTAAGGACTGTGTTTGTGTAAATAGTTTCTGAAAAAAGTGTGGCCAGCTCAAATGCTGATTGTTGCGTCATTCGAAACTGGCCGTTCTAAACGAGCGTTCTAAATGAGTGTTCTAATCACACGGGTGTGATCGTACGCTTCAGGGACCACTGTAGAACGATCACACCCGTGTGATGGTACGTGTGAAAGGGTTAACTGATGAGCTTTTGGGGGCCATAAGCAAAATCAATGGATGTCCCTGTCACGACTTCCGCCAAAGTCGGCTCCTCTCCATGTTCCGGCAGCGTTCGGCGGTTGACGTCACCGGCTTTCTAGCCATCGCCGCTTCATTTTTCATGTATCCATTTGTTTTGTCTTGCTCCCTGCACACCTGGTTTTCATTCCCCAATTTATCTTCATGTATTTATTCCTCTGTTCCCCATGTCTTTGTGTAAGATTGTTTGTGTTACGTGTATTTTGTCTATTTGTGTTTTTGTTACGTGCCAGACATTTGTCTATGTTCCGTGTTTTGGGCACGCTGTTTGTGCTTTTGATATTTTACCGGAATAAAGTGTGCGCCTGTTCACTTCACTCTGCTCTCCTGCTCCTTTGCCTCCAGTACACATCCAGTGACAGAATCTTACACCTACCATGGAGTCAGCAGGAGCAGGTACCCCGGTCAGAGGAGTTGAGGAACGCATCCAGGAACACGCGGCTATGCTACATCATCTCGGTGCCATGATGGATCGCGTTGTCCAGACTATGGACAGCTGGGAGAGACAGGAAGTCTCTCCAGCGCTTCGACCAGCTCAACCGGGGTTATCTCTACCCGTTCCGTCCGGATCCAACTCCAGTGGAATGCGTCTCTCCCTTCCCAGGGAGTATGTGCCAGGGGTTCCTTTTACAACTGGACCTATACCTGGCCACCATTCACCCAGCTCCCTCAGGAAGGGAGAGAGTATCCGCCCTCGCCTCATGCCTCTCGGGGAGAGCTCTGGAATGGGCAAACACCATGCGGGGAGAGGAAGACGCGGCGTTGGACCACTTCAAGGAGTTCACCCGCCYCTCCCGGGCCGTCTTTGATCATCCGCCTGAAGGTAGAGCTGCGGGGGAACGACTCTTCCATTTGAGGCAGGGGATGAGGAGCGCACAGGATTTCACGCTGGAGTTCCGGACCTTGGCCGCTGGAGCAGGATGGAACAACAAGGCCCTCATCGACCACTATCAATGCAGCCTACGTGAGGACGTCCGATGGGAGTTGGCCTGCAGGGATGCCACTATCACCTTTGACCAACTGGTGGATCTGTCCATCCGGTTGGATAACCTGCTGGTCATCCGTGGACGTCCTGAGGGGGCTTTGTCGGTTCCATCTACCAGCACTCCCGCTCCAGAGTCCATAGAGTTGGGAGGGGCTGTGCGTAGGGAGGCTGGAGGAGGGGCCTTCACGTGCACCATCGGTGGCCACAGAGGGCACACTGCCGGTCGGTGCCGGGTTGGTCCCTCTGGGAGTCGAGGCAGCAGGCAGGGCACTCTGACGTCACCCCAGGGGAGTCTGCACCACTCTCATCCAGAGTCCTCTGTTGTCCACCTGTCTGTGCCTGTTTGTTTCCCTGAGTTCTCCCCGCATTCCCAGCATAAGGCGCACTTCTTCACGAAACTGGATCTCAGGAGTGCGTACAATCTGGTGCGTATCCGAGAGGGAGACGAGTGGAAGACTGCGTTTAGTACCACCACAGGGCATTATGAGTACCTTGTCATGCCGTACGGGTTGATGAATGCTCCATCAGTRTTCCAATCCTTCGTAGATTAGATTTTCAGGGACCTGCACGGGCAGGGTGTAGTGGTGTATATCGATGAAATTCTGATATACTCTGCTACACGCGCCGAGCATGTGTCCTTGGTGCACAAGGTACTTGGACATCTGTTGGAGCATGACCTGTATGTCAAGGCTGAGAAATGCCTGTTCTTTCAGCAGGCCGTCTCCTTCCTAGGGTATCGCATTTCCACATCGGGGGTGGAGATGGAGAGTGACCACATAGCAGCCGTGCGTAATTGGCTGACTCCCACCACAGTAAAGGAGGTGCAGCGATTTTTAGGGTTTGCCAATTACTACCAGAGATTTACCCGGGGTTTGGGCCAGGTAGCTGCTCCCATTACCTCACTGCTGACGGGGGGGTCCTGAACATCTGCAGTGGTTGGTTGAGGTGGACAGGGCTTTTGGGCATCTGAGAGCTCTGTTTACCTCGGCTCCCGTGCTGGCCCATCCGGATCCCTCTTTGGCATTCATAGGGGAGGTGGACGCGTCAGAGGCTGGGATAGGAGCCGTGCTCTCTCAGCGCTCGGGCACGCCACCGAAGCACCGCCCCTGTGCTTTCTTCTCGAAGAAGCTCAGCCCGGCGGAGCGGAACTATGATGTGGGGGACCGGGAGCTGTTGGCTGTGGTTAAGGATTTGAAGGCGTGGAGACATTGGCTTGAGGGGGCTAAACACCCTTTCTTCATCTGGACTGACCACCGCAACCTGYYGTACATCCGGGCAGCTAGGAGACTGAATCCTCGTCAGGCWAGGTGGGCCATGTTCTTTACCTGTTTTGTGTTTACCCTGTCCTACAGACCAGGTTCCCKGAATGTGAAGGCAGATGCACTGTCCCGGCTGTATGACACGGAGGAGCGGCCCATGGATCAGAATCCCATTCTCCCGGCCTCCTGCCTGGTAGCGCCGGTCGTGTGGGAGCTGGACGCGGACATTGAGCAGGCGTTGCGTACAGAGCCCGCTCCACTCCAGTGTACCGTCGGGCGTCAGTACGTTCCATCTGCCGTCCGTGACCAGTTGATCTATTGATCCCACACATCACCCTCCTCTGGTCATCCGGGGATCGGTTGGACGGTCCAGGACCGCAGAAATCCACTCCGGGGGACTGGGCTGCGTTTGTGCCATGGGCAGAGATGGTGCAGAACTCGCTCCGCCACTCCTCCACTAACCTCTCCCCCTTTCAGTGTGTATTGGGGAACCAGCCGGTTCTGGCACCGTGGCATCAGAGTAAGACCGAGGCTCCTGCGGTGGCCGATTGGTTCAGATGCGCAGAGGAGACCTGGGAAGCCGCCCATGGTTAATTCAAGCAGGCCGCGCTGCGCCAAAAGACCAGCGCAGTGAGGCCCTGGTGTTCGCCCCAGGGGACAGGGTCTGGCTCTCGACCCGTAACCTGCCTCTCCGCCTGCCCTGCCGGAAGCTGGGCCTGCGGTTTGTGGGGCCATTCAAAGTCCTGAGGAGAGTGAACGAGGTATGTTACAGGTTACAGCTTCCCCCGATTACCATATTAACCCCTCGTTCCATGTGTCTCTCCTCAGGCCGGTGGTGGCTGGTCCGCTCCAGGAGTCTGACGTAAGGGAGGTTCCTCTGCCCCCTCTAGACATCGAGGGGGCCTCGGCGTACTCTGTCCGTTCCATCCTGGATTCAAGGCATCGGGCGAGGGGCCTTCAGTACCTCGTGGAGTGGGAGGGGTACGGTTCGGAGGAGAGGTGCTGGGTTCCGGTGGATGATATATTGGACACTGAACTGCTGCATGAGTTCCACTGTCGCCTCACCGTTGGAGCCGCGCGTCAGGGGGGGTCCTGTCACGACAACCGCCGAAGTCGGAATAAAGTGTGCGCCTGTTCACTTCACTCTGCTCTCCTGCACCTGACTTCGCCTCCAGTACACATCCAGTGACAGTCCCCTTGTCACGATCGTCATAACAATGAAGAGAGCAGGACCAAGGCGCAGCGTGATAACAGTACATCTTCTTTTTATTTGAAGACGAACACGAAACGAACACTGACAAACTATACAAAAACAACAAACGGCCGTGAAGCTATGGAACGAAAGTGCAGACACAAGCAACTAACGTAAAGACATAGACAATCCCCCACAACCTACCTAATGACTATGGCTGCCTAAATATGGCTCCCAATCAGAGACAACGATAGACAGCTGTCTCTAATTGAGAACCAATCTAGGCAACCATAGACATACAAACACCTAGACTGAACACTGCCCCATAAACATACAAAAKCCCCTAGACAATACAAAAACACATACATCCCCCATGTCACACCCTGACCTAACTAAAATATTAAAGAAAACAAAGATAACTAAGGCCAGGGTGTGACACCCCTGGAGGTCAGGGCCACTGGGCATGTGCCCTGCGTGGCCGGTCGGCATCCGGTCGGCATTCATGATTACAAAAAGTTTAGATGACTGGTTAGACTAACTTAATAATTCAAAAATTGTTAGCTGACATGGCTAATTGAGTGACTTTAAGTGACTGACATAACAAGAGAAAAATTGCTGATGCACAACCAAATGTAAAACTTGCTCGTTGTGTATTCTGCTATTCTAACTCTCAACAAGAAGTTGAGACCTCAACTGAGTTCCTGAGCAGCCTGGGGCCCTAAGTGACCGCTTATGTTGCTTTTGCCTGGAGCCAGCCCCGCTGATGACAACAGACCGATTGGATCACAATGACAGCTGGTTGAAAATACTGAGAATGATATGGTGTAAGGGGAAAATGGCAGACACTATTGTATATGGTATGTGTGAATATCTATCCTATTGAGTTAAACTTATTTTGATTTTGCTAGCCTCCACTTTAAATTAAGTTGACCTCACACCTGTATATTAATGTTGTCCTAACATTGTGATTACATAGAACTTTGTAAATTACTATTAATTATTATTGACAGATTTGTATACATTGCGGTGCTTTTAAATAACATAAAGAATAACAAATCCTGTATAACCTCACCATAATGTGCTTCGTATAGGTACTCAGCATTGAAATTAAACACTCAAGGAATGATACATTAAAACTTCCCAGCTGTCTTGTAATACTTCAAGCCCACATTACGAGCTGTAAATACCCTAATTATTTAATTTACAATGATGGAAGAGCAACTGGTAAATACTAAGTGCGAGTGTAGCCAGTGTTTGGTGAAGAGAGCACATTTCTGAGTTGGCAGAGTCATGCGTGGGATGGATTAGTGTCTTCATGTTTATTTCGCTTTAATAGGATTAGATTTTATAGATTTTTTGGGGCAATCCCCCTCCTTCAAATGCTCATCTGAGAACGGCTAGATAAATAATTTGGATTAAGAGTGTCGTCTTAACAAAATGGCAACCATATTGCTTCAAGATGATATTAGACTAGAATGTCTCTACAATATTGAAATGGGATGTTCTATATAATTGGGGATTTGTGAAAAAAGAGCTAGTTCTTTAATCTGAAAAGTTTTTTGATGACTAGCACAAAAGGAATATCAGATGGAATGGTGGGAAGTGGAGTAATTATGGCTGACAATAGGAACTTCAAAGTGATGTCATGTCAGCTTAATTGAACACCGTAAAGATTACAGTAGCAATCCCATGAAGATATTGGATTATATAGCTCCCAGTTCAGACCCAAATAACATTGATATTTTTTAAAGAACTAGTGCTGTGACTACGACAACAGATGTTGAACTCGCAAACACATGCATGAGCATATAAAAGAGCAACAAATATGACATCTCAACGTATCAAGACTGAGCCAACGCATATTGTCCTATCGCTATATTGGGGTCACATGTCCTGCAGTTACTTCTTACTCGAGTGCTCGGTGGTGCCAAAAATGTCTCAGTCTTCCCATATTTATGGGTGGATCACTGTCAAGGCAGAGGTTATAGGGATATCAAAGTCAATTCATTGACCTACTGTATCTGCTGACAAAGTCCCTGTGAAGCTCTGCGAGAAAGCAGAGAGGAATGCAACCATGTCCAGGTTTACAAGCATACCAACTGGATCGTCAGTCTTACCCATTCTTCTAATGGCGCCCTATCCAAATAATGGATGGAAGATGAGAGCAGGTTACATATAATTCATAATAATAATTTGTTCAGGGTTATTGTAAAATGAGACTTGTAAAATAAATGTTGTTTACAATCTTTGGATAGTCAATCTGTAGATACTCAACAAACTATTAATAGACAAAAATGTGTTGTAGCGTTTGATTAACCTGTGCCACATTGTATCAAACCCACAGCAATGTAACCAATTCTGTAATACTGGGTGGGACAGTAAGGCCATAATAAAGCCAGAACAATACTTGTATGAAGTCAATCACATTCCATCAAATAATGCCAATTTGCATGTGACATTGTCACAATACAACAGTCCCCCTTTAAAGAAAATAAATACAGAAACGTATGACTTGCAGCGTGAGTAAGATGAACAATTGTAAATGATGGGAAATCTGAATTAACACTTCAGCTTCTTTCATGTCACTTTGAAAATTGTATTTCTGTTTTATTGCTGACGAGCACTCATTTAATCTAACGCAGACAATACTAATTACTTTTTTCAGTGAGCGTGGAAAACATCTTACATGAGTCATATGAGAAGGAATTAAACCTCCCAACCTGAAATAATGAGGTAACAAATCTAGACGACACCGTAGAGGAGCAGTCCTTCATGATGATATGTTGTCGTTCTCATTGAATGAACATCTCATTGTAAAGGTATTTATTACCTATTGTTAATGCAAATGGTCGTACTGCATTGTCTTGGTACCAAATGTGGTGAGCCTTGATACATTTTATGTGCTTAATATAGGTGTGAAAACTGAAACAGAAAAACACCCGTTCATCAGAGGTAACTCCATTTTATACTTTTTACTAAATGGAACATTTCCAAGGGCCAATGGCACAGATATCTTTTGGACAGAGCACAGATACAATGGCTCTAGGCACCATCTAAACTGTAAGTCTATGCATTCCCATCACTTCAGATATATATTTCTTCCCTTTTTCTCTATTGCAAGGCAGCAAGAGCGCTCCCCTTGAACTTCAGACTTTTAAACTTTTGTCATATTTTACCGTTATCTGTATAAATTCCACTGACAGCCCGCAGATAAATTCAGAGCTGTCTTTGGCTGCAATGACAGCTCCCGGAAATCCACAGTGGCAAAAAATGTATTTTCAGAACATTTCCTATGCTGTGGGACATACTAGCTCTGAACTCCCTCTTGCAGTTACTCAACCTTGTAAGCTACATACAGATTTGAGATTTTTTGTACTAAAACTGGTCTATCACTGGGTGATGTTCAACAACGTATTGGTGAAATATAAATAGATAATTGCTATAGTTATTTGTTATAGCAATACAACGCAAGGCTTTGATGCAGTACGTGACATGATTTCTTAGGGGAAGTGTGTGTGTTTGAAGTAGAAACTGTTAGAGAGAAAAGAAGAGAATGAATGGGTGCTTCACAGTCCATTTACTACAGTGTCTCCTGGTCCAGAGAAAGAAAATCACCCACTATGTAATATGTCAAACCTGTGCTCAGGAGCCGTCACAATCCCTGTGACAGAGCTGCCTCACTTCTGACTTTCAAAAACTTTCCCAGGTATCACATACTTCATAACTCAACCATTATTTTCAGACTGGAGCGAGAGATGTCCAATGGGGAATGTCACATCTCATTTTACATAAGCATGCAACCGATCACAGTTGTCGGGTAGAATATGTTATGTCATAGTAAGAGATTTAAGCTGTCTTGGTAGTATATGGTTTCTAATAAATAAAGGTGGGTAGTGCAGTGCCTTGACGTTGTACTCAACTATAGCATACATAATTGTGTATCAACGCTGGTAGTAGGGCAGTGCAAGTGTACTTGAGCTTACCCTAGCCCAACTAGGATATAGCCAGAAGTACTTTAGCTACGTTGAGCTAGGGGAGTATCTGCTCTCAAAAGCCAAGATGTGCCACTCACTTGAGACACACACTGGTGGCGGCTGGAGGGATGACCCTCTCCCATGCACCAGAAACCCTAATGGCCAGTCCTGTCAGTCTCCCTCAGCCTCTTCTCAGACTTCACCCCCTCCTCCTTTTCATCCCCCTTTCCCTCCCTTCTCCAAAGCTGTCTTGCTTGCAATTTGTTTTCCCCTGGTCCCCAAGCTGAGAAAAGCAAAGTGTCAAGACACAGCCGCAACAGCTCCCTAATGGCTACATTCAGTGAAAGAGTAGCAACCAATGTGCACTGTTGTGTGCATATCAACAAACAGTAATTGCATTGAGCTAATGATACTGCTACAATCCCAATAAGTTCTATACAGCGTTTAGCTTGACTGCTATGATTGCCGCTGTCATAATAACCAACAACATTGCATTTGGTGGGAAATTGAGGGCACTGATATTGAGATGATTATAAAAGCACATATAATCGTTTCTAATAGTAAGCTTTGAATGTCTAGACATACTAACAATGTCTCTAAAGGGTAGGTTAATGAAACAATGAAATGTTCTTTCGTTAATTGATACTAGCAACCACACTCCAATAAAACTTTACCCAAATGCCTAACATTTCAAAAAGTCATTTTTCCCCAACACAGAAAAACATGAAGTACCAGTATAACAGTTTGCCACAGTGTTTATTTTGGCCAGCAAAGTCTACAACAAAATGCTATATGCAATGGATTCAGTTGAATGTAATTAGGTTTTTATCTACTAAATGGGTTAATGACTAGACCCGTAAAATGTCTGCAATGTTGTTATTATTGTTTTGAATGGACAATAAAAGTTACTTTATATACTTAGTGGCATTTAATAATGAGGTGACTCTCTGGAAAGTAATTATGTAATTGTAAATGGGGAAATAATGCCCCATTCTTGTCTTGCAAATGCAGTAAAATGTTTTATGCGTCACAAAACTTGAGACAAWGTTTTAGTAGAAAATAAACCAACAAACATTCATTTATTAGCAAGAAAATTATTATAATCAACAGACCATAATTCAAATGTATTATTTTGGCGCAAGCCTCTCCAAAAATAGCTGTCTCTTCAAAAGTATTTAGATAAAACCACATTTATTCTTGCTCATGCTTATATAATAAATGGTCAGATATGATTTCAAGCAGTTGGACTGGGAAAGAGAGAATATAATGTAAATTTACAGTAGACAATGAATTGAGGAATGACCTGCCATACTATTTTCGGAGACATGTTGAAAGAGTATTCCAAATCATGTACCACCTCGACCAGCTAATGTGTGTTTGTATTAATGTTCATACCCCAAATGAGGTTGATTAATAATTGCTCATTGATAAATAATTGATTGATAAATTGATTGAATTATTGAAGGATAGATACTCAAACTCCCATCTAATAAGTCTGGTTGTATTTACGCAGGTAAATTTTTTTAATTCGACCGTTTACATGAGGTATTGTATTTTGGATTACTTTCACCAAAAGCCTCGTAAAACACCACCGGGGAGTTGATTGATGCGGTATCGCAATAAAATAAATCAGCCATCCTGTGACTTTTATTGCTTTTATTGTTGTCATAACATATGGTCGCCATAAGCACCAAAACCACTGTTTCATCAAAAAAAAGTTGGAAGCAGCTGCAGTCCGTGCACGAGGGACTCGCCGTAGGTGGATGTTGAGAGGGACAAATGAATAGCGGAAACCAGGCATTCTGCCCCATGATGTCATGCTCCCATTGACTCCACGGCTAGCACGTGGAAGGCTGCTGAAGGTCTGTCAACCCTCATCGTTATTTGATGTGATGCATGCTTTGGAGAGCACCATGACCGCACAGTCGAGGAATGGAGACTAGTAGAAGGGGTCAAAAGGCTAAGTTCTTTGTTAACAACCAGACACGGAACCTTCTGAATTACCTCTTGTTAATCTCTGATATGGTGTTGACTGACCAAAGGGTTAAAAAGTTAGGTGTGAAGTTTAGGTCTACGCTTCACTTTTATCACAGTAGAATGTATAGACTTAATATACCGTAATTAGCTTAACTTTGGTTATAATGGGTAAGAGTTATGGTAATACTTTCAATTAAAGGTTACAGGAATTGGCATGAAATAATTTTCACAGCGAAAAAACGTTCAATGAATGAGTAGTAAAGGATTTGTTTTTCACTAATCCAGTGAGATTGTGCACTAACCTTTTGAGTTGGCAATTTTATTCAACAGCAAATATGTGCCTAAAGGCATAGGGTGGCCATATCAGAGCACAATTAGACAATGCATGCAGGAATTTACTGAGTACACCGTGTTAGGTGGATTCGGAATACCGAGCAGGATTCAAGCCAGGACCTACAATTCTCAACTAGATTGGGTGGCAGATGCTCAGGCATTTCTCCCAATCGATAAACCCAAGCAATGTTTATCCCTGGGTGTGTATAAACTTTTATTATGTTAAGTACCTGCGAGGATCTCCCTGTTTTCTCCACTTGAAGTGGTATTTGTCTCCCCAGTAATGGCATTAAAGTGTCAATCAGCATTTGAAACAATAACAAAGCATACTTACCGCCCCTGTTTCGGTAAAAAGCTGAGGGATGGGGCTGCAGAAATGTAACCACTCTCAAATTCATAAGCAAAGCTATGGATTCAAATCACTGACCATCCATTGACCATCCTGTAAATCTAAATGACTGTTGTAACCATGTTTTGTTCAGATGTTCTTTGTTTACAAACATTGGAGTTAAACAAGCTTATTTTTTGAGGTTCTGATGGGGTATGTCAGTTGAACTAAGCTTGTGAGACATCTATAAGTTATATTTAAGCAATAAGGTCGAGGGTCTGATATACCACGGCTGTCAGCCAATCAGCATTCAGGGCTCGAACCACCCAGTTTATAATCTTCATTATACCATGGGTATGAAGAAACATTTATTTTTACTGCTCTAATTACGTTGGTAACCAGTTTATAATAGCAATAAGGTACCTCGGGGGTTTGTGATATATGGCCAATATACCACGGCTAAGGGCTGTATCCAGTCACTCCGTGTTGCGTTGTGCCCAAGAACAACCCTRAGCCGTGGTATATTGGCCATATGCCACACCCCCTCGACCTTATTCCTTAAATATAACTTATAGATGCCTCACGAGCTTAGTTCAACTGTCATACCCCCATCAGAACCCAAAATATAAGCTTGTTTTACTACAATGTTTGTATACCATATACTACACCCCCTCAGGCCTTATTGCTTAAATAGTCAATGGGTACATTTATAAGTCCTAAAATGGATGTAGCAACTACAGATTGCCCATTTTAAGTGCCCATTCTTTCCCAGGGATGGCATTTAGCAGTATTGAGACTGTGATGTTAAGTTACTGCTCTTTAGCAGTATTGAGACTGTGATGTTGTCACTGCCTTGACTTTAATGCCATGTTGAGAGGAAATAAGGGAAAGAAATAGCCAGCCATCCCATTAACTCAATACTGAAACAGAATGAATTCATTGTGTGTGTTTGCAGGCATATACATATGTGTGTGTGTGTGTGTGTGTGTGTGTGTGTGTGTGTGTGTGTGTGTGTGTGTGTGTGGTGTGTGTGTGTGTGTGTGTTTGTGTGTGTGTGTGTGTGTGTGTGTGTGTGTGTGTGTGTGTGTGTGTGTGTGTGTGTGTGTGTGTCGCACTCACCAATGAAAAAACACAAGGTGTCTGCTTGTAGATGATGGAGTGTTACATGAAATCGCACACATTCTTCAGTGTCCCAGACGTATAAACACCTGTAAGGAAGTCGACGGAGAGGAAAAGGGCAAACGTTAACTCTGCCCCCACATTCACTAGTGAGCGTGGGAAGGCAAACACTTCAACATGTGTTTTCCCATACTGTCATCCCATAGTCATTAACCACATTGTGTACATTAGTGAAGGCTGGATGTCTTCTGGGGATTGCAAAAATCCCATAAAAATTCTCATTAAAATGGGGTAATCATGCTTTGCCTGAGGAGCAGAAGGAGATTGAGGAACAGTGAGGAATTCAGCTGCTCTACGTGCCTTTATGCTCCTGAGTGTTATAAACATTGATGAGATGTAGACCCCATGTGGTACAAGGGAGGAGGAGGAGGAGGAAAAGGGATGTTGCTCTTCCTCATCCTGTATTAGGTCATCCAATAATTAAGACGCTTCAGGTTGGGCATGTGTGTTAGCCGGGCTTGAGGTCCTGGGTTTGAACCTTGGTATGAGCAGTATCAGGAGGAAGCGGTACTCGCTAAGCAGGCAGCATGACGTCCACTTGCCAGTACTTACAAAACAATTATAAACAAATAGTTTTATAGGTTGCTCATTCACGTAGTAAGTCCTGCAAGCAGTGCAAGCAAACAGTGCAAACAGCCACCCTTTGATTGTACTGCTAGACTAGACTGTCCAATCCACCTACCATTTACATAGAGAGAATCATTTTGGGTAAGAGCACGTGTTTGGTCCCCAGGAAGAGTAAGCTAATGGGGATCCCTAATAAATACAAATACATGAATCTTGAGTCATGTTAAGTTGTTAACCAGTCGCACCACCAAAAAGCTAGCTTTTCTGCAGTGCAAGTGGAGACAGTTCAGGCTGAGGTGAGTTTTACAGATCCTCATCTGCTACACAAACAGGTCTAAAAGTTGTAAATACACTGTATTTAGATAGATTGAACAAAATGTCAAGTGAAATCAGAAGTTATCAAAAAGGATCGTAAATTCAAAAGGAAGGAAGCTGCAGTGTAAAATAGTGTTGTGACTTTTTGTTGGAATGCCACATTTCTGGAGATACTTAAAAGTCACCCATCAAGGATAAAATGAACCCTGGACCGGTTAGACATAGTTAGATTTTGCATTAATGATCTGATTGGTTGGAAATCGGACATCAATAATATTATCCCAATCTGTAACTGAAGAAAATACATTGTCTATCTTATGATCCGTGGGATATTAAACATAACCACACGGCAATCTTAGTCATGCATTTTGTGTGGCCAGTGTCAAGAGGAGTAAATAAACGAGCTGATGACACTCACTAAATTTGCGGGTTGAGCAACGAGCAATAATAAACTTTTACCTCATGCAAATACGGCGCCTGAAAATACGTTCCACATGAAACAGACTTCCCACAGCAATTTCCCTACTTATTCCCCGCATTCTGACATTTCACGTTTTCCTGTTTACACAGGCCCCATGACTTTGGATATCGGGGCCAGGAATAAAAATGGTAGGAAATGTATCCTACCACCTCAGTTTATAGTACTGTAAAACCTATTCCCACCTATAAAACTATTTTGAAACCTTTATAAGTCCCCCATACAAGGCAAAGCCTTAGAGGCTATCAATGGTGTGAGACAGAGCCAGACAGCTTAAATCCATCTTGCGCTGTGCACTCCAACCTTTCCTGACAAAATGCAGCGGTACAAACGTGGATCATTTCTCAACTTAGGGAGTGGAATATGGACCCCACTTTTATAGGGCCTGGACGTGGCCGCAAGTTATACAGACAAGGCAAGGTTAGGGGAGGTGCAAATATATGTTCTTAAGAAATATTGTAAATCAAATATAACTCAAAACTCAACATGTACTGTATAGGACCGTGATAGGTAGATCTGTCTGTCTCTCCCTCTTTCTCTCTGTGTCTCTGTCTGTGCCAGTCTCAGTCTCTGTCGGTCTCTGTCTGACTTGTGCACAAATTATAGACATTTTGCATTCATCAAACTAATGGTATATGGGACCATATCAAAAGGGCTAATAATTGTGCAGTTAGGTGGGGATTCATTAGTCATCGTCTGACTCTATCAGGAGAGCAAATCTCAGTCAAGATTTTTTTTGAATGAACATCCTTGGGTGCCCAGTTGCTCCTTTTGTGTGTGGAAGATGACAATTGCAATCAAAAGTCTTCAGATTTCGAAAGGTCTTGAGGGCCAAACCGCAGGGAACCCATATTATTTTGCGAGGGGCCTTTAAGTGCTTGACAACTGACATTAATTACAGTACATACAGTTCCTTTAAATTGTGCCCAATTATGCAGCGTATTTAATAATGGTCCGCAGATGCCAAATGCAGAGATGATAAGTAGATTGATAGGTGGATAGATTGGTGGAACATCCTTTTGTGCTCTGCCCAAAATTAACACGGCAATTATTGCATTTTATAGCTCGCGAAGGAAAGGCTAACTTTCACATCACTCTCGTAAGCCCCAATAGGAAGGGAAAACCACTCGTAAATCAAGTTGGCCTTTTCCCATAGAGAACCACACACATCCAAGGCCGCTATAAACGCTCAAGACATTAAAGAGGGGAATCTGGATGCCTTAAAACTGTTAAATTTATGGTTGTACATTTATAATCTCATTGCTGTGGTGGGGCTCCCTATTTTATAGTGATTGATTTCACTCGTCTTCTCTTCTACCTCCCATTACTAGACAGAGAGAAGGGAGTTGGCTAGAGCTGCTCATGCAATATTCAACAGTATATACCCTGTTCATCCTAGGATAACTGAATTAATAGTCAAACTTTGAACCTTTGACATTGTTATAGTTTATTAAGGCTGTATTAGTTTATAAGACGTATACACTTTACATTAAAGTATGCTTAAAGGTAGTAGTTTATGAAGTGTTAATCCTTTAAAAACCCTTGTAAGTATATTTTAATGTAACGTGTTATGGTCAAACTAAATCAGGAGATAATTTGAACAATGACAAATGTACAGTATAATATCAACGTATGTGGCATGGTATTTCTACTCCGGTGGGCGTCTACAGGAGTTAATGACCTCATGTCATTCAGTCATGTTAGTTTTAGAAACTACCTTGTTTGATCAAAACCATTGGGGAGAGGAAATGTGTGGCTTGGGATCTTTTAAGGAAACCCAGGGAGGGTGAAAGCTCACCAGCTGTATCATTGTTTTCTTTAGGAAGAGAAGGTGTAAGAAATGGTGTACGAGGGTGGGAAGGTCCTATAGGTTGTTTGCTCGGTCTAGTTGCGGCCAAATATATTGGCACCCTTGCACTTTACCTAAATAATTCCCAATTTTCTTTTAGGAAACTTAGGTTTACAATTTTTATTTAGAAAACAAAGACAAATAGCATAGACAGTATTATTGGCACCCCGGAGCTAGGACTTGGTTGCACCCCGGAGCTAGGATTTGGTAGATAACTGCAAACCAACGACCAAATGAAACCTTCAAAGAAAATAACACCCTCCATACAATCAAACATGGGGGAGGTTCGATAATGCTGTGGGGTTGCTTTGCTGCCATGGGTACTGGGGTCCTTGAATGTGTGCAAGACATGAAATCAGCAGATTATCAATGTGTTTTGGAGTCCAATGTTCAACCCAGTGTCCAAAACCGGGGTCTCTGTTGGAGGTTATGGGTCTTCCAGAAGGACAACGACCCCAAACACACATTGAGACAAGATCTGAATCACATCCATAACCTATGGTGAGAGCTGAAAACAGCAGTTGGCACCCCTCAAAACATTGACGAATTAGAGCGGTTTGCTGCTGAAGAGTGGGCCAAATTCACAGTAGAAAGATGCAGCAAGCTCATTGACGGCTACAAGAAGCATTTGTTGGCAGTTATCTTGGCCAAAGGCGGTGCAACCAAATACTGTACTAGCTCCGGGGTGCCCATAATTTTGTCCAAGCCATTTGTCTTTATAAGTTTACAAAAATAAAATTGGTTCTAAAATGTATTTAATCTATTGGTCAGATTGTTGACGATGATATTCTACCCGTTTCCCAAGTGAAGGTAGATTATGGTTTGACTGATTCTTAATTTTTGGCATATCTACAGCTTAAAACCGTCATATACACGGTTTGTAAAAGGGAGGATGCTGAACCTTCCTCTGGTACAGTGTTAGATCAGAACCTCAGGAAAGCTGTCTCCATAAGAGGAACTGTATCAGGCATTTATAGACTTTAGTTTRCCCCCCCATCCCAAACGCATATTCCCCCATTCAGGTAGCATGGGAGTGTGACCTGAACACTTCTCTCAKCCCATCGCAAATGGACACTATTTGGAGAAGGTGTCTGTCCACCTCAAAATTAGTTAGGTATAAGATAATTAAGTACAAGATATTGTGTAGATATTGTCTATATCACCCCTGTACGTATTTCAAAGATGGAATAAAAATCTAATTTATGCTGGCACAGTTGTGGTAGCAACAGCTTTCACTGCCCTGCAGCTAAAACAGTTTGATTAGAAGTTATTTCAGTTTTGTCCGAAATGTTTTATGTTGAATTTCTAAAGTGTCCTATCTCATGTTTACTTGGTCAAAGTCCAGATAATATATACTGTCTAATGTTAAGAATCGTTTGTTATCATTGGGTTGTCTTTGAGTCATGATAGTCATTCTTCTTAACTGGAAGGAACATAAGACAACCTGCTTTTCTGTGGACTGCTGGCTGGAAGAATACTTAGACCTTTTGTACAGTTGAAGTCGGAAGTTTACATACACTTAGGTTGGAGTCATTAAAACTTGTTTTTCTTGTTAACAAACTATAGTTTTGGCAAGTCGGATAGGACATCTACTTTGTGCAAGAAACAAGTAATTTTTCCAACAATTGTTTACAGACAGATTATTTCACTTATAATTCACTGTATCACAATTCCAGTGGGTCAGAAGTTAACATACACCAAGCTGACTGTGCCTTTAAACAGCTTGTGAAATTCCAGAAAATTATGTCATGGCTTTAGAATCTTCTGATAGGCTAATTGCATCATTTGAGTCAATTGGAGGTGTACCTGTGGATGTATTTCAAGGCCTACCTTCAAACTCAGTGCCTCTTTGCTTGAGATCCTGGGAAAATCAAAATAAATCAGCCACGATCTCAGAAAAAAATTGTAGACCTCCACAAGTCTGGTTCATCCTTGGGAGCAATTTCCAAATGCCTGAAGGTACCACGTACCACGTTCATCTGTACAAATAATGGTACGCAAGTATAAACACCATGGGACCATGCAGCTGTCATACCGCTCAGGAAGGAGAAGAGTTCTGTCTCCTAGAGATGACCTTACTTTGGTGCAAAAAGTGCAAATCAATCCCAGAACAACAGCAAAGGACCTTGTGAAGATGCTGGAGGAAACAGGTACAAAAGTATCTATATCCACAATAAAACGAGTCCTATATTGACATAACCTGAAAGGCCGCTCAGCAAGAAGAAGCCACTGCTCCAAAACCTCCATTAAAAAAAGCCAGACTACAGTTTGCAACTGCACATGGGGACAAAGATCATACTTTTTGGAGAAATGTCCTCTGGTCTGATGAAACAAAAATAGAACTGTTTGGCCATAATGTTGGAGGAAAAAGGCGGAGTCTTGCAAATCGAAGATCACCATCCCAACCGTGAAGCACGGGGGTGGCAGCATCATGCTGTGGGGGTGCGTTGCTGCAGGAGGGACTGGTGCACTTCACAAAATAAATGGCATCATGAGGGACAATTATGTGGATATATTGAAGCAACATCTCAAGACACTCAAGACATTCCAGTCAGGAAGTTAAAGCTTGGTCGCAAATGGGTCTTCCAAATGGCTTAAGGACAACAAAGTCAAGGTATTGGAGTGACCAACACAAGCCCTGACCTCAATCCTATAGAAAATTTGTGGGCAGATCTGAAAAAGAGTGTGCAAGCAAGGAGGCCTACAAACCTGACTCAGTTACACCAGCTCTGTCAGGAGGAATGGGACAAAATTCATCCAACTTATTGTGTGAAGCTTGTGGAAGGCTACCCGAAAGGTTTGACCCAAGTTAAACAATTTAAAGGCAATGCTACCAAATACTAATTGAGTGGATGTAAACTTCTGACCCACTGGGAATGTGATGAAAGAAATAAAAGCTGAAAATAACCCTTCTCTCTACTATTATTCTGACATTTCACATTCTTAAAATAAAGTGGTGATCCTAACTGACCTAAGACAGGGAATTTTTACTGGGATTAAATGTCAGGAATTGTGAAAAACTGAGTTGAAATGTATTTGGCTAAGGTGTATGTAAACTTCCGACTTCAACTGTACATGGAATGTGCAGCTTGCCTGCTCTAGGACTTCAATTTAGGTTTACATCGTCACTGGTACACTGTACGCCAGTTCTTGGACTCTGGAAATGTACACATGAAAGTTTGAATCCTATAGTCTGTACTTGAATATCTGCCAGTTACAAAATTGTATGAAAAGAAAACCTTGTAACTAATGTTCTTGACTTTCATATGATGCACTACCCTTCCCTTCCCCAATTGTTGCTATCTGTATGTACTGTCATTCATGTGTCGTTTCTATGCTGAAAAACAATAAAAACTGTTAACAGTAAAGAAAATCCAATAAAGTATGGAGACCAGAAGTTGTTTTCAATTTCAACGTATTTTTTAAGAAATAGGGAATTATTTAAGAAAAGTGAAAGAGTACCAATATTTTCTTAAACAACTGCAACTGTATGGTCTCCTGTGATGTTTGTTGAAAGGTCTTTCTTTGTCAAAAATCTTTGATAATGGCATAGGAACACATCTGAAATGAGCATCACAGGCATAGAAGTCCACAGGGCACAAAAGCCTATAAGCCTCGCTTCACACGTAGATGTGTTATTACTTATAACTTTTTAACAGTCCTGCCTCAATATACCCAACAAACAGAAGCCAAGCATAATATTTAAACCCCAACTAAGTCTTTCCAATTCACCACATATGCAATTACGGAAAGTTTTTTTGAGAGGAGGTTAGCTAATGCGGTTTGTTTTGGCAGTGACTATTTTTATGTCAACTAGGTGTCAGGTGACACACACCATCTTGGTGACAGGGCACTGAAACCTTTAGAACTTGTGACATTGTCTGTGCCAGCAAGGTTTCTGCTTTACCCACCTCCACATAACCTGAAACAGAACTCTGAAATGATATGCTTTTGAGTTTTTCCTTAACTCTTACTCTTTTCCCAAAGAAGGGAAAGTGTTAGGGTTAAAGGAAAAAGTCAAAAAGTTCTATATTTTCTTGGACATTTTGCAGTCTACAAATCATCCAGTAAGTGTGAATGGTAAATAGACATAGTATATAGCTACATGAAAATGCCTTGTGACGGTTTGAGACAAATTCAGAAAATGTGGACATTTGACTTTTGGTCAACATGTCCTTTCTTATGCAGTATGGTATTGTAAAAAGGGCAATATCTGATGTAACATGGTTGCTATTCAGACAAATAATTGTGTCTGGGATTTCTTTCCTCAGTAACCCAGTCTTGAATAATATCAAGACTGCAGTGGTGTAAAGTAACTACTTAAGTACAAAAGTATTTTGGGGCGGTATCTGTACTTTACTATTTATATTTTTGGCCAACTTTTACTTTTACTGCACTACATTCCTAACAAAACGATGTACTTTTTACTCCCYTACATTTTCCCTGACACCCAAAAGTACTTGTTTAATTTCAAAAGCTTAGCAGGACATATCAGTTATCTCTACTCCCTCTGATCTGGCGGACTCATGATCTGGCGGACTCAACACAAATGRTTAGTTTGTGAATGATGTCTGAGTGTTGGCGCGTGGCCCTGGCTATCTGTAAATAAATAAAAACAAGAAAATTGGGCCGTCTGGTTTGCTTAAAGAGCGACTYCCTTTAAAAAGCATACCTTTGGAAATGGCCTACTGTGTGTGGCATCGATATGGGTCAGAAACAGTTATTCAAGTGTGAAAATTGACTAGAAAGTGTAAATAGGATAATTTTGGTCATAAAGTCAGTCTGGTCTAAAACGGAGTTTGGAACGTCCATGCGTCACACCAGGTAAATGAAGGTTGGGTTTTGATTTGATGATGTCCATTTTGCCCACTAACATGGTTGTGAACAGCTGCGGTGATTGCTCTCTATCCAATAGCATACACAGTGAAAGTGAGACAGACCTGCCCAGCAGCTCCCACGTTGCAATTTTTTTRACTTGAGAAATAATGSACCAAACACCTTAGATAGATGCAAAATTGCACAACTAAAACATCCTCGGCCAAATTGTCAAAATTAATTGCAATATTTCTTAAACTTACAGAAGGTGAACAATTTCTCCAAAACTAAATATTAGTGTTAATATTAGCTGGCATGAGTCTTTATWTCAACATTATTGCGTTTTGATGTATTTCTGATACCTTTTCAGATCTTTTCTGGTAGATGTATTCGAAGACCTTCATCTGTTTTATCTAGAAATCAAAGCCTTTACATCCCAATGGGCAAAACCTGGTTGAAACAGTGCAATAAAATGTTTTACGAATTTTTACTGACCAGAATATGACATCTTTTTCTGACCACCATATGACCAGTTGGTCATAATTGTAACCTCTATCTGACCAGCTGGTCATAATTCTGACCACTATATTATGTTCTATATTATATACTGGTCATAGTTAATACCTCATTATACCTGGTGATGACCACCTGACTACAGCTTATTACCTAATGTAAAAAGTATTGCAGAGGCAAAGTTGAATATTGAAAACATTGTTAATTTTATTTATATTTCCATAGGCATCAATTAAAGTTTAAATCTGCAACATATTCTTACATTTAAAATAGATCAATGGCAAAAACAAATCTACATCACCATTTTTTCTACATCTGCATACAGTAATTGTTTCATAATTCACCCACAGACATTACATGCATATTGCCCATTGCTTTTTTTGAATTTATGATTAATAAGTGTGGTGTAATGGGGTAAATCCTCATCAAGGTATCACGTCTGCTCCCGCTCTTCCCCCCCTGGCACTTGAGGGTGCCAGGATGCCCTGCATCACTCACTCCTATCATCCATTACGCACACCTGCCTTTCCTCGTCATGTGCATCAGCGATATTGGACTCACCTGGACTCACTCATCACCTGTTATTACCTKCCCTATATTTGTCAGTTCCCCAGGTCTGTTCCCCGCTTCTGCATTAATTGTTCATTGTCTTTGWTTTCTTGTATGCTGACGCTGTTGGTGTCTCGTTCCATGTCCGTTATTTATWAAATGTWTTACTCCCAGTACATGCTTCATCTCTCCAGCGTCAACTCATGTGACACAAGGACCTCTGAGCACAGAAAGCGATCTGTAGCYTAGTGGCCCTCTTGAAGAGTGGTGTGATGGATCAGATCTGCATTGATGAGAATCAGTGCATTACAACTTTATCAATTTAAAATAAATATATAACTAGAAAAGGACATTCCTGAATAAACTTTGTGGACTCAGCTGTCTAAAAGTATTTCCATGGTGCTAGTTGAAGTTTTTGACAGTTATTGCTTAGAGTTGTCTTCAAAAAAGTATAACTTGCTCTTCTACTTACTTTGGGTCTTCCTCCACCACGGCGGTAATAGGCATATTTTAGGACTTTCTAGAGGGCCCGCAACACATCAAACTCCCTAGTTTTTTGGCTTTCCATGACACAGTGATTTCACAGTCTARGCAAACTGAGTTACGYAGCTCAGTTTGTGTCGGCTCAAAATTCAGCCGCACAAAAGTACGTAGACTGTGCAGAGGCCTTTGGAGTAAGCAGAAAAAGAGAAGAAAATAAATAAATGATTGGCATAACGTGGGCATYCAGGACARGACAGAACAGTACCGCACAGTAAAATATCTTTAACAGGATCCACAAAAAAATTCTCACATTACTTACCAACGGCAATGGAGCACACATGAGCGGTAGCAAAGGAATGTTTGCTCCTTTGTACCTTCATATTGAGGTGGGATATGAATTAATTGGTCATCAAACTGAAACATTTTAAGAAAGAGTATATAAAAATTACAGTAGTTTTATAATGACAATCTCTGTTTTAATATTCAATAATATTTAATATTTAATATTCAAACAACACTGCTCCATAATCCTGAGGACATTGTCCTGGATACAAGATGGCGCCGGCAGAGAGAGCTGCCTTGCTTCTAGCTCTTAGGAAACTGTGCAGTATTTTGTATTTTTTATGTATTATTTCTTACATTATTAGCCTAGAAAATGTTTTGTGTTATTACATACAGCCGGGAAGAACTATTGGATATCAGTGTGGCGGTAACTCACCAGCACTACCAGCWTTACGACCAGGAATACGATTTCCCGAAGAGGATCCTTTGTTCGCACCRACCAGGGCAATTGAACTGATWCCAGAGGCCGACCCAAAACAACGCRGGGGAAGGAGAGGTACTTAGAGTGGTCTTCTAGTCCGACTTAGGAGGCACGCACACCACCCACCGSTTCCGAGTATATTACTCGCTAATGTTCAGTCTCTGGATAATAAAGTTGACGAGCTCAGGGCGAGGGTTTCTTTCCAGAGAGACATCAGGGATTGTAACATACGCTGTTTCACGGAAACATGGCTCTCTCGGGATTTACTGTCTGAGTCGGTCCAACCAGCTGGGTTCTCAGTTCATCGCGCAGACAGGAATAAATATCTCCCTGAGAAGAAGAAGGGCGGGGTGTATTTTTCACGATTAACGACTCATGGTGTAATTGTGATAACATACAGGAACTCAAGTCCTTTTGTTCACACAACCTAGACTACCTCACAATCAAATGCCGACTGTATTATCMCCAAGATAATTTTCTTTGGTTATAGTCACGGCCGTGTATTTCCCCCCTCAAGCCAATACCACGACGGCCCTCAAAGAACTTCATTGGACTTTATGCAAACTGGAAACAACATATCCTGAGAGGGCATTTATWMTAGCTAGGGATTTTAACAAAGCACATTTGAGAAAAAGGCTGCTAAAGTTCTATTGACACATAGACTGTAGTARTCGCGCTGCTAAAATACTTACTCTAACGACCACTGCTACTCRAACTTCCGGGATGCTTACAAGGCCCTCCCCCGCTCTCCRTTTGGCAAATCTGACCACAACTTAATTTTGCTCCTCCCTTCCTATAGGCAGAAACTCAAACAAGAAGGACCTGTGCTACCCTCACAAGGCTGCCGGSCCAGACGGCATCCTTAGCCGCGTCCTAAGAGCATGTGCAGACCAGCTGGCTGGGGTGTTTACGGACATATTCAATRTCTCCCTATCCCAGTCTGCTGTCCCTGCATGCTTCAAGATGGCCACCATTGTTCCTGTACCCAAGAAAGCAAAGGTAACTGAACTAAATGACTATCGCCCCATAGCACTCACTTCAGTCATCATGAAGTGCTTTGAGAGACTAGTCAAGGATCATATCACCTCTACCTTACCTGCCACCCTAGACCCACTTCAATTTGCTTACCGCCCCAATAGATCCACAGAATGCAATCACCATCACACTGCCCTATCTCATCTGGACAAGAGGAATACCCATGTAAGAATGCTGTTCATTGACGAGGCCCTGGGTCTGAACCCGCCCTGTGCAACTAGGTCGTGGACTTCCTGACTGGCCGCCCCCAGGTGGTGAAGGTAGGAAACAACACTTCCACTCCGCTGACCCTCAACACTGGGGCCCCACAAGGGTGCGTGCTCAGCCCCCTCCTATACTCCCTGTTCACCCATGATTGCGTAAGCCATGCACGCCTCCAACTCAATCYTCAAGTTTGCAGACGYCACTACAGTAGTAGGCTTCATTAGCAACAGTGACGAGARGGCCTACAGGGAGGTGGTGAGGGCTCTGGGAGTGTGGTGCCAGGAAAATAACKTRTCACTCAACGTCAACAAAACAAAGGAGATGATCGTGAGGGAGCACCCCCCTATCCACATTGACGGGACCGCAGTGGAGAAGGTGGAAAGCTTCAAGTTCCTCAAGATACAGTATATACTGTATTKTATTCTACTGTATCTTAGTCTATGCCACTCTGACATTGCTCGTCCATATATTTCTATATTTTTAATTCATCATTRGTTTACTTAGATTTGTGTGTATTGGGTATATGTTGTGAAATTGTTAGATATTACTTGTTAGATATTACTGCACTGTCGGATCTAGAAACACAGGCATTTCACTACACCTGCAACAACATCTGCTAAACACGGGGATGTGACCAATCAAATATGATTTGATTTGATTTGACATAGGTTCCGCCAATTGAGGACAGTAAAAAAAGTAATTGCAAAAATTTGAGTATGATTAAAGAGACAATAAAGTGACAGTAAAATAATATAACAAATATTGTTAGAAATGGGTGTAATTGTCAAATAATTTAGTTCAAAAACGTATGTAGTAACTACTGTTTTCCCCTTTAAGGTTGGAACCTCCAGCAGGCAGAGAGGCAAAAACCATTTGTTCGCCAGCTCAGGGGCAAGCTGCACTGTTCACAGCTCTGTTTAATGTTCAATGTCATTTTATTGCTGGACTTTCTAAAACTTAATGTACAGTATGTGTATTGTTTTAAAAATGCAAAAATAATAGGGAATGTATGATTTAAACATATCTTTAATATTCATTTGTTTTAGCTGTTAGTGATAATTCCCTAAGTGTAAATACTTTTTTGTTTACATAATTAAGCCTTTGTGTATGTGTTATGAATGACCGAAGGTGTCTCACTTCAAACAAAGTATTACAGGACACAACATAGTGTCAATAAATAGGTTTTTAACGTTCTGCTGATTTATGAAGGTTTTCTAATGATGGGTTTGGGTTTGAAGAGGTATTTAAATTGGTTGATGGACCTGCAAAGCTTGTGGTGTGTGTGTGTGTGTGTGTGTTTGTGTGTGTGTGTGTGGTGTGTGTGTGGTGTGTGGTGTGTGTGTGTGTGTGTGTGTGTGGTGTGTGTGTGTGTGGTGTGTGTGTGTGTGTGTGTGTGTGTGTGTGTGGTGTGTGTGTGTGTGTGCGTGTGTGCGTGTGTGTGTGTGTTGTGTGTGTGCGTGTGTGTGTGTGTGTGTGTGTGTGTCAGAGCCAAGATGATTTGGAGTAGTCCAACCTGAGACTACTGCACCAGGTATTCCTCTTCTGTTCCCATGCTGGAGACAAGGGCTAGATTACAACATGCTACAATTGTGCAAACATTTTGTGGTTGYTCTTTCAGTGGGAGTGGGTGAATGTGTCAAAGACCTGACTAGGCCAAGCACCGCACGGTATGGCTTATTTATATTGTTGTGTTTTTGTACTGAGGAATATGTAACATGCTTCAAGAAGAAAGACACTTTGAATGTCCTTATGTTGGGGGTTTTCATCAAGGTAAGTGCTTCTTMMTGCATCATCCCCAGGCTATTGCACACATAGCATATATAAGCCTGGGATATCAACCATTCAAAGTTAACCGTAATGGGGGTGACCATTTAATTTTATGGGAGTGACCTTAGTGAGTGAAGTATTTGTCATCATTTCCCATGGTCGTCACRAGTTAACACAGCTACAAAGTCATTATTATGGCTTAACCCTGCCCATTTCCACAATCGCTCTTCTTAAAATTGTATTTTAAACCTAACCCTTACTAAGGAAGGCCACGTTTGATGTGTCTGGAAACGAGATTAGCTGTAATGTGAATAACATGACTTTGCTTTAGAGCGTGTGCCACCCTTCAGCGCAACATGTCACCCTTTATAAAGCACATGTTTATCATACATGTGACATAGGGGCTTATGTCATATTTGACATGAGTGATTATGTCACACGGTTATGCCACATTTATGAACCATTTCTAAAGCATGACATACGTTTAAAGATGCTTTGTAACACATTTATTTAGTGCTTATGAAGGCAATTAGGAAGGCTTTATGACGCCTTTAGAAGCTTAACGTCATTTAAGCGGAACCGATCAGGGTCATAAATAACCTTGGGTTTAAAAATGAAGTTTATTCATTCATTTAGCAGCAAAACAAAAGAAGAAATATCTGATCGGGCACGTGCCCTTGTGCCCCCTAGGGGCATGATGCCTCTGGGCCGGATTCAAACCCATGCTACAGCTGTATATGTGTCCAGAGGAAGTGTCTTCAACTACTAGGCCGCCCTAGTGCAACTCTGACAGATGTTTTCAGTTTCCGTTGGAGGACCTAATATAAGCATGCTTTTGTTTATGGTTATTTTTTGCCATGTCATCGATAGATCACACTACTCAAAAGCTTTTCCCCTTGTCAGTGCTAAGCAGTGTATTATTTTCCTGGATCATGATTCACACTCAGGCTATTCTGCCATGGGGGTTTATTCACACCCACATATTCATGAATAGAGATGAAGAGAAAACAAATAAATGATTGTATCACAGGCAAACAGTAGAATAATTTTCTGCGAAGTTTAAGCACAACTAAATCATCAATAGCAGTAAAACACATTACGGAAGCTATTCTTATTTTCGGTTAGATTCCTCAACATTCTGAAAAGGCTCATAAAGCTTCTTCTTAATGGCCACCTGGGTGATCTGGGTCACTGTCACTTCGAAGGTAACGATCACAGATAATATTTCATASACATAACTCAGAGAAGCAGTCCCTTCAAATGTAAATATTTTCTGCCACATCAAGTGCAGGATCCCGAAATGGAAAACTGACTCCAAAGCAAGCCTGGTAGAAGAACCACATTGGATTTTTATCCTGACTTTTCCATGAATCATCTTCAGTGAAATAATGGCTATTAAACCCTAGATACCATCGGACCCTGGAATAACACTTATGTCAGCCCGACATCCATATAAACCACCATGGTTTCGAAATGGCACATATGTAGTTAGACGCATAGTGGAACTTCTAAATATAAAAAGGGAAGTGATTAACTAATTGGAGAATTTATGTCATTTCAAAACCATAATTGCCCCTTACTTCTCTGAAAATGTTCTTGGGATTTGACTCCTTTCCTTTCCAGACACGGGAGGCAGAAGGTTCGAGTCTCTGATATTTATTATAATCTAAGTGGCAGGCAAGAGAACGGTCGTGGACAGGCAAAAGATCATAACAAGGTCAGAGTCCAGGAGGTACAGAGTGGCAGGCAGGCCAAGGTCAGGGCAGGCAGTATGGTCAGGCAGGCGGGTTCAGAGTCCAGGCAGGCAATGGTCAAAACCGGGAGGACTAGCAAAAGAGTGATAAGAAAAAGCAGATCCACGGAAAACCACGCTMGTTGACTTGACAAGACGAACTGGCAACAGACAAACAGGGAACACCGGAATAAATACCCAGGGACTAATGGGGAAAACGGGTGACACCTGGAGGTGGGTGGAGACGATCACAAAGACACGTGAAACAGATCAGGGTGTGACACTTAATCCCCGGCACTCGGAAGAGAAAGAGACTGTGATATAGAGGCCAACATGCAGGCACCCCGATGAAACTGCGGCAATTAGTAAATAAACCGCCTCTACCCTCTGTTTTACTGGTGAATGTACAATCACTGGAGAACAAACTGGACAGACTCTGTTTGAAACTATCCTATCAGCGGGCCCTAAAGAACTGTAATATCCTATGTTTCTCTGAAACTTGGCTAAACAAGGACATGGATAATATACAGCGAGCTGGTTTTTCTATGCATCGGCAGGACAGAAAGGCAGCGTTGGGTAAGCTAAAAGGGGGTTGGTGTGTGTCTCTTTGTTAACAAAAGCTGGTGTGCGATTTATAATATTAAGGAAGTCTCAAGGTTTTGCCCGTCTGAGTTGGAATACCTAATGATAACATGCAGACCATACTATTAACCAAGAGTTTCCATCTATGTTTTTTGCAGCTCTCTATTTACCACCACAAACCAATGCTGGCACTAAGACCACACTCAACTATAATGAACACGATGGGAGACAGAGAGCTGGTTTCAAGTGCAACCCAGGTAACTGGGTCCAGGAGCAGGCAGAAGGTTCTACACAGGGGGTCCAAAGAGGCAACAGTACAGGCAGGGAAAAGGCTAGTAACGTCGTCCGGGAGATCAGGCAATAGGGTGCTAGCTTATCGGATTTTCTGTTAAGGTASAGGCAGGGAATAGGCAAAAAGGCGTCATTAGTGAGGCAGGCAAAAACTATCATACACGGGAGGAGTAAATTACAGGAAAAACAGAGCTCCGAATAGAAGTGTGTCACAAAACAAACAATACCTCACAATGATGGGYTGCAAAGAACTGAACTAAATAGTGTGTGATAATGACATACAGGTGATCAGAATTCAGGTGATTGGGATCTGGAGAGTGAGCTGCGTTCAGGGGATCTACGTGTTTGGGAGTGTGAGTTGGAAGCAGACGTTACATCAACGAGCTGTATAGGGCCTTAAGAAAACAAGACAATGCTCATCCAGAGCTGGCGCTCACAGTAGCTGGTGATTTTACTGCAGGAAAACTGAAATCTGTCTTACCTAATGCAACTAGAGGCGACAAAATTCTAAATCGCCTTTACTCCACACACAAAGAGGCATACAAAGCTCTCCCTTGCCCTCCATACGGAAGTCGTCCGATGAAGTGGATGCTAAGCTACAGGACTGTTTCGCTAGCACAGACTGGAATATGTTCCGGGACTCATCCGATGGCATTGAGAAGTTTACCAGATCAGTCACCGGCTTCATTAATGTGCCCACGGTGACTGTACGTACATGTCCCAACCAGAAGCCATGGATTACAGGCACTGAGCTAACGGCTAGAGCTTTCAATGAGTGGGACACTAACCTGGACACTTATAAGAAATCCTGCTACGCCCTCTGACGAACCATCAAACATGCAAAGCATCAATACAGGACTAAGATCGAATCCACATCCAACGCTTGTCTCAAGTTTTGAGGGAGAGGGCAAAATCTTTGAAATTGTTGCATGATGCGTTTATATTTTTTTCAGTGCAAATGCCTTCTTTGCTCACTTCGAGGCTATTAACACTGAACCATGCGTGAGAGCAGCATCTGTTCCGGATGATCCCGCTACCCGTCGCCAATGTGAGTAAGACCTTTAAACAGGTACTGCTTGGTATTCGACCGCAAAACGCCACAAAGTGTTGTATGGTCCAGTACTTCACTGGGGCCGAGCTCCCTGCCATCCAGGACCTTTATACCAGGTGGTGTCAGAGGAAGGCCCTGAAACTTGTCAAAGACTAAAGCCACTCAAGTCTCTGCTACCGCACAACAAGTTGTACAAATGAACCAAGACGGGAACCAACAGGACCTCCAACAGGACTCCCAAGCCATAGTCCGGGAAGCTATTTGGTTAACTATTTGTATTGACCTTTTTTGCACTAACTACTGTTTACTATCGGTCACTTTATTCCTAGTTATATGTACTGTACATACAGTCAACTCCAACCTAAGTGTATGTAAACTTCCAACTTCAACTGTATCTACCTCAATTACCTCGTATCCCTGCACATCAACTCAGTACTGGTACCCGTGTATATAGCCAAGTTATCGTTACTCATTTTGTATCTATTACTTTTATTATTATGTTTTAGTTTTCTATTATCTCTCTATTTTCTTTCTCTCTGTATTGTTGGGATTGTCCCATAAGTACGCATTTCACTGTTAGTCCACACCTGTTGRTTACGAAGCATGTGACGAACACGATGTCACGCCCTGACCTTAGATATCCTTTTAATTCTCTATTAGGTTAGGTCAGAGTGTGACTAGGGTGGGCAATCTATGTTTTCTATTTATTTGTTGGCCGGGTATGGTTCCCAATCAGAGGCAGCTGTCTATCGTTGTCTCTGATTGGGAATCATACTTAGGCAGCCTTTTCCACCTGTAGTTTGTGGGATCTTGTTTTTGGTACTGGGCTGTTTAACCCTACTAGACGTTACGTTTCGTTTTGTATTTGTTGTTTTTTTGTAAACATTGCCGATTTGTAAACATTGCCGATTTTATAAAATAAATGTTTGATGCAATAGCATACTAATCAGCTACAAATGTATTATTATTTTAGACCTGGACACAGAACCTCCTACACAGTTAATCTCTTTCCATAACATGTTGAGGCCAGCAATTGAGGAGAACAAGAGGCTCAATTAAAGATGTTACAGGACTGCCCAGTTTCCCTGATGTTGCTATGGCAATCAAGCTGTTTTCACCATCCCTGTAACTGTCACTTCTGCAGAGAGATTGTTTTCTAAACTAAAACTCATAAATTACTACCTAAGAAGCATTAGACTCTCGGGCAGATATTCGCTTTTGAACACCTGAGTAAGCTCCACTCTTTGCACTGATGCCGTTGTAGCCTTGACCATGGCATTTGTTCGCTGATATCCCTCATACTTTAAGTCACATTCCTGAATCCCAAGAAACAAACACTTAGCTTCCTAGTATATATGGAAATGAAAAAGGTTTATAATTGACTTTTTGGAGGGTTACTGTCAAAAGGATTTATTACATTTTAAAGAAATTGACAACGATGACAGGCGCATGAGCCCCCAGATCTTGTGGGCCGACCTCCGACTTGTGGGGGATGCGGCGAGTGTCCAATACGGCAGTGGCCTCAATGAGTTTGTATTTTAGAATGTATCCGGCTTTAATATTGGCAATGCAGTTGTTACGGCTGTTGATCTCTCTCTGACATTTCCCACTCGTCTCAGTGTGTTTTGCTTTTGTCTCGTTCATTTTTAATGAATTGTTTTAGGTGCAGACGTGAGGGTAGCAAATCAAGGGGACATTTAGCACTGGTTAGACGGGTGACTATTGAGCCGATAAACCAAAGTAATGAAAACAGGGTTCCAATCTCACTGCCCTCCGCAGGACGTTTGTCTTCTTCCTTCAAGACAGAATGAGGTTGTGGCATTGTCAGAATGAAGTTGAGGCCCCAATTCAATCAATTGCCACATCTTCTCAAGTATAGGTGATGTTTCATTTCAATATCCAATGAAAATGTCCATGGGAGGCACAGTTTGTGGGGTTTGTCAGTTGTAACAATTTTAGCACCTCAAATATGGCATAAACATTCAGTGAACTTGCAGTACTGTTTTTCTCTGTGAGCAATTTATTGAATAGGGGCCTTGCATTTATAGCAGCTGTCTCTGGTGTTAATTATAAATTGCATTGAATCATGGCCATTGGGTGTTTTGTTTGTGCTTCTGTTGACAGTAGGAGAGAAATATAACATTACATGTGATTTGCTAGATACAAAAAACCTTTGGTGAAATAATTGCAACATTTGCGATGATGTCATACATTTAGAGTGGCTGGTGTGGAAAGCTTGAACCTAGAATGACTTATCGTCACTGGCATTACAGCTAGGTCAGGGTAGGGCATACATTATATTCAATCATTCTTTTTCTCACATCAAGTCCCATAAATAGGGAAGAACTGACATAGCCAAATGGCTCCCTCAGACACGGTTACTATACAAACAATGTGGTTGTGCTGACATCATAGCACTTTGGTTATATGAGGTCCATTAGGCCCCGACCACACTGTCCAAATCCTTGGCCAGTAAATGGGGACACACTTACGTAATGGGATAACCCATAGACCCACACAACCTCAGGCTTGGCACAGTGGTGGAGAACAAGAAAAAATGAGTCACTCTTTAGTCAGTGCCTAGGTGGCACAGTGAAGTGCCTAGTCTCGACTACACTGTTCATTATGTCTGGAGATAATTGTGAGGTAATCATGTGTTTTCAGACATTAGTATGTGAACGCAGGTTAAGTTGTGGTACATTTCAGACAGAGGATAAAGCTGGAGCAGACGTGACTCCGTAGCAGGATTTGCCCTGTGTTTCAAAGCGTTGTCAGTCGTCACATGTCATCACGGGCCCTATGTTAAATTGCCCTCATTCAACTTCTGATGAGGGATATATGTTTTGGGATTTCTGTCTTGTCTGAAGTCATTCCCTTATGCTTACAGTTGCAAAACTTGAAATGTAACTGTGTGTGTGTGTGTGGTTTACCTTGCATATGCTGCAGACAAACCAAGGAGGTGGTAGCCTCTGTTCCTACGCAGAGAGATTATTTTCAAACTATAAACATAGTCTCCATACAAACAATACTGCAGAACCCACTCTCTGATTATAATGGTTATCATTTTGTATAATTGTATATCTGGATTGCATATATTATGTTATTTTTGTGGTACATGTGGGTTGTCTACCTACAGTCTGTCAAAGTGACAGCTGTAAACATACTTTTTGGCCCTGTTTTGAAAGAGTAGTGTAACCATATCCCAAGTTCTATGTTGCAGTTTAAATTGTCAGTTTAAAATGTGGATAGCCATAGTTAGTTATGGGCAAGTTGTCAGAAAGACACTTTAATAGCATTTCTGTTTTAATTGATTTGGAAAGATTGTGGATGTACAGTTCTCCAAGTTGGCACCCCCTCCATCAAGCAAACTGAACACAACTGAACGCTCTTTAGCTCAACAGTGTGTGTTTACACTGTGGTTGGGGAACCCCTCTACTGGACACCGGAGGAACAGCTAATGTTCTGGCCCAGTCGACCAATCACAGGCAGTAGGTGGTGTTGATTAGCCACTATGGTATGTAAATGATATCGAAGGCTCCACGAACAACAGATTAGATACAGAAAAAATACTGTTATGGAGTATTTCATCTGCCATTACCTGTCACTACTAAATGATCTATGTATAACCCATAAAGTAGGATACAGAGCTGTTAACCTGTGTGCTAAATTGTTTGAATAGATCCTTTCAAATACATATTCACCTTTAACCTTCTTCCCCAAATGGCATTGTCCTTCTTTAGAAATCAGTTTGTGTGCCCCGTGTTGACTGTTAGCCAACAATACATTGCAATTAAGGTGCTAATGTCGTCATGAATAATTGTTTTTAAAACAGAAAAATTACAAAATCCATTAAAAACATTTTGAAAACGGAAATGCATCGGGCTGAATGGAAACGGGACATCCTGCCTCACATAAAAAAACACGAATCAAGAAATTGAAGTGTAGATATAATGGTTTCAATTCCGAGAGTTTGTCGAGAGAGGCAACCCCTCGCTGTGAAAAGACAATCTTCCTAGCAGGGTGCCACCATCCACAATGCACTCTGTATGATGGGAGGAAATGAGCTCACTTAATAAAGCTTGTTTTATGATGACAAACTTTCACAAAGCAAATGGTAATGTAATCATCCTTTTGCAAAGAGATGTGTTGTTGATACACTATATCTGACAGATTAAATTAACCCATTTAGGCATCTAAATGGCTCTTTTTTTCAATGCGTTCTGGCGATATTTACAGTGCATTCGTAAAGCATTCAGACCCCTTTACTTTTTCCACATTTTGTTACATTACAGCCACATTCTAAAATGGATTAAATAAAAACATTTCCTCATCAATCTACTCACAATACCTCACAATGACAAAGCAAAAACAGGTTTTTAGAAATGTTTAGAAATGTATAAAGAATATAAAAAACTGAAATATCACATTTACATAAGTATTCAGACCCTTTGCTATAAGACTCGAAATTGAGCTTAGGTGCATTTCCTTTAATCATCCTAGAGATGTTTCTACAACTTGATTAGAGTCCATCTGTAGTAAATTCAATTGATTTGACACGACTTGGAAAGGCACACACCTGTCTATATAAGATCCCAGAGTTGACAGTGCATGTCAGAGCAAAAACAAAGCCATGAGGTCAAAGGAATCATCCGTAGAGCTCCGAGACAGGATTGTGTCGAGGCAACAGATCTGGTGAAGGGTACCAAAAAAGGTCTGCAGCATTGAAGGTCCCCAAAAACACAGTGGCCTCCATTCTTAAATGGAAGAAGTTTGGAACTACCAAGACAACGACACCGGCCTCGGGAGTGACCCGGAGGTCGAGGCGCAGGGCGATCCGGCCGGCAACGGTGAAATTCCCGCAGCAGTTCAGGATCCAAAACATCCGCAACCGGAACCCAGCACCTCTCCTCCGGACCATACCCCTCCCACTCCACGAGGTACTGAAGGCCCCCCGACCGACGCCTCGAAACCAGGATGGAACGAACGATGTACGCCGGGGCCCCCTCGATGTCCAAAGGGGGTGGAGGGAACTACCGCACCTCAGATTCCTGGAGCGGACCAGCCACCACCGGCCTGAGGAGAGACACATGGAACGAGGGGTTAAAACAATAATCAGAGGGAAGCTGTAATCTGTAACATACCTCGTTCACCATCCTCAGGACTTTGAAGGGCCCCACAAAACCACGGACCCAGCTTACGGCAGGGCAGGCAGAGTGGCAGGTTACAGGTCGAGAGCCAGACTGCGGTGACGGTCCGCGCTGATTCTCTGGCGACGCGCGGCTCGCTGGAGGTGTACACGGGCAGCCTCCCATGTCTCCTCCGCGCACCTAAACCAGTCGTAAACCGCAGGAGCTTCGGTCTGACCCTGATGCCACGGCTGGAACCGGCTTGAACCCCAATACGCACTGAAAGGGGGAGAGGTTAGTGGAGGAGTGGCGAAGCGAGTTATGTGCCATCTCGGCCCAGGGCACGAACACCTCCCACTCCCCTGGATGGTCCTGGCAATAAGATCGCAGAAACCTGCCCACATCCTGGTTGACTCTCTCTACCTGCCCGTTACTTGGGGTGAAAACCTGAGGTAAGGCTGATCGAGACCTCCAGACGTTCCATGAACGCCTTCCAAACTCTTGACGTGAACTGGGGACCCCGATCCGACACTATATCCTCAGGCACCCCGTAGTGCCGGAAGACGTGAGTAAGCAGGGCTTCCGCAGTCTGTAGGGCCGTAGGAAGACCGGGCAGAGGGAGGAGACGACAGGACTTAGAAAAACGATCCACAACGACCATGATCGTAGTGTTTCCCTGTGAAAGAGGAAGATCTGTTAGGAAATCCACTGACAGATGTGACCAAGGTCGTTGTGGAACAGGATGTAACTTACCTCTGGGAAGGTGTCTCGGAGCCTTACACTGGGCACACACCGAGCAGGAGGAAACATAAACCCTCACGTCCTTTGCCAAGGTGGGCCACCAGTACTTCCCAGTCAGACAGCGCACAGTCCGACCGATCCCCGGATGACCAGAGGAGGGAGATGTGTGGGCCCAATAAATCAACTGGTCACGGAAAGCAGACGGAACGTACATACGCCCAATGGGACACTGGAGGGGAGCGACCTCTGTACGCAACGCCTGCTCAATGTCCGCATCCAGCTCCCACACGACCGGCACTACCAGGCAGGAGGCCGTGAGTATGGGAGTTTGATCCATGGGCCGCTCCTCTTTGTCATACAGCCGGGACAGTGCGTCTGCCTTCTTATTCTGGAAACCTGGTCTGTAGGATAGGGTAAACAAAAAACGGGTAAAGAACATGGCCCACCTTGCTTGACGAGGATTCAGTCTCCTCGCTGCCCGGATGTACTCCAGGTTGCGGTGGTCAGTCCAGATGAGGAAAGGGTGTTTAGCCCCCTCAAGCCAATGTCTCCACGCCTTCAACGCATTAACCACAGCCAACAACTCTCGGTCCCCCACATCATAGTTATGCTCCGCTGGGCTGAGCTTCTTCGAGAATAAAGCACAGGGGCGGAGTTTCAGTGGCGTACCCGAGCGCTGTGAGAGCACGGCTCCTATCCCAGCCTCGCACGCGTCCACCTCCACAATGAATGCCAAAGAGGTATCCGGATGGGCCAGCATGGGAGCCGAAGTAAACAGAGCTCTCAGCTTCCCAAAAGCCCTGTCCGCCTCAGCCGACCACTGCAACCGTACAGGATCCCCCTTCAGCAATGAGGTAATGGGAGCAGCAACCTGGCCAAAACCCCGGGTAAATCTCCGGTAGTAATTGGCCAACCCTAAAAAGCGCTGAACCTCCTTTACCGTGGTGGGAGTCGGCCAATTACGCACGGCTGCAATGCGGTCACTCTCCATCTCCCCCCCTGATGTGGAAATGCGATACCCTAGGAAGGAGACGGCCTGCTGAAGAACAGGCGCGTCTCAGCCTTGACATACAGGTCATGCTCCAACAGTCGCCCAAGTACCTTGCGCACCGAGGACACATGCTCGGCGCGTGTAGCGGAGTATATCAGAATGTCATCGATATACACCACTACACCTTGCCCGTGCAGGTCCCTGAAAATCTAATCTACGAAGGATTGGAAGACTGATGGAGCATTCATCAACCCGTACGGCATGACGAGGTACTCATAATGCCCTGTGGTGGTACTAAACGCTGTCTTCCACTCATCTCCCTCTCGGATACGCACCAGGTTATGCGCACTCCAGTTTCGTGAAGAAGTGCGCCCCATGCATTGACTCAATCGCCGTGGCGATAAGAGGTAGCGGGTAACTGTACCTCACCGTGATTTGATTGATACCTCTATAGTCAATGCACGGGCGTAAACCTCCATCCTTTTTCTTCACAAAAAAGAAACTCGAGGAGGTGGGTGAAGTAAAGGGCCGAATGTACCCCTGACGCAGGGATTCAGAGACATATGTATCCATAGCCACCATCTCCACTTGCGACAGGGGATACACGTGACTCCTGAGAAGTGCAGCGTCTGCCAGGAGATTTATCGCACAATCCCCCCGTCGATGAGGTGGTAATTGAGTCGCCTTCTTTTTACAGAAGGCGAGAGCCAAATCGGCATATTCTGGGGGAATGTGCACGGTGGAGACCTGGTCTGGACTTTCCACTGTGGTAGCACCAACGGCAACCCATACACACCTCCCTGAGCACTCTCGCGACCACCCCGTAAGAGCCCTCTGTTGCCAGGAAATAGTGGGGTTATGCAGAGCCAACCAGGGAAGGCCTAGTACCACAGGAAACGCAGGAGAGTCAATGAGGAGAGGCTGATTTTCTCCTCATGATCCCCCTGCATAACCATGGCCAAGAAGATGGTGGCCTCCCTGATTAGCCCGTACCCTAATGGTCGACTATTCAGAGCGTGAACCGGGAAGGGTCTAACTACAGGAAAAATGGGAATCCCTAAACTAATGGCTAACGCTCTGTCGATAAAATTCCCAGCTGCGCCTGAATCGACGAGCGCCTTATGCTGGGAATGTGGAGAAAACTCCACAAATAGGCACAAACAGTTGATCAACAGAGGACTCTGGATGAGTGTGGTGCGAACTCACCTGGGGTGACGCCAGAGTGCCCTGCCTGTTGCCTCGACTCCTAGAGGAACCAACACGGCACCGACCGGCAGTGTGTCCTCTGCGGCCACAGATGGTGCACGTGATGGCTCCTCCTCCAGTCTCCCTATGAGCAGCCCCTCCTATCTCCACGGGCACCGGAGCGGGGGTGCTGGAAGATGGCACCGACAGAGCCCCCTCTGGACGTCCGCGGGTGACCAGCAGGTTATCCAACCGGATGGAAAAATCCACCAATTGGTCAAAGGAGATGGTGGCATCCCTGCAGGCCAGCTCACGTCGGACGTCCTCTCGTAGGCTGCATCGATAGTGGTCGATGAGGGCCCTGTCGTTCCAGCCTGCTCCGGAGGCCAAGATCCGGAATTCCAGAGCGAATTCCTGGGCGCTCCTCGTCCCCTGCCTCAAATGGAAGAGCCTTTCCCCCGCCGCTCTACCTTCGGGTGGATGGTCGAAGACGGCCCGGAAGCGACGGGTGAACTCCGCGAAGTGGTCCAACGCCGCGTCCTCCTCTCTCCACACGGTGTTTGCCCACTCCAGCGCTCTTCCTGTGAGACAGGAAACGAGGACGGCCACTCTCTCCCTTCCTGAGGGAGCTGGATGCACAGTGGCCAGGTAGAGGTCCAGTTGTAACAGGAATCCCTGGAACTATGCTGCCGACACATCATACTCCCTGGGAAGGGAGAGATGCATCCCACTGGAATTCTCTCCGGACGGGACGGGTGGAGGCAACCCCGGGTTGTACTGGTCGAGGCGCTGGAGAGACGCCCTGTCTCTCCACGCGGTCCATGGTTTGAACAACGCGATCCATCATGGCACCAAGTTGACTTAACATTGCCAAATGTTCCTGGACGTGCTCCTCCACTCCTCTAACCGGGATACCTGCTCCTGCTGACTCCATGGTTTGGTGTGTAATTCTGTCAATGGTGTGTACGGGAGGCGAAGTCAGGTGCAGGAGAGCAGAGTGTAGTGAATAGGCGCACTTTAATTCCGTTCCAAAATAAACAGCACATAAAAATAATAACGTGCCAAAAAACACGGAACATGACAAAAGTAAAGCTCCCGACAATAATCCACAAACCAAAACAAACAATTACACACAAAGACATGATGGGAAACAGAGGGCTAAATACATGTAGAACGATTAGGGAATGAAAACCATGTGTGTATGGGACCAAAAAAAAATATATATGAAAAATGGAGCGGCGATGACTAGAAAGCCGGTGACGTTGATCGCCGAACACCGCCCGAACAAGGAGAGGAGCCGACTTCGGCGGAAGTCGTGATATCTTTAGATTGCAAGCCTCCCCCTTTTTCCTCCAAACATAACGATGGTCATTATGGCCAAACAGTTCTATTTTTGTTTCATCGGACCAGAGGACAATTCTCCAAAAGGTACGATCTTTGTCCCCATGTGCAGTTGCAAACCGTAGTCTGGCTTTTTTATGGCAGTTTTGGAGCAGTGGCTTCTTCCTTGCTGAGCGGCCTTTCAGGCTGTGTCGATATAGGACTCGTTTTACTGTGGATATAGATACTTTTGCACCTGTTTCCTCCAGCATCTTCACAAGGTCCTTTGCTGTTGTTCTGGGATTGATTTGCACTTTTCGCACCAAAGTACGTTAATCTCTAGGAGACAGAACTTGTCTCCTTCCTGAGCGGTATGATGGCTGCGTGGTACCATGGTGTTTATACTTGCGTACTATTGTTTGTACAGATGAACGTGGTACCTTCAAGCGTTTGGAAATTGCTTCCAAGGATGAACCAGACTTGTGGAGGTCTACAATTTCTTGGCTGATTTCTTTTGATTTTCCCATGATGTCAAGCAAAGAGACACTGAGTTTGAAGGTAGGCCTTGAAATACATCCACAGGTACACCTCCAATTGACTGAAATGATGTCAATAAGCCTATCAGAAGCTTCTAAAGCCATGACATAATTTTCTGGAATTTTCCAGCTGTTTAATGGCACAGTCAACTTAGTATACTGTATGTAAACCTCTGACCCACTGGAATTGTGATACAGTGAATTATAAYTGAAATAATCTGTCTGTAAACAATTGTTGGAAAAATGACTTGTGTCATGTACAAAGTAGATGTCCGAACCAACTTGACCAAAACTATAGTTTGTTGACAAGAAATTTGTGGAGTGGTTGAAAAACGAGTTTTAATGACTCCAACCTAAGTGGATGTAAACTTCCGACTTCAACTGTATATAAGAGCAACTTGGAATGTTACAGAAGATGGTCAAGTTGTATTTAGATTTTGTTTTTTTGACAACTCTCCTCACATTATTGAAATCTCCCAGCTCCCTCACACAGAAAGGTTTAAATATGAAATACGCTATTTACAGTGGCCCTATTCACACCATACTCCAGACCCCAACAATGCTCATCCTAATGTTGATATATTTCTTAATTCCAGTCTTTTACTTTTAGAGTTGTGTGTATTGTTGTGAATTGTTAGATATTACTGCACTGTTGGAGCTAGGAATACAAGCATTTTGCTACACCCACAATAACATCTACTAAATATGTGTATGCAACCAATACAATTTGATTTAGTTTGTACAATGCATTTGAGACAATGGTTGTGTTACTACTGATATGTGTGTGATACAACAGATGCTACAATGCTTATTTTATAATTTTTGTGCAGAAAACCTCTCACGACCATTGTGCCAAATGTGGTTGTTCCGAGGTAATGTCAGGTTTAGGGGGCCAATGTCCACCAATATGAACTGCCTCTGCCTATGACACACAACCTATTAGCACAGTTAGAGAAATGGGATGAAGGGAGTGTAATAATGAAGAAGAGAAGATGTCTGTCTGATGGGTCACTGGCACTTTTTATCATTGAGCACTTTGGGACCTCTGCTGTCTATCTTTTTTTTCTGGCCTGAGAAGAGATATGTTGGCTATTGTTCCATTGCGGACCGTAGCAAGAATTCCAAGAGGACTGCATGACATGACTTGTCACATACAAATCAAAGCATATTGCTCTCTCCCGATTTCCTCCCCTGACAAAGACGTTAAGGGAACAATTTGACATTTTAAAGAGAACCATTTCTTACTGTGATGAGGAAGCTTATTCTAAAGCACCACATTGTATTGTGCCAGTGAGTGGGTGGACATTTGGATAATTACGTCTCCATAGGTAGCTGGGGTTTGAGTAGCTCAATGTTGGATCACACCGACTGCAAATGTCAATTCCAGCAGGTCCCTGCAGCTAAATTCATGGCCTTGCCTGAACTAGTCATTATTAATATTAGCTGGAAGAGTGCAACCTCTATGTTGTCAAATCGGCTTTGTAAAGATCACTTAAATCAATTATTTGTCAGCAATATTTGATGAGCCGAGCACAACCAGCAGCTGCCCTGCTTAAGTGTGAATCCAATGAAGAGTAGCACTGTAAACATGTAAACACAGAGTGGAGAACTGGAATTCACAGGGTTTACGTCATGTTTCTCAGTCTTTTCAACTCCCCTCAATTCACAGGAAGTCGACAAATATCAATTAATTTGCTCGTCTTGTTCTGATACATTTCCAGAACAAGACGTGCCTTTGAGCTGAGGCTTCTATGGGAGGTTATTCATTATAATATACGTTTGAAAGGTCCAATGTAGCTGTTTTTATCTCAATATCAACTCATTTCAGCTAGGCCAAAACTCCATTATCCAAAACAGTTTGAAATTTCAGGTGTTCTTGTCATGTTCGTCATATAGAGGAGACCAAGGCGCAGCGTGATTATAATACATCTTCCTTATAATAAAGAAAAACCACAAAGAACACTAAACAAAATAACAAAACGAACATGATGCTAATAATAACGAGTGCAGACATGCAACATCACATAGACAATAACCCACAAACCAAACTGGAAAATGGCAACTTAAATAGGATCCCCAATCAGAGACAACGATAAACAGCTGCCTCTGATTGGGAACCAATTCAGGCCACCATAGACCTACATATGCCTAGACTACACACACACACCTAGACATACAAAAACCCTAGACAATACAAAACAATCATACCCACCCTCGTCACACCCTGACCTGACCAAAATAATACAGAAAACATAGAATACTAAGGTCAGGGTGTGACAGTTCTTTTCAAACAGCTCTTACACTAAAAGCGCATTATCATAATTTTCTCAATTTCACAGTATTATTTCAACCTCATAATGTGGAAATATATATAAAACACCGGCAAATTGTGTTTTTGAGTGCACTGGGCCTTTAAGCTTGTGTAACATTGTATCCTTAAAACCTTTGAACGCTGCAATGTCAGGTTCACCTCTAAGCATCGAAGACGGAAATCGCCTTTTCTTTAAAAGTACAGAAGAAGGTGAATAGTGAAGGAGTGTTTGCAATGCTTAGAAAAAGGTTGAAAGACAGATCAGTGGCAAAACCAAGGTCTTGTCTTTATGCAGTAGGTAAGCAATTCTAACTCAGTCAGCCAACATCTTTCATACTTCTACTCTCCCAAATACACATTCAAACGTTAACTTAAAACCATGTGTTCGAAGACTGATGAGCAATCGATCAAGAATGACACACAGTCTCTGCATACCTGAGGCAACTTATTCAGAGTTTTGTACAATGTGTGTATTTATGCCTCATTTGCATCTTTGCCACCTAGATGGAGTCTATGATCTGCCTCAGGGTGTTTTAATTCATTCAAATTTTATACTCCCACTTTCAAAGGGAAAACAATTTGGTGTCTGGCCCCCTTTAGCTTCCCTAACTTGATATTTAGCCCTCATTTTTGCTAAGTAAACAACCTGAACAATGGATAATCAGAAATTGGGATGATGGTGAGAGAGGCAGATGCTCCTCTGCATTGCAGATATTGCCGCCTCTGCTTCGAATCAATTGGAAATTAGCGCCGTTTCACAGCAGCTGCTGTTGTGCATTTATTTATTTTGCTGGAGTGTTCCCTCTTTTTTGTTGTTGCTCTGAACATAGTTGCTGCATGGAGCCTCAGAGGCCTTTCAAAAAGAAAGGAGAAGGTTATGTCTGCGTTCAATTAACAATATTCGTGCAGTGTGAAGTTTGTTCAGGTGAAAAGTTTAGTCAAGTGTTTTCAAGAGTACAGGTTATTTTTCAGCGTGCGTGTGGTCTTTCCTCAGTTGAAACTGTATGCACTCTATGGAAATCTTCCTTGTTTTACCATAAGAATACATTATTATTTACAGGAACAACTTGGGTAACAGTTACAGGGAAGAAGAGGGGAGTTAAATACGTAACACCCATACTCCCCAGATGCCAGGGGATCTTTACTAACCACAGAGAGTACAGACTTTGGTTTAGATCTAGTCTAAAAGACGATTCCTACTTACAGCACAGCATTCAGAGCAGTTTGGAGTTTCAAAATAATAGCCATGAATCAAGTGTAAGTTGGTAAATGTTCTCTGTTGTCAACAAGCTGACTCCCCACTATGTTGACAGACTATGGAGGTCTACTTGAAGAAAGACCACACACACTACCATAACAGCATGTCACTGCAAATTACAATTATAGTATTGCGTGAATCATTTCTGATACAATGCAATGGGGGGGAATGGTTTCTATGGAAACCCCGTTATGAACCCCATTATTAAACTGGTTGTTTGGAGCCTGGGTGTTGATTGGACGAGCAGCATTCCAAGCCGTGCTGTATTGGCCGTCACAGACATATGCCTGCTAACAGTTCCATCTGAAAATTATCACTGCGCCTTCATAAGAATATCATGTTCATGTTGCTGTCCGAATCATCTCTTGTATTTATCTCAACTTGCACATTATTTCCCGTTGTTTAAAGCCTAGCATTTAGTTTGGTGCAGCTGGGGTTAATACAAGCCTCACTCTCTGCCTGTCCTAATTAAGTGAAGGGTGCCTAGACTAACATCTTTCTTTTGAGCCAGTTGAAATCACGCATCAACGTCATTATTATGGACATTTCCAAATGAAGGTCAATTGAATTTAAATGTTTTCAATTCATGAAATACATGCAGCTAGTGTACTGTCATTCCAGGTTCAATGTTTGACATTAGTCATGAAGTTGGCTAGCTAGCTAGCTAGCTAGCAAGTGACACCAAAGTTATCCAGCCTGCATAGCAACCATATTATTTCGAAAGGACAACCTGTCCTTTTGCGTAGCAACTATGCAAATAATAATGAACGACTGGGTCGCGTCTGTAGCAACATGACCAAAATAACTAACAACCAGACCTTTGTCCGGACTATATATTCTGGTGGAAGAATGAAATTGTATGTTCTACAACGGGTTGGTCAAAACAAGTATTGTGATTGGTTGAGATTGGTTCTAAGCCATACTAAAATATGTAATTCATTGTTATTTTAATATGTTGGCAACAGTTTAATCAAAGCAATAAGGCACGCGAAGCAGTGCTGTATCATAAAAATACACTCACAGGTAAATGGGTTAACGAAAAATACCATTTACCTGTGAGTGTATTCATGATACAGCACTGCCTATTGTGCCGTATTGCTTAATTATATGTGAGCAGTTGAATAGGGGTTGTAAATGTATAGATTTTTCACACTGGGCGCAACACAATGTTTTTTTAAACATATACATTTTTTATTGTCTTTGGTAAACAGATTGTGGTTTCAAATGACAGATTATTTGAATTCCAAGCACAGTTGAGTTTTTTTTATTTGATGGGGCCAAAAATGACTGTCTTCTGTCTCTCTAAGGATGTACTTTCTTTAGCCATCCTGCGTGCTGTCATCAAGGCTATTTTCTGAGTCCATGCTAAACCGGCTTATTATGTGTTTTTGTGTGGTTGTGATGCTGTGAAGTGTTTGAAACGTGTTACATGGTCTTGTTTCATGAAGTGTTACATCACACAAGCTGAAAAGTTGAAACTTACTTGTTTACAAGCATATATTCAGTGTAACGTCACAGACAACCTACTGCCCAAAGTTCCCATATCTAATTCCCCAGGCAATTTTGAGGATTACAACTGGCACGCCACTTTAATTGAAGTGATCTTAATGCTGGCAGTCCAGCCAAGGCTTGCCAGCCAAGCGTTGACCCTTACCTCAACCTTCATTATCACTGTAAATCCATAAACACCCAGTCCAGAGCTAAAGTAGAGATGAAAAAGGTTATGTTCTGTATATATAATATTTTAATTAGAGCCCAGATGAAAACCATATGAGGAACCTTGGAAAGTTTACTCTTCATTACAACCAGAAAAGTCCAAAGAAATGTCCCTTTTTATCGCCAAACTCCAACCCATAGAAATGTAACGGTAGATTTAGCAATATAACATTACCGTGAGTAGCAGGTGACATTTGAAACAGAGTATGAACCCAGAGGCTAAACTCGTTGTCATTTGTTGTCACGCAGCTATCACATTGTACACGGGCCGGGCACACTTCTACAGTATGTAGATGCTTCACACTATCTGTGAGTGCAATCTCTTGGTTTGCACTCTCGGGACTTTTAGTTGCACATATTTTTATGATCATGTCATATCGCTGAGTCTCTGTGGAGATATTTTCAATCAGATTTTATGTGTAAGAGATAGTCAGGAAATGTGAGGTTTATACAGTTCTAAATTACAATGCCACTTACTGATCCCTAAAGCCATGCAGCATGAACTGGAATTAGATGAAACCATACAAAATCCTAATATGCAGCTCATTAAATATGGGGTTTACTGTGGACTACATTTAGTTGGGATAAGCAGTGTGGTCTGCTGCACAGAGGCTTGCCCATATACTAGACTTGAATGTTACTGTTATAATAAATGTACTTACAAGTTATTAACTGTATACATGACATGTAACCCATGGGGCTTCACAGAGGCAAGCTTTTTAAACTGGATGTTGAGTCAGATTACAACTCTACTGCTGTCTAACTCAGCTATGAATGAGTAAAAATGTTTTATTCAAATATATACAAGCAAGTGTGTTTGTGCTTCATATCTTTGTTTGACCACCATCCCTGCAAACCTCAAAAGTCATTCTACATGKGTCATCTCCTTTCACCTACTTACTGCAGTCGTGATTCTATGTTTTCATTTGGTCAGCTGGCTTGGTGGCTAATAGGCACAGCTGATTTGAACAGAGGTAAAGAGGTCACTTGTCATTTGGAATTGGTGTGCTAAATGTTTGGATAGGGACCATGATGAGACGCTATCTTTTTGAGCTGCCAATGGTTTTTGTATTTATTTGTGGACTTAACTTGCTCTGTGCACGCCTACCACCGTACTGTGTAGTTGTTTTTATATATGATTGACAACTCAAGATCCAGCGCAGGTATGATGGATACAACGAAACTGACAAATCCCAGGTCTGTCCCAATGATGAAGTATGCAATTCTGATTGCAAATTGCAAAGGAGATACCACACTGACCTACAGAAGAACTTCCCAGATGAAGAAACTTAATTTGTTGATTTCTTATGCAGAAGCTAGAGTGATCTATCACCAAGGAACCTGCTACTAATGTTGAGAGAAAGGCAAGTGTCTTCACTGACATTTTCAACCTATCCCTGACCGAGTCTGTAATACCAACATGTTCCAAGCAGACCACCATAGTCCCTGTGCTCAAGAACACCAAGATAACCTGCCTAAATGAATACCGACTCGTAGCACTCATGTCTGTAGTCATGAAGTGCTTTGAAAGGTTGGTCATGGCTCACATCAACACCATTATCCCAGAAACCCTAGACCCACTCCAATGTGCATACCGCCCCAACAGATCCACAGATGACGCTATCTCTATTGCACTCCACTCTGCCCTTTCCCACCTGGACAAAAGGACCACCTACGTGAGAATGCTATTCATTGACTAGAGCTCAGCGTTCAACACGATAGTGCCCTCAAAGCTCATCACTAAGCTAAGGACCATGGGAATAAACACCTCCCTCTGCAACTGGATCCTYGACTTCCAGACGGGCCGCCCCCAGGTGGGCTCTTCGCTGGCCATGGCAGAACACTGACATTCCCGTCTTGCAGGAAATCACGCACAGAACGAGCAGTATGGCTGGTGGCATTGTCATGCTGGAGGGTCATGTCAGGATGAGCCTGCAGGAAGGGTACCACATGAGGGAGGAGGATGTCTTCCCTGTAACGCACAGCGTTGACATAGCCTGCAATGACAACAAGCTCAGTCCGATGATGCTGTGACACAACGCCCCAGACCATGACGGACCCTTTACCTCCAAATCAATCCCGCTCCAGAGTACAGGCCTCGGTGTAACGCTCATTCCTTTGACGATAAACGCGAATCCGACCATCACCCCTGGTGAGACAAAACCGTGACTAGTCAGTGAAGAGCACTTTTTGCCAGTCCTGTCTGGTCCAGCGACGGTGGGTTTGTGCCCACAGGCGACATTGTTGCCGGTGATGTCTGGTGAGGACCTGCCTTACAACAGGCCTYCAAGCCCTCAGTCCAGCCTCTCTCAGTCTATTGCGGACAGTCTGAGCGCTGATGGAGGGATTGTGCGTTCCTGGTGTAACTCGGGCAGTTGTTGTTACCATCCTGTACCTGTCCCGTAGGTGTGATGTTTGGATGTACCGATCCTGTGCAGGTGTTGTTACACGTGGTCTGCCACTGCGAGGGCTATCAGCTGTCCGTCTCGTCTCCCTGTAGCGCTGTCTTACGCTTCTCACAGTACGGACATTGCAATTTATTGCCCTGGCCACATCTGCAGTCCTCAGGCATGCTGCAAGGAGGCATAAGGCAAATTCACGCAGATGAGCAGGGACCTTGGGCATCTTTCTTTTGGTGTTTTTTAGAGTCAGTAGAAAGGCCTCTTCAGTGTCCTAAGTTTTCATAACTGTGACCTTAATTGCCTACCGTCTGTAAGCTGTTAGTGTCTTTACGACCGTTCCACATGTTCATTAATTGTTTATGGTTAATTGAACAAGCATGGGAAACAGTTTTTAAACCCTTTACAATGAAGATCTGTGAAGTTATTTGGATTTTACGAATTATCTTTGAAAGACAGCGTCCTGAAAAAGGGACGTTTTCATTTTTTGCTGAGTTTACATGTACATTTACCTCAATGTACCGGTACCCCCTCTATATAGCCCCGTTACTGTTATTTTATAGTTGCTCTTTCATTATTTGTTGATTATTCTTTTCTTCTTTTTTAGAATGTTTACATTTTTCTATTTATTGTTTATTTAGTAAATACTTTCTTAACACCTATTTTTTCTTAAAAATTTATTTTTGGTTAAGGGCTTGTAAGTAAGCATTTTGCTGTTGTATTCGGTGCATGTGACAAATAAAATGTGAATTGATTTGAAAGGGCATCTTTGTATTCACACCTCCCAAATATGGATTTTGCCTTTAGGACAGGGGTATTCAACTCTGACCCTACGAGGTCCTGAGCCTGCTGCTTTTTTGTTCTACCTGATCATTAATTGCACACACCTGGTGTCCCAGGTCTAAGTCAGTCCCTGATTAGAGGTGAACAATGAAAAAAAATTGTGGAACTGGCTTTGAGGTCCAGAGTTGAGTTTGAGGACGTTTGGACATTACTTACCTTGCCAGTCACCAATGGCTGTGGTGAAAGACGTTTTCAAAGTTTGTGAAATTTAGTCAGAGAGACTCAGTGGGTAAGCAAAGTTCTACAGTAGGCCCAACCATCTAACACTGATATCAATGGACAATTACCTGGATTGTCTACAATGAAGTTAAAAATAGATTCCAACATATGGCGACATGTCAAAATGTGTTTTCACTCTTTAAAGCTGCAATATGTAACTTTATGGGAAACCCGACCAAATTCACATAGAAATGTGAGTTACAGATCTGTCATTCTCATTGACAGCAAGTCTAAGAAGCAATAGATTTGTTCTATGTGTGCTATTTGTATGCTTCCCGTTAAGTATTGTTTTTGCGCCTTTTACTTTAGGTTTTGTACACCAGCGCCAAACAACAATATTTCACAGTGGTTTGCKTGGTACAATGCATGGTAAACTATGCATTGATTGTTTTGTCACACATTTATGATAGCAAATTTCAAAAAAATAAAAAAATAACTACGTTTTCATCTTTTGAGCTTCTAGTCATGAAATCTATGCAGCCTACTCAATCACTTTTTATAGCTACTGTTTACAGGCCTCCTGGGCCATATACAGCGTTCCTCACTGAGTTCCCTGAATTCCTATCGGACCTTGTAGTCATAGCAGATAATATTCAAATTTTTGGTGATTTTAATATTCACATGGAAAGTCCACAGACCCACTCCAAAAGGCTTTCGGAAGCCAATCATCGACTCAGTGAGTTTGTCCAACATGTCTCTGGACCTACTCACTGTCACAGTCATACTCTGGACCTAGTTTTGTCCCATGGAATAAATGTTGTGGATCTTAATGTTTTCCTCATAATCCTGGACTATCGGACCACCATTTTATTATGTTTGCAATCGCAACAAATTATCTGCTCAGACCCCAACCAAGGAGCATCAAAAGTCATGCTATTAAATTCTCAGACAACCAAAGATTCCTTGATACCCTTCCAGACTCCCTCTGCCTACCCAAGGACGTCAGAGGACAAAAATCAGTTAACGTCCCTTCCGAAAGATGGCACCCCCCACACAGGGCAGTGTCCCAATCACTCTCCTGGGCATTGGATATATATTTTCTTTAGACCAGGCCTCCTCTGGCCCTCCAACACCACTTCCAGCAGCATCTGGTCTCCCATTCAGGGACTGACCAGGACCAACCCTGCTAGCTTCAGAAGCAAGCCCAGCAATGGTATGCAGGGTGGATAATAAGGAATAGGAAGTGGATGGCTGCAAAACTTTCAACTTGTATAACTCGGACCAAACAGAGATGCTGTGTCTCAGGTCCAAGAAACAAAGAGATTCTTCTGTTGAATCTGACAATTAATCTTGATGTGTTGTACAGTCGTCTCAAATAAAACTGTGAAGACCTCGGCATTACTCTGGACCCTGATCTCTCTTTGACGAACATATCAAGACTGTTTCAAGGACAGCTTTTTTCCATCTATGTAACATGCAAAAATGTCACGGCTTTCTAATTCCTCCTCCTCGGACGCGGATCCTGGCTGGGTGCTCTGGCAGTTCCTGGCTGCTGGTCTCTGGCCGATCCTTTGGTGGCTGGCTCTGGCGGATCCGTGCTGGCTGGCTCTGGCGGATCCTGGCTGGCTGGCTCTTGCGGATCCTGGCTGGCTGGCTCTGGCTGTCCTGGCTGGACGGCCTGGCTGGTCCTGGCTGGACGGCTCTGGCTGGTCGGCTCTGGCTGGTCCTGGCTGGACGGCTCTGGCTGATCCTGTCTGGCGGAAGCTCTGGCTGATACTCTGGTCTGGCTGTGGCTGCTGGCTGATCCTGGCTGGACGGCTCTGGCTGGTCCTGGCTGGACGGCTCTGGCTGTCCTGGCTGGACGGCTCTGGCTTGATCCTGTCTGCGGAAGGCTCTGGCTGATCCTGTCTGCGGAAGTGCTCTGGCTGCCTGGACTGGACGGCTCTGGCTGGTCCTGGCTGGCGGCTCTGGCTGGCCTGGCTGATGGCAGCTGCTGCTGCTGAGGACGGCTCTGGCTGGTCCTGGCTGGACGGCTCTGGCTGGTCCTGGCTGGGTCCTGCTGGACGGCTCTTGGCTGGTCCTGGCTGGACGGCTCTGGTCTGTCCTGGCTGACAGCGCTGGGAGGCAGACAGCGTGGGCAGGCAGACAGCGCTGGGCAGGCAGACAGTTCAGACAGGCGCTGGAAGGCAGGCAGTTCAGACAGCGCTGGAAGGCAGGCAGTTCAGACTCAGGCTGCGCTGGAGAGGAGGAAGGCTCTGACAGCGCTGTACAGGTTGGATAGTACAGCTGGGAGATTGGAGAAACCCGCGACGAAGAACAGTCCTCCAATGGTGCGGGGGGCTGCCACCGGAGGACTGGTACGTGGAGGTGGCACCGGGTATACCGGACCGTGAAGGAGGACACGCGCTCTTGAGCACCGAGCCTCCCCAACCCTACCAGGTTGAATGGTCCCCGTAGCCCTGCCAGTGCGGCGAGGTGGAATAGCCCGCACTGGGCTATGCTGGCGAAACGGGGACACCATCTGTAAGGCTGGTGCCATGTACGCTTCATGGCACCCGGCTCGATGCCCAACCTAGCCCTACCAGCGCGGCGAGGTGGAATAGCCCACACTGGGCTAAGCACGCATACTGGGGACACCGTGCGCTTTACCGCATAACACGGTGTCTGACCAGTACGACGCCCTCTCACTCCACGGTAAGCACGGGGAGTTGGCTCAGGTATCCTACCCGGCTTTGCCACACTCCGCGTGTGCCCCCCCAAGAAATTTTTGGGTCTGACTCTCGGGCTCCCAACCGCGTCGCCGCGCTGCCTCCTCATACCAGCGCCTCTCTGCCTTCGCTGCCTCCAACTCCGCCTTGGGATGGCGATATTCCCCTGGCTGAGCCCAGGGTCCTTTGCCGTCCAGAATCTCTTCCCAAGTCCAGGAGTCTTGGTTTTTTTCCCGCTGCTGTTGGCGCCCTTCTCCACTCCGCTTGGTCCTTTGGTGGTGGGTGTTTCTGTCACGGCTTTCTAATTCCTCCTCCTCGGACGAGGAGAGGCGAGAAGGATCGGACCAATACGCGGAGTGGTTAGTGTCCATAATTTATTAGCATCGAACTGAACACTATAATGAAACAAAACCGACAAACAGTCCCGTGTGGCACAACGACTACACGGAAGACAAACACCCACAAAACACAAGTGAAACCCAGGCTGCCTAAGTATGATTCTCAATCAGGGACAACGATTGACAGCTGTCTCTGATTGAGAATCATACCCGGCCGGACACAAACATCCCAACATAGAAAATACCACATAGACAAACCCATCCAAACTCACGCCCTGACCAACAAAATAAATACAAGAAAAAGGAAAACAGGTCAGGAACGTGACAAAAAATCCTAAACTTTCTGTCCAAAAATGATGCAGAAAAATGTATCCATGCTTTTGTTACTTCTAGGTTAGACTACTGCAATGCTCTACTTTCCGGCTACCTGGATAAAGCACTAAATAAACTTCAGTTAGTGCTAAACACGGCTGCTAGAATCCCGACTAGAACCCCCCAAAATTATCGTATTACTCCAGTGCTAGCCTCCCTACACAGGCTTCCTGTTAAGGCAAGGGCTGATTTCAAGATTTTACTGCTAACCTACAAAGCATTACATGGGCTTGCTCCTACCTATCTTTCCGATTTGGTCCTGCCGTACATACCTACACGTACGCTACGGTCACAATACGCAGGCCTCCTAATTGTCCCTAGAATTTCTAAGCAAACAGCTGGAGGCAGGGCTTTCTCCTATAGAGCTCCATTTTTATGGAATGGTCTGCCTACCCATGTGAGAGACGCAGACTCGGTCTCAACCTTTAAGTCTTTATTGAAGACTCATCTCTTCAGTGGGTCATATGATGAGTGTAGTCTGGCCGAG